>NC_049248.1:39821399-40183971 GCF_011100685.1 Canis lupus familiaris | reverse complement strand
GACAAGAACACGGTGAAAATTACCAAAAAAATGACCAGACATATTCTCCCAGCCAAATGACAGCCTGCTACTGCTTTATCAAGTACAACTTTAGCTCCATTCAAGTGCTACCATGTCCTAGATAATAATTAAGTTATCCAATCATGGAATTGCCTCACTTTCTGGCAGACTGTCCCCAAACTTAACACAAGCTCAAATTACAAGACAATTCTTTCTTTACCACCTCTTATGAGATGTCCAAGATTTCCCCATGGTACATAGTCTTTTTTGTTACAACCTGTAAAACCCAACTCTGCTTGCCCACAGGTATGTTTCCTGGCACTTTTGGCTGGTGGGCATAGACATTTAAATATTGATTGCTCTCAAGCACAATGCAGATATTTTGCCCTTTCTCTTATCTCTTAATCTTGTTCATGGTATCTTCTATTAATAAGTTGCTAATTTTATGTTGTCGGTTTTATCAGTCTCCTCTATAGCTTCTTAGCTTTGTAACTTAGTTCCCTGCCTTAGGTCATAAAAATAGTATCCTATATTTTCTTTTAAAACTTATTTTTTTAAATATTTCATTCTTTAATCTAATTGGATTTTAAATTTGTGTGCAGATAATGAGGATTGAAGTTCTTTGCAAATCTAGGACACTTTAGGACTTTATTCACACCCATTACTTTCTCTGGGCGCCTTTCGTTCTCTCTGTACCTCTCCTTTTTGACAGTCTGGGTTAGGAGTCTTTGTATTTTGTCCTGATACATCACAGCAATCATCACTTTTGTCTTAGATAAATTGCTTGAAAGCAAGGGCAGCGTTTGTTTTAACCTTATTGTCTAGTATGTTGCCTACACTGTAGGAGTTTTTTATCGACTGCCCTCCTTACTTCATCTACTGGAGAGCAAAGACCAGATATTATTTGGTGGGCCTTTACCGAAGTATTTAAGATTTGATCTGAGAATGAAAGAAACCAGAAATTTTAGTCCCTGGACTGTTGCCGTGGCAACGGGGCGGGGTTTTCAGGTTGCAACATCAGTTGTGCTTTATGATTGGCTAAGAAACTGACCACGTGCCTCACTCCCGTTCACAATTTTCTCCCTGCCTACTACACTTAAAACTAAAATTATTCAAGCTGCACGAATAATTTATCTGCAATTTCGCTAAAGTCCCTTTCTGAGGCTCTGGTTCCTTCTTGCCTTAAAGCTAAGGGGACACACACAGCGGGTTCCTGTCCTCCAGTGACCACAGGCATTAGACTGAGGAACCATGCGGGATCCCGAGGCTACTGCAAGAGATGCTGGAGAAGGATTGGGTGCTCAGAATGGGTAAAAGCCCACGCTGCCTTTCTTTTGAGTACTTTCCCATATTCTGAAGGCTGAGTGGGCGTAACCTGGCCTGTACTCCAATCGCGGGGATCTTGCACTAATGGTCAGAGCATGCATGCCCCCTAGGAAGAAAATTGGAAGACTGGAAGCAGAGAGGTGTCTTGAGGGGAATGTAGTCTAAGCAGCTTCTGGGTCCCTAGTCTAAGATGGGGCTAAGAGGCAATTCTGCCCCAAGATGCTGTCTTACTCATTTGCCTCAGAGGGAAGAGGCTGTTAGGCTTTTTATTAATGAGATATAGAAAAACGAGAAATCTGTGAGAAGATAGCTAAAAGCAATCTGGCATAGAATTTGGCAGCTTCCTAAACTTCACCCTCCTGAAGAACAGGCTCTCATCTCCTTCCATCTCCTCTGAAACGAGGGTTTCAGAATCTGACTAGAACTTTTGGTCACCTAGCATTGGAGTGAAGGAGTGGGATTGTGTTTGTTTGTTTTTTTTTTTTTTTCTCCCAAAGAGTGCTAATGGAAAAGCTTGAGGAAGATGCTTAGGACAGTGCTGGCACAAAGAAGCCAGTAGGTAGGTATATGGCCTGTGATGAATCTAACGTGGTAAAGAGCTCTTAGATTACCCATTGTGGGGTAGGGACTTGAGAGAAAGAAATATATGGTTTGGGTCAGAGAATCCATGGGTCTGTCCTTGCTCATTAGGCTCCCCATAGTATATCTTGAACATTCTCTCATTTCACAGAAGAAAAAAACTGAGAGATAAAGAGCCCTGATCAAGATCCCACCGATACATAGCAACAGCATTGAAATTAGTACCCAGGGCTTGTTCTCCAGTGATTCACCTACAGGCAAGCCAGTGGAGTGTGGATATCAGCTTCTCACACCTCTGAAGGTGGTTATAGGTGAGGGAGGCAGTGCCAGGAAAAGGTGTTACCAGAGCTTTGGCCTTTCTAGCTGAACAAGTGGATGTCTCTTGCTCCAGGGACTCTCCATTGGAGTTTGGCTATACAAAACAAAACAAGTTTACCCTTCTTGTGAGCTTTGGGAGGTGAGGAATAACTATTTGATCTCCAGTGATAAGGAGCCTGGGACCCCTGAAATTGATAGACATATTCAGTTGTATCCTATGCTCCAGCCTAAGCTATAGTATCCTTTTCATGTTCCCTCTTTCTTGTAGTGATTATTATCAGTTCTAAGCGAACCTGTGAAATGATGGAGTTAGAGGATTTTACTCTTTTCTTCTTAGATACCTTTAGAAACTGAATTACTAATTGAATGATGACCAGCAGCATAGGATTTGGAAAGAGCAGAGGCCAGCTTTAGAAAAGCCTAGATTCAAGTCCTAGCTTTATCATTGAATCTAACATAAGCAAGTCATTTCTCTGAGCTTTTTTATCTATAAATGGGGATACTGATACTTCATAGGACTGTGGTAGAACACAAGTGAGATTTTTACCAAAGTAAAACATTTAACACATGGTAAAGGGTACACTGGTTTCAAGGGTTTTGAGCTTCAGTCCCCAAATGTCCCTGAGTTATAGTTGGAGAACTAGAAAAGTAAAAAACACAAATAGGGGATCCCTGGGTGGCGCAGCGGTTTGGCGCCTGCCTTTGGCCCAGGGCGCGATCCTGGAGACCCGGGATCGAATCCCACATCGGGCTCCCGGTGCATGGAGCCTGCTTCTCCCTCTGCCTATGTCTCTGCCTCTCTCTCTCTCTGTGACTATCATAAATAAATTTTAAAAAAAATTAAAAAAAAACACAAATAGGATTGTTTAGAGGAAGTTCTGGGGAAGATTTTTTTCACTGAGGGAATGGTTAGCTGGGGGTATATAACCAAAATTTGGAATGCCGGCATGTAGATTAAGATGGTGTTTAATTTCCATAGAGCTCCTGTATGTACCAGGATATACTTCTGAAAGTCTGTATGTCTTTTCTTAAAAACTGACTTCCCCTCTGGCCTGAAGTTGTCCTCTGAGCTAGACAATGGCCAGATATTGGAGACATAAGAATACCCTGTGTTGAAACTCAGGAACATCCTCCCTGGATCAGGAGTTCAACTTAAGTGGGAACTCTTTTGGCTTCTTGCCATAGCTTGTTTGAATTAGTTCTGACTCAGTTCTGGCAACTATGCCTTACGGGGTTGAGGTCAAAACCACACCAAGGAACAGATCCTGGAGTGACAGAATCAAATTCTTAATGTTCTGCCCAAGGATATCTAGTTCTGCATTCAGTAGCAGAATACAAAAAATGATGAGGAATGCGTAACCATGACATAAGAGAAAACTTGGCAGAAAGAGCCTAGAAGCTTACATAGTAGGTAAGATGGGGCACTTGGTTGATCAGGAAGGGAGGGAAGCTAAAAGAGCAGAGTTGAAGAGAAGGAATGGGGCTCATTTCCTCTTTATTTATTTCCCATAAGGACACACACAAATTCAGTATGCAGAATACTGAAGATTTTCTGCCAGAAAGGAAAACAATGAGCAGCAGTGAGGAAGGAGGTTATGTATCCTTGGGCCAGTATCCTTCCTTTGTGTTATAAAGATTTATATTTTTCTTGGGCTTCTAATACTTTCGGAGAAGAAGTTTGCAATTCTTTCCTAAGTCTCCATACCTCTAATACTAATTTGTCTCTGTTTGTAGTTATTAACTACATCAGCATAGCAGAGGCATGATGATAACATGAAAATAAAGGGATAATACAGGGTAACAAAACAAAGTTTAGTAGATATTAGAAGGTACTTCTGCTAACTCTCAGTACCCTGTATTTCAGTAGATTCTAGCTTTATCTTTAGGTCAGAATCTTTTAGAAATTTATTTAATGTTCCTAATAATCCCTGAAAACAGGACTCTATTTTCTCTTTCCCCTTCTCTTATTCCTCAGGTCTATGCATAACTCAAGCCAGCTTTCTAAGAGTCTTTACCCTGAAATGCTACAGCATTCAAGTCTCAATCCAGAAATAGGACCAGGGAGTTCTTTTGGTAGAGTTGACATCACTGACTTTCCTAGTACAAAAAAACTAAACCATAATTTGAAGACCTTCCCTAACAGGAGGCATCACAATATCTGTATCCCAGGTTAGAGGAACAGGGAAGGCCCAGGTAAGAGAGTAGAAATATCTCAGTTGTTTAAGCCCAGTATAGACAGAAAACAGCATAGGCCCTCTATCCTTCTCCCCCTACCCCAAACTTCTTAATCTCACTTTCTGAAATGCAAATTCAGTTTTGGACCACCCTATGGCCAAGCAACAGAAGGTCTTGAAGGCAGACTATCTTTCTAGAATCAATTTTATGGAGAACAGATCTGGATTTCAAATCAATAATGAAAAAAAAACATTAAAAATACATTTCAGTTTTCATTTTCCTATGGTTGCTAATATAGTACTACCTTTGAGGAGATAAACCCTCTTGTAAAGAAAATTAGAATATTATTGCTTATTTCTAATTACTTTCTTCTTTTCTAGATCATTCACCTTCCTAGTTTCCTTTTCTTTCTGATAACAGTAATGCTAGAGACTGGAAGATGGTATCCTCAATTTTCTTATAGTCAGGTTCTAAGTAAGTTTTTCTTTGTTTCTTATTGAGAAGATGACAGGCTACAAGTTAATTCAGAAATCATAGTGCTGAGAAGTAGGGATTGCCAGGGAATTGCTCTAATGAAATCTGACAAAAAAAAAAAAAAAAAAAAAAAAAACTTTGATGGTGAAGCTAGGGGAGATGATTTTCTGATAGTTTGGAGTGTGCATTTGCTTATATGTACATATATTTCCAGAATATGATTTCAGAAAGGTGGTAACAGAGGAGAGATGGTCTGACATATACCCATCCTGTCTTACTAAGCTTCTAAGTCATGAGTCAGCAAACGTTTTCTATAAAGGCCCAGATAGCAAATATTCTTTGCTTTGCTGGCCACAGTCACTGTCACAGCTACTGACTGTGCCATTGTAGCACAAAAGCAGCCATCAACAAAGTGTAAACATATGAGCATGGACACTGAAATATAAATTTCATGTAATTTTATGTGTCACAAAATATTATTCTCCTTTTGATTTTTTCAACCATTTAAAATTATAAGAGCCATTTTTATTCATAGCTCATAGAAAAATAGGCCAATTTTGCCTGATGGCTATAGTTTGCCTGTCCCTATTCTATGTTCATGAGATTTCATTGTGCATTTAGAAAATACGGAGGGTGGTATAAACTGTGGGCATTTACAAAGGGAGATAAAACTGTGTATTCAGAGTGAATATCCAATTTAAATATAGGCCAAAATCAGGCATTATAGCTGCTCTTGGAACCCAGGGATTTTAAATACTATTTTGGATTTTGATTAATGTAATGCATGCAGTAAGAATAAAAAATCAATTAGTAATAGAAGTCTTATTATAAATATAATGGCTTTCTACTCCATTCCTTCTTACTTCCTCAAGTCTTCCTCCCCAGAGGCAAAAATTTTGGACTCCTTTTCTATCTATGTCTTCTGGCTTTCATATATCTCTCTACCTATCTACAAATTTCTAAATATCTTTTTCATTAATTTATTTTTGACACTGTCCTTTGACTTCCTATTATGGTCAATAGGAATGGTAGTGAAGATTTAGCTCTCCTGTGCTTCCGTCCTCTCTGCTTTTTTCCCCCATCTTCCCAGTAGAGTTATAATACAGGTTTTTTTTTTAACTTAAATTCAATTAGCCAACATATAGAACATCACTAGTTTCAGATGTAGAATTCAGTAATTCATCAGTTGTGTTTAACACCCAGTGTTTATCATATCCCATGCCCTCCTTAATGCTCATCACACAATTATTCCATGCCCCTACTAACCTCCCCTCCAGCAACCTCAGTTTGTTTCCCGGAGTTAAGAGTCTCATACTTTTTCACCCTCTCCGATGACTTCCCATTCAGTTTTCCCTCTCTTCCCTAATGATCCTCTGTGCTGTTCCTTATATTCCACATGAATGAAACCATATAATATTTGTCTTTCTCTTATTGATTTATTTTGATTAGCCTAATAACCTCCTGTTCTATCCATGTCAATGTAAATGGTAAGTATTCATCCTTTCTGATGGATGAGTAATATTCCATTGGATATATATATACCACATCTTTTTTGTACATCTGTCAATGGACACCCCAGCTTTCCACAGTTTGGCTATTGTGGACATTGCTGCTGTAACTGCTGTAACACTGGGGTGCAGGTGCCACTTTAGATCACTACATTAGTATCTTTGGAGTAAATACCTAGTAGTGCAATTGCTGGCATAGGGTAGCTCTGTTTTAACTTCTTGAGGAACCTCGATACTGTTTTCCAGAGTGGATGTATCAGCTTGCATTCCCACCAGTGATGGAAGAGGGTTC
The DNA here is from genome assembly GCF_011100685.1 of Canis lupus familiaris. Classification (NCBI taxonomy): domain Eukaryota; kingdom Metazoa; phylum Chordata; class Mammalia; order Carnivora; family Canidae; genus Canis; species Canis lupus. Next base: position 40,177,299 of record NC_049248.1, on the reverse strand, counting down.
CAAATATTTATGCTCCTAACTTGGGAGTAGCCAGTATAGAAACCAATAAGTAACAAAATTAAAGTAACATATTGATAATAATACAATAATAGCAGAAGACTTCAACACCCCACTCACAGAAATGGACAGATCTTATAAACAGAAGATCAATAAGGAAACAAGTGCTTTGAATGACACACTGGACCAGATAGACTTCACAGATATATACAGAAGATTCCATCTGAAAGCAACATAATACACATTCTTCTCAAGTGCACATGTAATGTTCTGTAGAATAGATCATATCATACTGGGTCACAAATCAGGTCTCAACTGGTACCAAACTATTGAGATTATTCCCTGCATGTTTTTGGACAACAATACTTTGAAACTTGGACTCAGTCAGTCACAAGAGGAATTTTGGAAGGAACTCAAATCCTTGGGGATTAAAGAGCATCCTACTGAAGATTGAATGGGGCAACCAGGAAATTAAAGAAGAATTTTTTAAATTCATGGAAACAAATGAAAATGAAAACACAACTGTTTAAAACCTTTGGGATACTGCAAAGGCAGTCCTAAGAGGGAAGTACATAGCAAGCCTTTCTCAAAAAATTAAAAAGTCTCAAATACGCAATCTGACCTTTCACCTAAAGGAGCTGGAGAAAGAACAGCAAGTAAGGCCTAAACAAAGCAGGAGATGAGAAATAATAAAGATTAGAGTAGAAATCAATTAAATAGAAATCAAAAGAACAGTAGGCCAGATCAATGAAACTAGAAGCTGGTTCTTTGAAGGAATTAGTAAGATCCATAAACCTCTAGCCAGAATGCTAATACGAAAGAAAAGAGAAAAACCCAAATTAATAAAATCATGACTGAAAGAGGAGAGATCATGACCACACCAAGGAAATATAAACAATTATAAGAACATATGAACAAGTATGGAAGAAATGGATATATTCCTAGAAAATTTTAAACTACCAAAACTAAAACAAGAAGGAATAGAAAACCTGAACAGACCAATAACCAGCAAGGAAATTGAAGCAGTAATCAAAAATCTCCCAACAAACAAGCATCCAGGGCCAGATGGCTTCCCAGGGGAATTCTACCAAACATTTAAAGAAGAATTTATACCTATCCTACTAATGCTCTTTCAAAAAATAGAAATGGAAAGAAAACTTCCAAACTCATTCTATGAGGCCAGCATTACCTTGATCCCAAAACCAAAGACCCCACCAAGAAGGAGAATTACAGACTAATATCCCTAAAGAACATAGATGCCAAAATTTTCACCAAAGTACTAGCCAATAAGATCCAACAATACATTAAAAGTATTATTCACGGGATCCCTGGGTGGCGCAGTGGTTTAGCGCCTGCCTTTGGCCCAGGGCGCGATCCTGGAGACCCGGGATCGAATCCCACGTCAGGCTCCCGGTGCATGGAGCCTGCTTCTCCCTCTGCCTGTGTCTCTGCCTCTCTCTCTCTCTCTCTCTCTGTGACTATCATAAATAAATAAAAAAAAAAATTAAAAAAAAAAAAGTATTATTCACCATGACCAACCAAGTGGGATTTATTCTAGGGGTGCAAGGGTGCAACATTCACAAATCAATCAACATGATACATCATATTTAATAAAAGAGATGACAAGAACCATATGATCCTCTCAATTGATGCAGAAAAAAACATTTGACAAAATACAGCATCCTTTCTTGATTATAATACAATTTTTTATTAAATTGGTATTCAATATTTACATTATTGTCTGGATATTCTATTGTCTGGATGACTATTGTACTGTGATTACATTCTTATTTCTTCATAGTGTAATTGCTTTATCTTTTCACAGTTTTTACATAATTTTTTTTCTTACCAATTGCTACTTCCTCTCACATCTTCCAATAACTTCTCATTATAGATTCCCACAAGGGTGATTTTTATCAGCTAATCTATCAGTTCCAGTGAGTATGTGTGTGTGTGTATGTGTGTGAGAGAGAGAGAGAGGGAGAGAGAGAGAGACTCTCTAGAGATTCATTCTACTTTGATTATCCTTTGATCCTGCCGTGCAGCTGTGATTCTGAGACTTCCCTTTACTACTATTCTAGGAATTCCCCTCAGCTTTCTCCTGATTTGAATTACTTATTTCTTGGATCTCATGCCCTCCTTTTATCCTTTTTTTTTTTAGATTTTATTTATTTATTAGAAACAGAGAGAGAGAGAGAGAGAGAGAGAGGCAGAGGGAGAGAAGCACCCTCCTTTTTTTCTAATGGAATACACGTACTAGTAGCTTAGTCGGGATTTTTATTTTTATTTTTTTAATTTTTTAATTTTTATTTTGTATATTTTTATTGGAGTTCGATTTGCCAACAAATAGTATAACATCCAGTGCTCATCCCATCAAGTGCCCCCCTCAGCACCCATCACCCAGTCACCTCAAACCCCTGCCCACCTCCCCTTCCACTACCTCTTGTTCGTTTCCCAGAGTTAGGAGTCTCTCATATTTTGTCAGGATTTTTAAAATGGTGTAACGACAGAGTGAATGGGGATAGCACCCCTTAATATATATGACTTTTGAATCACCCTGCTTCAATCTGGTACATAATTCTCTTTTTAGGATATCTCTTCATCATTGGGATTCTTTCACTTCTCTCTCTTGTGGGATCTCCTGTGTTCTGCACTCCATATCTTCCTCCTTTCTTAGTTTACTCCCTTTATTTGGAGTGAAGTATCCTGTAGTACCTTCGGAGAAAAAGTGCATGGGAAGTAAAAGTAAGAACTTGCATGTCAGAAATTTCTTTTTTCTACCCTCACACTTTATTGGTAGTTTCACTGGGTTTAGTATTCCAAGCTGGAATATTCTTTTTCTCTGGTATTTACCAATTGTTTTCTAGATTCTGGAGTTGCTTTGGAGAAGTATTTCTATTTCTGATTCTTTTCATGTTACTTATTATTTCTGTCTTTCTATTTTTATGTATTTCTATCTTTCTGGAAGCTTATAGAATCTTCTCTTTGTCCCAGTGTACTGTAATTTTATAGTAATGTCCTATGGTGTATTTCTATTTTCTTTATCACACTGAACATTTTGTGGACCCTTCAATCTGGAGATTCATGAAGTTCTAAGAAATCGTTTGGTTCAAAGAAAAATTTCTTAAATGATCATGATGATGATTTCCTCCCATATGGGAGTCTCTTTGCCATATTACATCCTGAGAAATGCTCTTAGCTATTTTCCAACTCTTCTATTCTGTTTCTGTATCATGTTTAATTCTAAGAGCCCTTCATTTGTTTTCTACATATTCTTTTTCATAGCATCCTGTACTTGCTTCATGGATGCATTTCATCTCCTTAAGTGTCTTTTAATTGTGACTTTTCTTTTTATTCATGATAGACCCAGAGAGAGAGAGAGAGAGGCAGAGACACAGGCAGAGGGAGAAGCAGGCTCCGTGCTGGGAGCTGGACGCGGGACTCAATCCCGGGACTCCAATATCACTCCCTGGGCCAAAGGCAGGCACTGAACCGCTGAGCCACCCAGGGATCCCCCTAATTGTGACTTTTTATTTTCTTCTCTATGCATATTTTGTTTCCTCCAAGTTGTTCCCCCACCTTCTTTTACTGTTAGCTTAATTTGGCCTTTATCTTTCATATTGAAAACTTCTCATTTGCCTGGTAATACTTGGTTGTCTTTTCATATGTACAGGAGAAGACTAAAATATAGATGAAATTCCAAAGTGCTTTGGTGGAAGCTTGTCAACTGTGAGCTTTCTTATTGGTTAAACTACTTAGGTCTTTGGTTAGGAAGCCATGAAAATAAATATGTTTAGGTCTTTCCTCTTGGGAAAGACTCTTCACTAGAGAAGACTATTCTGGTCTACTTGGAGGCTAAAGACTTAGCTGCCAGCATTCTGAGAGTTAAATGGGAGAAGAGATCTGAGAACTGTAGCATTTAGGGAGCATATGTTTCTTTAATCCCCCCCCCCCTTTTTTTTTTTTTTTTTGGTATATTAATGCCTTCCAGTAGACCTATTGTAGCTGAGATGAAATCACTCTGTTTACTCTCCCAAGAATAAATTTTCAATTTTCTACTAGGGTGGATGAGTGATGGTCTCACAGCTATTGCAATGGGGGAATGGATGAACAATTAAAAAGTTTTTGAAATAACTTTCAAGAGTTCTTCCCATTTTAGCCTCCACTCCACACCTTTCATTCTCAATTCCAGGTGATTTCGCACATCACAATTTGTTCTTAGTCCCATGCCCCTGCCTAGTTGCTGGCCTATAATTTGTTTCTTAGCTCTGCAAAATCAGATACCATGCATTCATCTGCCTTCAGTTTCTAAATATAGTGTGCTCCAGTCCCGCTGGGTGGCATAGTCAGTTAAGCATCTGACTCTTGATTTCAGCTTAGGTCATGGTCTCACAGTCGTGAGATTGAGCTCCACCATGCTCAGTATGGAGTCTGTTTAAGACTCTCTTTCCCTCTCCCTCTGCCCCTCCCTCTGCTCAATATACATACATACATACATAAAAATAAAATCTATAAATATATATATATATATATATTGTGCTGATGTTTTATCTTTTGGTTACTGTGTAGGTTTGTGCCTTTAAAAAATCCCTTCACTAAATTAGATGTCTGTATTCAAACTACAATAGTCTGCCTCCCATGAACTTTGACTTTTCTTATTAGCCCTCAATTAATTCACTAACAATATGTAGAATGCCAGTGCAACAAAAGGAAATGGCCAATTCAAATTGAACACCAATAAAAAATAAATTTATTATTTAAAAAAGTAATAAATAAATAAAATGATGGGAAAAAAAGGAAATGGCCAATTTGCCAAATTATCATGAAATCATTTTGACAAATTTACCTAAGTATTTACTATTATTTAAATCTTTTAAAAGATCATGTATTGCCTAATAGCATTTTAAATAATGTTCCATTTTCTTTACCCCATCTCTTGCCACCACAGCTAGATACTGAGGAGCAGCTAGATAGAGGAGGAGATGAAATATTATAAAAAATAAATAACATATTCTAGAATATGAAGAATTCTTATGATTTTATTGAAGAAGGTATTCTTCATGAATATATTTTTAGTAATTAAGTAGATTCTATTTGTAAGAATAATGTATTTGTTTTTACAAATTATTAATTGAATATTAATAGTTAACCATCAGTGAAATTCTTCCTTAGCCAAAAGCCTTTGTTTTTTAATGTATTTTTATTCTCAAGTTTTTTCCAGAAGGTGATTTCATAATTGATATAAGATATAAGCTATTTTGAAAGCAAAAAGAAATGTTTAACCAAAAAGGAAATAACTCTGCCAGCTGTTGAAATTCTTCTTCATTTACCTTACTCTGTGATGAAGTTATAAGTCCTATTCTCGAGAATTCTGCTCCCTGCACATGTAAAGTGAAATTCAAACTCCCTCCCTGATCTATACACCCTACATGATCTGTCATATGGCCACCCCTGCCACTTCTCTGCCCTTTGCACTCTGCTCCAGTCCCTCTAGGATTTGTTTCATGAACTCACATCTTATTCTCACTTTACCACTTTGATACTTTGTGTCCTCTCTGCCTAGAACCCTCTATTCTAAAATCTTCATATTTGATCCTTTACATCATTCTTGTCTCATGTCATTCCCTGACCACCCAATAAAAGGTAGTATCGCATTTATTATTATCTGAATAATGTCCTCTTTATTTACCTATTGTTAATTGACTTCCCCTACATCTAAAAGAATGTCTGGAGCCTTGTTATTCCTTTCTTTCCTTAAGCAAACTTCTTACCTTCTATTTGACTTACTCATCTTTTACTTGTTGCCTGCTCTTGTTGCTAGTTTTAAAACACTAGTTGCTAGTTTTTATTACTTACATAATAACTGCTTGGAGTATAGAGAAATTTGGTTTCTGTGTCAAATAGCATAGGAGTCAGGAAATATGCAACCAACATTCCTCTAGTATTAAATCTCAATTTTACTTATATTTGTTTATTTTTACATTTATATAGCTATTTGTCTTTCTGCTGTTTGACGATATCATCCAGCTAAGGAAAGAAAAAGTGAGGAATTTTAAAATAGGATACTACCAAAGTTGTGGGCACATTTCATGTGAAGAATCAGTAATAAGTCTTTTGGATAATACTAGACTTCAGCCTTATCTAACATTGATATTTCTTCTGAAATTTCAATGGGCCTGTCCATTGTTGACCTTATCCTAGGCCCAGAAATAAGGAGAACTGACAGAATGAGAGTCATTAATTAATGGAGTCAGTGTCTAAAAACCCCTAGTGTAGGACTTTCTGGTAAATTCTGAGTTAGCAAATGTTGCTTAGGCTCAAGGTTTAAGTGGGGGCTCTCACTTTCCCCAATCCCCAACTCTAAGTTTTGGACCACATACTCCCAAGTATGCCTGTAAAGAGAAGAAGATAGCATCCTTTCCAAAGAGGAGTCCTGAGTCCAGTTATGAAATTAGCTTTGTGTTGAAAAGGAAGATTCATAAGGGTGACTGGCATGCCCCTCTAGGGACTAAAGTCAGCTGAGGCAAGAAGTAAAGAGGGTACACGATATCTTTAAAGCTCATAATTTCTGTGGTTTCTAAGGTATCGTGTATAGACATGAAAACATGGGCTGTTTTTCCACTGGTAATGAATACACAGTCCATTTGACTATCATGATGAAGACATTGCTAAGAAAATTCTTATTATCATTACAAAACAATTGTTTCAATTCAAGGAAAAAAATTTCAAACTTCCAATAACAACATCAATGTAATGGACAAATGTGATATATTGTGGAAGGAAAAGGTGATCAAGATCCATGTGAACTAAATTATGACATAGTTTTGCAGAATTGATATATCGCTGAGGTAAGACAGTGAAGGTGTATTGCTGACCTTGTCAGCAATACCTCTTCTGGTGATCTCTCCTAGAAGGCATCAAGAAAAAAGCATTTGCTAGATCAGTAGCTGCATACCAGGTACCAAGGGATGTGTCCGTTTGGTCAAGCAGTGAATCCACATCTGGTACAGCAGCTGCAATTGGAGTTACCACCTGGTTAAGTTATGATAATCCATTTTATTCTCTGATCCATCACACAGGCCAGAGTTGAATGGAGATGTGGTGGGAATCACTACTCCTGCATCTTTCAAGTTCTTGATGGTGGCATTAATCTTTGCATTCCTTCCAGGAGTGAGGTAGTGCCTTTGATTTGCTATTTTCCTAGATAGAGGTAGTTCTAGTGGCTTCCATTTTACATTTCCCAGCATAATAGCCTTCCCTCCACAAGTCAGGGAACCAATGTGAGGATTCTATCTGCTGCTAAGTATACATTCTAGAAATGGAGAAGTAACCGTAGCATAGGTCTGTTGACCCACTGCACCCTCTGTGAGATGAATCTGAACTAAAACTCCATTGATTAACCTGTATAAGCCCCTATTCTGACTGGTGGACATATTAAGTCTCCTGGAATTTGTGTCAGTTCAGAGTCAGTGCCCAGTAGTCTCTGAAAGGTCTAATTATTTCCTTTTCCCCAATCCACAGTAACTGGTAAAAGGCCATAGTTACCTTTGGGGAAGGCTAGGTTAAGGATTAATGGTATAGTATATATCTTAAGAGATTTATGAGGAATTGGCTCATAGGATTATGGAGGCTGAGAAGTCCCACAATCTGCCACCTGCAAACTGGAGAGACAGGAAAGCTGGTGTGTAGTTGCAGTATGAAGCCAAAGGCCTGAGAACTGGATCACTGATGATATAAGCCACAGTCCAAAGACAGGACAAAACTGTTACCAGAGCTCAAGCAGACAGAGTGAATTCTTTCCTCTGCCTTTTAATTCTCTTTAGGCCCTCAACTGATTGATTGTTGCCCACCCACAATGGGAAGAGTAGTCTGCTTTACTCAGTCTACCTATTCCAATGCTAATCCCTTCTAGAAAAACTCACAGACACACCTAGAAATAATGTTTAACTGAACGTCTGAGTATTCTGTGACCTGGTCAAACTGGTACGTGAAATCAACCATCATACTTCCATTGGGCCTTATTGCTGCACTGGCTCAGGTTACTCCAGTAAGCTTCACATCCAGGTATTTTAAGGCAAATTGTGGATATGTTCCACATATCTTGAGGAACATATAAATATGACAAGCTACACCATAAAAGTTATGATGTTCCATCATCAGTTCCAACATTCTATGAGCATCCAACTAGGGATTTATATACTTGTCTCCCCTTTCTAAATATACTCCCCAGAACCTACTGGGGATTTTCCTGGGACCTTCCTGCTTACTTTACTTGGTATGGTAGTGAAGGAAGCTGCTCTGCCTTCTGTGAAAAAGGAGAAATAAGCCATAAATCTTTTCTAAGCTGTCACAACTCTGAGAATTTCTTTCCCCTCAAAAGGACAATCTTTTGATTTTATGAACTGGGAAATGTGGAGTACATAGTTGAGTATGGCAGCACTGGTTTATCTGAATCTTATTGAGTGTGGAGGGAGTATCAGACTCCCAAGTGTGGCTGGCTCTTTGGTGGTGTCTCTTTTGAACATGAGGATTTCAGTAACTCTGTCTCACTGCAGGCCTTAGGCACCAATTCTGAAGCAGCAGAGATAGTTTTGCTCAACATTAGTTATATTTACATTGATTTTTTTTTCCTGAAATGATAAAAGAGTGGAAACAGTGATTGCCTCTGGCAAAGGAAACTTGGAAGCTGGAGACATTATTACATGTCTGTATTACCTATTTAAAAATAATCTTAAAAAGGGAAATTGGGTAGGGATGCCTGGGTGGCTCAACAGTGGAACGTCTGCCTTTGCCTCAGGGCCTGATCCCAGATTCCCAGAATCGAGTCCCACATCCGGCTCCTTGCATGGAGCCTGCTTCTCCCTCTGCCTGTGTCTCTGCCCCTCTCTCTCTCTCTCTGTGTCTCTCATGAATAAATAAATAAATAAATAAATAAATAAATAAATAAATAAATAAAATCTTTATTTAAAAAAAGAAATTGGGGTACTTGCTTATGAATTTGCTGACCTAAATAGTTTCTGGACAATGGTAGGGCTAACAGCCTGGTGGAAATGGATTGAAGTATGCATTTTCCTGGGGCAGGATATAACTCAGGTGAAGAAGTTAAGCTTGGAGTAGTGGATCTAAGGAAGGCATTGTTTAGCTAGAGAGGCAAATATTTTGGACATTTCTGGGGACTAGGGAGAGGCTAGAAAGAATTTCTGGAATGAGTTAGAAGAGTCTTTCCAAATGTATCAGTATTCATGGATGACATAATGAATCTGTGTATTGGCATGTCCTATATACTCATTCGTTTAACAACTTGTCAGAGAATATAGTTCTACAGGATAGGGAATTTTGGCTCTTGTTCACTGATGTATCTCTGGTGCTTAGAACATTGCCTGGCAAATGATAGTCATTCTGTGCATATTTGTTGATGAATAAATGAATGGGAATGACACAGATAACACTAACATCCCAAACCATGATGTCATCCATGAATGTTAATTCTGAATAATGCCATGTAGTTCCTGTCAGTGGAACAGCTCCCTTCAGTCACTTCATATCCCTGCATTCCAATGAGGTAGGGGAGGGTCTGGAGGAAGAAAAGGGGAAAGAAGCTGCTTTAGGTGAATAGCTGGAGGAGGGACTAGAGCAAACAGCCCTATGCCTTGGGTGCTCTTCCATGAGTTTCCCTCTGATTTTTTGTTTCATATTCTTGCTCTAATCTCAAGGTAATATTGGAAAAAAAAAAAAAAAAGAGAGAGTCCTAAATTTGTGAGTTTAAGGGTGGGGACTGGGAACACAGATCTGCTCCTAATTTGCATGTCCAAGTCCAATTTAGAAAATACATAAAAGATCTCTCTTTTCCCTAGCTCAGATGCCTTGCTTTATTTTAAAAACTTTCTGTTAATTTCTGATTTTTGCTCCTCTGATTATATAAGGCATTGTTGAATATTAAAAGACAGACCTTCTTCCACTTTTAAGAATTTATCATATAGAAATCATTGTTCAACTGTGTCAAGGATATTTGTACAAGATGTTCATTTACTTATAACAATGCAAGTTTAGAAACCCAATTATCCAACAACAGGAGAATTGTTCAATAACTTATGACCCATCTGTGGAAGTAGTACATTGAATAGTAGTTAAAAACATTGGCTCTAGAGTTAGAATGTCTGGCTTCAGATCCTGGCTCTGCTATTTACTAGTTGTGTGACTAAACCTCAATTTCCATATCTATAAAATGGAGATATACCAGTCTTTAGTAAATTTGAATTTGAATAAACTATTTCATCTACTTGATCTCATTTTTTCACCAGTAAAATAAAAATGGTAATGTCTGCCTCTGTAGAAAGAAAATAATTACTGTGTAAATTGCCTAGCTTAATGTCTGACCTAAGTAATAATAATTTATTGCATTTATTGCACCATCGTAATGTTTCAAGCGTTAACTTATTAATTACATTAATGGACTTAATCTTCACAAGAGATATATGATGTAGGTACTTTTTCTTTCTTTTTTTTTTTTTTAATTTTCTTTTTATTTATTTATGATAGTCACAGAGAGAGAGAGAGGCAGAGACACAGGCAGAGGGAGAAGCAGGCTCCATGCACCGGGAGCCCGACGTGGGATTCGATCCCGGGTCTCCAGGATCGCGCCCTGGGCCAAAGGCAGGCGCCAAACCGCTGCGCCACCCAGGGATCCCTGATGTAGGTACTTTTTATTACTCTCGTTGTGTGATGGGAAAACTGAAATAGATTAAATAACTTGCTCAAGGTCTAGACTTTTTTTTTTTTTTTTATGATAGTCACAGAGAGAGAGAGAGAGAGAGGCAGAGACATAGGCAGAGGGAGAAGCAGGCTCCATGCACCGAGAGCCCGATGTGGGATTCGATCCCGGGTCTCCAGGATCGCGCCCTGGGCCAAAGGCAGGCGCCAAACCACTGCACCACCCAGGGATCCCTCAAGGTCTAGACTTTAATAAGAGTTAGATACTCTGTGTGTGATAGCTGCTATTTAAGAAATGAGGCACAATATTATCTGTGGGATGCCTTTACTTGCATGTAATATAAATCCAACCAAAAGTGACAAAACAATGAATACATTGTTAAATCACATAATAAGGACTACAGAGATGGATGATCCAGTGTTGGTTAGTTAAGCAACTCGGTAACTTCATCAGAAACCCAGGTGTTTTCTGAATCTTTCTGATCTGGTGTCCTCATTTGGTGTTGGTTTGCCTTCTTAGTCTGGATGCCACATGCTTCCAAGATGGCTGACAAAGTTCTGGACATCACAAATTCAGAGGAGCAGGAAGTGTCCCTGTGTTTATGTCCCTTTAAAGAGTGAGGATAATCTTCCCAGAAGCCTAGTAGGAGATTAGCCTCATATGTTTTTACTGGACTTTCATCATACTCTTATACTTAAAGTAATACTTGGCAAGGGAAATAGAATCACCATGATTGGTTATAGGCTAATTAAGATTGGCCCCTGGAGCTTGGAAAAGACCCAGCTACCCCTGGGTCCTTTGATCATTAGGAAGAGAGGGAACAAAATTAGGATCTGTTAGAATAAAGGAGGGCAGTGTTGTTCACATTTTTTGTTTAATTCCTTCCCTTTGGGTGTGAACTGAACCTGCTGACTTGACCCTAATGAATATAGTACAGGAAAAATAATGTCACTTGCATGATTATAAGAGACTTCTGCCATCTGGCTGGCATTTTGTCTCTTTGGCTCTTCTTGTGTGCTTCAGTGAAGCAAAGTGGCAAGGCTCATGTGGCAAGGAACTGAGGGTAGCCTTTCATATTACTAGGGAGGAACCAAGGCCTCAGTCCAAGTGTACAATCACCCATGACACTAAATAAATACCCAGTGTGCTGGATGGCCTCCTTTTGCCTTTACAAATCCATTCTCCACCCTGGTCAGTGTTCCTGGGGAATAATCTGTATGTTTTCCATCATGGGCTTCCTTGCCATCTGGCTTCCATTTGGGTTCTACCTAGGGTATACTGGCTAGAGATGAGAGGTAGACAGAGAATGAGGTCTGGGTATTTATCCTGCCAGCAACCTCTCTGTGAATGTGACTGTATTTGGATTTAGGGTCTTTGCAGATGTAATCAAGTTAAGATAGAGTGGACACTTATCCAATGACTGGTGTCTTTATAAGAAGAGGGAAATCTAGACACAGACACATAGGGAGAAGTCCATGTGATGATGACATAATATATCTAGAGCCAGGGAATGCCAAGGACTTCCAGTAACAACCACCAGAAGGAGAGAAGCATGGAACAGATTCCCCTTCAGAGCCTCTTGGAGGTATCAACCTTGCTGATAGCTTGATTTTGGACTTCTGGCCTCCAGAACTGTGAAAGAATAAATTTCTGCTGTTTTATACTACCCGTTTTGTGCAGTTTGTGGTAATGTTATGGAAGTCCTAGGAAACAGATTAATCAGTCTCTTTTTTTTGGTGTAATCTTAGGAAATCATAACTTTATGATAACTAAATAACTATTAACTAAATGGCTCCATTACCATTTTAATGTGTTTTTTCCTTATTATGATAGTGATACATGCTATTAAAGCAATAGAAAAATGTAAAGGAAAATAATTAGAAAATAGTTTCCATAATATTTTCATGGTTATCATATTTTTGGTATATAAAATGCCATTCTATAGATGTTCCATATCTTACTTAACAGTTTGGTTTTTGAATAATTGTTTTGTTTGGGTTCTTTTTGTTTTGGAAACAATCTGTGATGCAGGGTATGATGAGATGAAAGTCTTATTTCCAGAAGGGGATTTAATCTGGTTATTGGTGATTTGTGTAGATTAGAGAAGTGCATGTTAACAAAGATGTCCCAAAGTCAGAGACCAGCCTCTCCTAACTAATCCAGAAATGACTACAAGGCAAAGATTTAGGGTAGGAGTAAAGAGGGTATTCCAGGGACAGTCCTTAAATTACATAGCAGAGAGAGCTGGCCCTAGAGTTGCTAGATTACTCAGGATGCTTGCAACAAGATCTGTAGGGACACCTCCTGGACATGTGCCCTTTGCCCACTTTTTTTAATAAATCCCTGCTGCTTCTGATTCTCTTTAGGCTGTCACTTGGGGAGTTCCTGCAGGCATCTTTCTAACTAACCTCTTGAGACTTATTTAGGATAAAAGCAAAACTGAGGCTGACATTAATTGATCTAAAGTAAAGCTGCCTGTGGGGATTTCCACCCTTGGAACTTTGGGGAAATCTCTAAGTAGCAAAGCTAATGAGGCCCTGACAGTCTCAGTTCAACTCTACCTTCTTCTCCCGTAAGGTCTATTCCCACAGACACCACAGAAGGAGGGAGGATGAGGGACTCAGCCTGGACAGAGACTGGCTGGGACCCAAGTACCTCCTCAGAGTATGCTCAACACTATTACTAGGCTTCCCCAGGTAGCAAAGTTTGGAAGTTCACAGTCATTTCTATTGGCTAACATGGGATGTGCTGGGAAATGTTCAAATGATCTGTATTATAATTCACTGAGGGAATAGCAGGCTTTTACTTCAGATTAGTAAATCTGGAAGATCAGTCTATTATTTGTACCTTTCTTTGGTTTACTTCAGAAAGTAAAATATGGCAGGTTTATGCCCTGGACAAAGAACCTTTGTAATGAGTTTGGAAAACTTTCAAGCAGGATGAGCTCCTCCCCAAGAGGTTGAATCACAGGGAAGCTACCCAGGTACTCAATCTATGGAAACCCCTTCTCCTTTTCCTAGAACTGGAAAATTTTCAGATTATTCCCTCATTCTTTCATTCAACACATATATTCAGTCTACTGCATGACAATGCTGCATATTATGGGAGACAGACAAATAAAATGTAGTCTTTGAATTAAGATAAGTAAAAATCTGACGGAAAGATAAATAATTAAGAACAATCACTGTAAGAGGGCATGTTAAGTACCACAAGTGAAACACAAATAGAAATTAGAGGATGCTCACATGGGACATTATACTCAATTTCTGACTGGAGAGATAAGAAGAGGCCTCAGAGAGGACTGGGCATTTAACCTAGGTCTTAAAATTTTCAAATATTCTTTCCCTTCTTGCCCATGGCTACTGTCCTGGATCAGAACTTAATTATCTCATTTATTCATTCACTCACTCACCCAACATTTTTGTCTAAAACCTACAAAGTACCAGGGTCAAAGTCAGGTATGGGTATACAACAGTGAATAATAGGAATGTCTCTTGCCTTCATGGTGCTTACACTCTATTTGAGGAGGTAAGTAAACAGAAAAATAAGAGTCATGACAGAATCCAGCAAAGAGCTAGGTAGAGAAAAGCAAGGGGATCAACTTTAAAGAGGAAGGTAAGGGAAGACTGATCTGAGAAAATGATACATTAACAAAGATTTAAAGAGTGAGAGTGAGCTAGTCATGGCAGAATTAAGGAAAGAGCATTCTAGAAAGATATAACAACATATGCAAAGGCAATGAAATATGAAAGTTTAGAAAGCTTAAGTTACTGAAATAAAATGCAGCTGAAATATAGTGAATGAAGAAGAAACCAGAATATGATGAGATTAGAGAGACAGGCAGAGAGAGTGGATAATATATAGCCTTAAATGCTATTATTAGGAATTCAAATTTTATTCTAAATGCAATATAAAGTCTTTTTTTTTCTTTTTTTTGAGAAAGACAGCAGGAGTAAGGGAAGGGGCAATGGAAGAGGGAGAGAGAATCTTAAGCAGACTCCATCTCACAACCCTGAGATCATGACCTGAACTGAAATCAAGAATTGGACACTTACCAGAGCCAACCAAGTACCCTGTAAGGTCATTTTTTAAGTGAATGAACAATGCAAAGTGATTTTCATTTTAAAATCACTCTTGCTGCAGTGAGTAAAATCAATAGGAGGAAAGGTAAAAAGGAGAAGACCAATTAAGAGACTCTTGGAGCCTGGGCAAGAGGTGATGGTATCTTGGATTACAGTGGCAGAGAGAATGTGTGAATTCCGTATACACTTTTACAACAGATTCAACAGGACTTCCTGATGGATTAGATGTGGAGAGTGATGAAAACAGAGGCATCAGAGATGACTCCTAGGTTGCTGCAATGAGCAATTATATGGACTGGTTTAATAAACTAGTTTCTCTCTCCTTAAAATAGGATAATAAGTCCTATCCATTGTCACATGAGTCTGGACTTAATCATGCCTTTGGCCAACAGAATGTAGGCAGAAGTGATAGTGTGCTAGTATCCTCAGGGTCATCTCACAGTTGCAAAAGAGCTTCTGGATCTCAACCACAATGCATTCATTCCAGGCCAAAAGAAAGGGGGAAAGGGGAAAGGGAGAACAAGCAAGGGGCAAAAGCCAATAGCGTCAGCCCCTATGCCTCTTAAAGGTAGTTCTACCCAGAAACTCCTGCTTGTATCTTACTGGCCAGGACTTAGTCAAACAACCATCTCTCTATGCAAGGAAGCCTGAAAGAAAAATGTTTTTTTTCAGCTGAGCACACTGCTACATTAAACAAGACCATGATTTTGTTCAAAAAAATAATAAGGGTGAGAATCAATATTGGGTATATGTCTGGCTCTCTCATAAGAAGTTGTTTCAAGAAAGAAAGAGTAAGCAGCTTGTTGGTTGCAACCTCCTTGAGAGCTTCCTGGAGATAATCTGAAACCAGCCTCTGGTTTCAGGGACCTGAAGAAAGAGGCAGCCCACTCCAGATCAATAGGTGGCAGGTTTAAAAAGCAAAGGAGTTTACATTTAAGACTTGTCTTGGGTGGCCACAAGATGAGTAGATCTCCATACATATCTGCCAATCTGCCAAATCTTAGAAGTTTATATAGAGGCTTTAACTGGGTTCACTTGTGTGTACCATCCAAGTGGTCTCAACACCACATCACTGTTTCAAGACTGTGTCTTTGGGGCAGCTTCTGGGAGTAGGGAAGGCAAGCAAAATTCACATTCTAAGAACGGGGGAAGGGGTAAAGAACCTCTGATTGCCAGGGTCTAGCTCAGCCAGCAGTCATGTCTTCTTGAGGATCTCCTCCAAAACAGCTGAGAGACTGAATAAAATTAGAGTAGATAAGAGACCATCTACATTGTTGGAGACTTTATGGAGAACAATTCCAGAGGAAGTGGGATGGAGGCCAGATTACAATGGGCTTAAGAAATAAACTTGAGAAGTAAAGACAACTTTTACAGATGATTCTTTAGAGAAAATTCTTTTGAAAACTGGAAGTAATAACTGAAGGGAAGTGTGGTAATAACTGGAAGAAAAGTGAGGTCAATGAGAATTTTTTCAAAATTATAGATACTAGATCATGACCATTTCCAGACATAACACTATATTCCTCAGTCTCTTCTGTCATACACACAATGTGTAACTCAAAACCAAAAATTAGGAGTCATGTAAAAAAAATAAAAAAAGACAAAAAGATAAACCATATGTTTACCTTATCAGGGAATTTTAAATAATTCTGATTAATATGTAAAAGGCTCTAGCAGAAAATATAGGTAATGTGCATCAAAAGTTAGGTAATTTCAATTGGACAGAGAGGAAACTATAGGAAAAAGACAAGTGAAATACTAGAAATAAAAATGGTAACAGTAATGAAGAATGCCTCCCAATAAGCTCATAAGTAGATTAAACATATCCTGGGGTGGGGGAGGGGTAGAAATCAATGAACTGGAAGATAGGTCAATAGAAATTACACTACTATAACACAAAAATTAAAAAGAGTGGAAAAAAACCCAAAATATTCAAGAGGTGTGTGACAGTATCAAATAGCCTAACATACATGTAATTAGAAACTTAGAAGAAGATGAGATAACAAAGTACAAAATGTGAAGAACTAATTAGAAATATAAGAGACAGTGCAGAGGATCATCAGGCAAGGGAGGGAAAACTGAATGGAAAGAAATCAGAGACAGAGACAAACCATAAGAGCCTTATAAACTATGGGAAAGAAACTGAGGGTTGCTAGAGAGGCGGTGGGTGCGGGGGTGGAGTAACTGGGTGAGGAGTATTAAGGAGGGCACGTGATGTGATGAGCTCTGGGTACTCTCCATGCAACTGATGAATTACTGAACTCTACATCTGAAATTAATGATGTCTTATATGTTGGCTAATTGAATTTAAATAATTTTTAAATAAATGTTAAGAAAAATAGCTGAGAGTTTTCAAAAAAAAAGATATCAAATCACAGGTTTATATTGCTAGCCTAGGAAAAGATCAAAATTCAGAGAATGATTCTACTGAATATATATCCTCACACTATTTTTAAGAAAAAAAAAATCCTAAGTTGGACCATTTTAAGTCAGGGATCATTTGTAAATATAATTTTCACAAAACAAAAACAGCAAATTCAGTGCCAGTTGACCTATAACAGAAGAACTGTTAAAAGAGTTTAAGAGGAAGGGCTATAATTCCAGACAGATATTTGGATCCACAAAAAGATGTCTAAAAATTATTAAGATGAAGGTAAATATATTTTTCTTGTTTTTAATCACTTTATACAATAATTTATTGTCTAACCTGCACCCCGATGTTTATAGCAGCAATGTCCACAATAGCCAAACTGTGGAAGGAGCCTCGGTGTCCATCGAAAGATGAATGGATAAAGAAGATGTGGTTTATGTATACAATGGAATATTACTCAGCCATTAGAAACAACAAATACCCACCATTTGCTTCAACGTGGATGGAACTGGAGGGTATTATGCCGAGTGAAGTAAGTCAATCGGAGAAGGACAAACAGTGTATGTTCTCATTCATTTGGGGAATATAAATAATAGTGAAAGGGAATATAAGGGAAGGGAGAAGAAATGTGTAGGAAATATCAGAAAGGGAGACAGAACATAAAGACTCCTAACTCTGGGAAATGAACTAGGGGTGGTGGAAGGGGAGGTGGGGAAGGGGGTGGGAGTGAGTGGGTGACGGGCACTGAGGGGGATACTTGACGGGATGAGCACTGGGTGTTATTCTGTATGTTGGTAAATTGAACACCAATAAAAATTATTTTATTAAAAATAATAATAATTTATTGTCTAAAGCTAAAATAGTAGCAATGTACTATGGGTTTAGAGCATATGAAAATTAAAATATATGACAGCATATTTCCCATGACAAAGATAGGAAAAGAAATTAGGAGTATTTGTTATGAAACTACTCTATCATGAAGTGACATAGTACTGTTTGAAGGTAAAATGTAAATAACAAATATGTCTATTAAAAATCATAGGACAAAAAAAATCATAGGACAATCACTAAAAAAATTTAAAGTATGTATATAATAAGCCAATGGCAAAGATAAATATCAAATTATAAAAATAATCAATCTAATAATAGAAAAAGAGGGGAAAAAGAAAACAGGTGAAACAACTAGAAAACAACTAGTAATATGGTTGATCATAATCCAGTCATATAATTAATTAGAAGCAAATGATCCAAAAACCTGTAAAAATACAAATTGTCATATGTAAAAGGATAGATCATACAAACAAAAATCAAAAGATGGCTAGAATAATTATATTATAATCAAAGATCAACAAAAAGACAGTCCACTGAAAAGACATAATAAACCTAAGTGTGTATGTACTTAAGAAAAGGATTTCAAAATACATAAGGCAAAAATGAATAAAACTAGAAGGAGAAAAGGTGAAATAGCTATAGTTGGAGACATATTAGTAATCATTTCAAGAAGTAGAGAGACACCACAAAAAAAAAAAAAAAAATAGATCTAAGAGGGAAGCCTGGGAAGATGGCAGAGTCAGAAGATCCTAAACTCATCTCACCCTATGGATACACCTAGATAATAGTCACATCAGTGTAAGTAACCCAGAAAATGAACCAAAGACTAGCTGAACAGACGCTCCACAATTAATTGTAGAGAGGAGACCACATCAAAACCTGTAGGAAAAAATAGTCCTGGTCAGGGGGAACCAAATTAAGCACTGCCACAGTTACATGAATCATTAAGCTGCAAACCAACAGAAGTTCAGTTTATCACATGCCACCTAGAATATTTAATAAAATAAATTCTAAATTTAAAAAAACTACCCACAAATGGGAGGGACACCATAAGCATAAAAAGGAAGAGGAGTAGACCCAACGCCAGACACCTGAAATACAGGGGGCCTGCACTAGAAGACAAGTCCCTATAACATTTGGTTTTGAAAACCAGACAGACATGAATTTTTACAATCAGTGGGACTTTTAAAAATCAGGAGACTTGAAAGGCACCCGGCTGGCTAAGTCAGTTGGGCATCCAACTCTTTTTTTAAATTTTATTTAGGGATCCCTGGGTGGCGCAGCGGTTTAGCGCCTGCCTTTGGCCCAGGGCGTGATTCTGGAGACCCGGGATCGAATCCCACGTCGGGCTCCCGGTGCATGGAGCCTGCTTCTCCCTCTGCCTGTGTCTCTGCCTCTCTCTCTCTCTCACTGTGTGCCTATCATAAAAAAAAAATAAATAAATAAATAAATAAATTTTATTTAAATTCATTTTGCCAACGTATAGTATAACACTCATTGCTTATCACATCACTTGCCCTTCTTAATGCCTGTCACCCAGTTACCCTATCCTCCCATTCACCCCCACCCCTGCAACCCTTTGTTTGTTTCTCAGAGTTAGGAATCTTTCATGGTTTGTCTTCCTCTCTAATTTTTCCCCACTCAGTTTCCCCCACTTCCCTTTCATTATTTCTTATATTCCACATATGAGTGAAACCATATGATAGTTGTCTTTCTCTGATTGAGTTATTTCACTCACCATAATACCCTCCAGTTCCATCCATGTTGATGTAAATGGTAGCTATTCATTCTTTCTGATGGCTGAGTAGTATTCCATTGTGTATGTATATATGCCACATCTTCTTTATCCATTCATCTGTCAAAGGACATCTCAACTCCTTCCACAGTTTGCATGTGGACATTGCTGCTATGAACATTGGGGTGCAGATGTCCTGTCGTTTCACTACATCTATATCTTTAGGATAAATACCTAAAAGTGCAATTGCTGGGTTGTAGGGTAGCTCTATTTTTAACTTCTTGAGGAACTTTCACACTATTTTCCAGAATGCTGCACCAGCTTGCATTCCCATCAATGGTGAAAAAGTTTTCCCCTTTATCCAATTCTTGATTTTAGCTCAGGGTCATGAGTTCAAGCCCTGCATTGGGCTCCATGCTGGGTGTGGAGCCTACTTAAAAAAAAATCAGGAGACTTGACTCTGAGAGAGCTGGAGGGCAATAAGAAGCTGTCCCTTTCCTTAAAGAGATTGCATAACAAACTATACCAGAGATACAGCTTAGAAGCAGCAGTTTGAAAAGTATCTATAGTATACAGGAAGGAGATTTACTTACTAATCTCAAAACATGCATTGGAAGGGCAGTGATCTTTAGGAGACTTCTCCAAGAACAGAAGAGCTCACAGGCAATATTTTTCTCCCCCACCCCTCAGTAGGGTGCCTAAAGTAGAGTGCATATAACACACATAGAAGATACTTTTGAAAAAAAAAAAAAAGAAGAAGATACTTTTGAAGTACCAGGTTCTGGTGAATAGGGGACATTGCATTACAGGGCACTCTAGGGTCTCTTCTTAAAAGGGCCACTACTTTCAAGATCAGGAGACACAGCTAACTTTCCTAATACATAGAAACAAACAGAGTTAGATAAAATGAGAAGAGAGAGGAATATGTACCAAATGAAAGAACAGTGCGAAGTTACAACAAAGGAGCTAGATTAAAGAGATAAGCAATATGCTGGTCATAAAGATGTTGGCTTGAGAAAAGACTGGAAGTTCTCAGTGAGACCTTCAACAAAAAGATAGAAAATATAAAAAGAAGGATGTCTGGGTGGCTCAATGGCTGAGCTTCTGCCTTTGGCTCAGGGCATGATCCCAGGATCCCAAGATCTAGTCCTGCATCAGGCTCCCATGGGGAGCCTGCTTCTCCCTCTGCCTGTGTCTCTGTCACTCTCTCTGTCTCTCATGAATAAAAAAAATAAAATCTTAAAATATATATACATAACCAATCAAAGGTGAAAAACTCAATAACTGAGATTACAAAGGAATAAATAGTTGCTGAGGAAGCAGAAGAACAGATCTGTGAGGTGAAAGACAGAGTAATAGAAAGCAACCAAGTTGAATAGGAAAAAGAAAAAAAAACAATAAAAATGAGGGAAAGTTAAGGGAACTCAGGGACATCATCAAGCATAATAGCATTTGCATTATAGATATTCCAGAAGAAGAGAGAGAAAGAGGGCAGAGAATTTATTTGAAGAAATAATAGCTGAAAACTTCCTATTCTTGGGGAAGGAAACAGACATTCAGATCTAGGAGGCACAGAGAGCCTGCCAACAAAATAAACCAAAAGAGGTCCACACCAAGACACACAATAATTTAAATGGCAGAAAATAGTTATAAAGAGTTTTTTTAATAGGAGAAAAACAAGCTTAATAACATCTATACATGCTTTGTACATAGGAGATACTCAGGAATACTGCTTAGTTCTCTAAAATGGCCCAAATAATCACTTTAAATACCATCTTCAGCTAAAGACAAAGGTTTTCGGTGGTGAGAAGGCCTGTTAAGGGAGGCTATTAGACCAAGGACAGCATACAAGGGTTAAAGTTGTTGTGCAGGTTTCAGTTACACAAGAAAACAGTTACATACAAGAGAAGCCCTATAAGGGTATCTGTTGATTTTTTAGCATAAACTTTGCATACCAGAATGGAGTGGCAAGGGAATCCCTGGGTGGCTCAGGGGCTTAGCGCCTGCCTTTGGCCCCAAGCCTGATCTTGAAGTCCCAGGATCGAGTCCCACATCAGGC
The DNA here is from genome assembly GCF_011100685.1 of Canis lupus familiaris. NCBI lineage: Eukaryota > Metazoa > Chordata > Mammalia > Carnivora > Canidae > Canis > Canis lupus. Next base: position 40,155,513 of record NC_049248.1, on the reverse strand, counting down.
CCCCTACATGGAGCCTGCTTCTCCCTCTGCCTGTGTCTCTGGCTCTCTCTCTTTTTTTTTTTTTTCTCTCTCTCTCTCTGTCTTTAATGAATAAATAAATAGAATCTTTAAAAAAAACATTCAGAATGGAGTGACATAATATATTCAAAGTGTTGAATAGGAAAAATCTGCAGCCAAGAATTCTCTATCTAGCAAGGCTATCATTCAGAGTAGAATAAGAGATAAAGAGTTTCTAGACAAATGAAAGCTAAAGGAATTCATCACCACTGAACCAGCTTTATAAGAAACATCAAAGGGAATTCATTGAGTGGAAAGAAAAGACCTGAATTAGGAGTAGGAAAATTAGGGAAGGAAAAAAATGGAAAGAAAAAATGTCATAGGTACATACAGTCATAATAAAAGTAGTGGATTATCCTTATTAAAAACCAGTATGAAAAAAATAAAAAATAAAAAAATAAAAACCAGTATGGAGATTAAAGAACAAAAGTAGTAAATGTCAATTATGTCTATAAAAGTCACTCAAGGGGGATCCCTTGGTGCCTCAGCAGTTTAGCGCCTGCCTTCCACCCAGGGCATGATCCTGGAGTCCTGGGATCGAGTCCCGCATCAGGCTCTGTGCATGGAGTCTGCTTCTCCCTCTGCCTGTCTCTGCCTCTCTCTCTCATTGTGTGCCTATCATATAAAAAATAAAAATTAAAAAATTAAAAAAAAAAGTCCCTCAAGGTTTTTCACAAAATAAAAGGATATAAAGTATGACAAACTACACATTAAACATGGGGAGGGTAAAATTTAGTGCTTTTAGAAATGGGTACAAACTTAAGCAACTGTCAACCCAATATAGACTGCTATATGCATAGGATAGGTTTATATATAAACCAAATGGTAACCACAAATCAAAAGCCTGTAATAAATATGCAAAAAATAATGAGAAAGGAATCCAAGCATCTCACTAAAGAAAGTCATCAAACCCCAAGCGAAGAGAGAAAAAGAAGATAGTTATGGAGAACTGCAAAATAGAACTTTAAAGCAAGTAACAAAATAACAATAAATACATACCTATAAATAATTACTTTGAATGTAAATAAACTGAATGCACCAATCAAAAGACATAGAGTGGGGATGCCTGGGTGGCTCAGCAGTTGAGCGTCTGCCTTCGGCTCAGGGCCTGATCCCAGGGTCCGAGGACTGAGTCCCACATTGGGCTCCCTGCAAGAACCTGCTTCTCCCTTGGCCTGTGTCTCTGCCTCTCTGTGTGTCTCTCATGAATAAATAAATAAAATCTTTGAAAAAAAGGCATAGAATGAATGGATAAAAAAGCAAGACCCATCTATATTCTGCCTCCAAGAGACTCCTTTCAGACTTAAAAACACATGCAGATTGAAAGTGAAGAGAAAGAAAAACATTTATCATGCAAATGGAAGCAAAAGGAAAGCTGAGGTAGCAATACTATAGGCTTTAAAACAAAGACTATAACGAGAAAAAGAAGGATACTACATAATCATAAAGGGAACAATCCAATAAGAGATAACAATTGTAAACATCTATGTACCCAACATGGGAGTGCCCAAATACATAGAGCAATTACTAACAAACATAAAGGAAGAAATCAATAGTAATACAATAATAGCAGGGGACTTTAAGACCTGTCTTCAGTAGACAGATCATTCAGACAGAAAATCAACAAGGTAACAATGGCATTGAACCAGATATACCTAATAGATATATTCAGAACATTCCATCTAAAAACAGCAAAATACACATTCTTTCAAGTGCATATGGAACATTCTCCAAAATACATTGTATTTTAGGCCACAAAACAAGTGTCAACAAATTCAAAAGGATTGAAAGCATATCTTGCATCTTTTCTGACCACAGTAGTATGAAGCTAGAAATAAACCACAAGAAAAAATCTGGAAGGAAAAAATACATGGAGGTTAAATAACTTGCTACTAAATACTGAATGCATCAACTAGGAAATCAAAGAGGAAATAAAAAGATACATGGGGAGACAAATGAAAATGAAAATACAATAGTCCAAAATCTTTGGGATGCAGCAGAAGCTATTCTAAGAGAAAAGATTAATTTAAAAAGCAAGAAAAACTTTAAATAAACTAGCCTTACACCAAAAGGAGCTAGAAAAAGAATGAAGCCCAAAACCAGTAGAAGGAAGGAGATAATAAAGATTAGAGGAGAAATAAGTGAAACAGAAACTGAAAAAAAAAAAAAAAACATGGAACAGATCAACGAAACCAGGAGCTGGTTCTTTGAAAAGACCAACAAAAAAAATTTTTTTTAAGATTTCATTTATTTATTTATGAGAGACACACAGAGAGAAGCACACAAGCAGAGGGAGAAGCAGGCTCCATGCAGGCAGCCTGATGTGGAACTTGATCCTGGGACTCCGAGATCACGCCCTGAGCCAAAGGCAGGCACTCAACTGCTGAGCCACTCAGGCGTCCCAAAACCAACAAAATTGATATACCTTTAGCCATACCTATCAAAAGAAAAATAAAAGAGGACTCAAAGAGAAAAATCAGAAACGAAAGAGGAGAAATAACAATAAACACCACAGAAATACTAAGGATTATAAGAGTATATTATGACAAATTTGTATGCTAACAAATTGGACAATACAGAAGAAATAGATAAATTCCTAGAAAAGTATAACCTCCAAAAACTGAAACAGGAATAGAAAATTTGAGCAGACCAATTACTAGCAATGAAATTAGATCAGTAATCTACTCCAAACAAATGAAAGTCCAGAACCAGAAGCTTCATAGATGATATCTACCAAACAGTTAAAAAATAATTAATACCTATTCTTCTTAAACTATTCCAAAAAATAAAAGAGGAAGGAAAGCATCCAAATTCATTCTTCTAGGCCAGAATTATCCTGATAAAGACCACTATAAAAGGGAAGCCTGCCTGGCTCAGTCAGTAGAGCATGCCACTCTTGATCTAGGGGTTGTGAGTTTGATTTTTTTTTCCTGAGTTTTTATTTAAATTCCAGTTAGTTAACATACAGTTTAATATTAGTTTCAGGTATAGAATTTAGTGTTTCAAGACTTATATACAGCAGCTGTATTGCTTATCACAATATGTGCCCTCCTTAATCCCCATCATCTATTTAACCATCCCTTTGCCCACCTCCCCTCTGGTAACCATCAGTTTGTTCTCAAGCGTATATTTCTCAGTTTTCCTCTCCTATTTCCCCCCTCTATGTTTATTAAACCCCAAGTTGGGCATAGAACCTACTAAAATTTTTTTCTTAAAAGACAGTACAAAAAATAGTATAGGCCAATATCTCTGATGAACATATATGCACCAATTTTCAACAAAATATTAGCAAACTGAATGCAATAGTATATTAAAAACATCATGTACCACGATCAAGTGGGATTTATTCCTGGAGTGCAAGGGTGGTTCAATACTCACAAATCATCAGTGTGATGCATCACATCAACAAGAGAAAGGACAAAATCCATATGATCATTTCATTTTTTAAAAGATTTTATTTATTTATTCATGAGAGACACAGAGAGAGAGAGAGAGAGAGACAGAGGCACAGGCAGAGGGAGAAGCAGGCTCCATGCAGGGAGCCCAACGTGGGACTCTATCCCAGGTCTCCAGGATCACACCCTGGGCTGAAGGCAGTGCTAAAACACTGAACCACCAGGGCTGCCCCCATATGACCATTTCAGTGGATTCAGAAAAAGCATTTGACAAAGTACAACATACATTCATGATAAAAACCCTCAACAAAGTAAGTTTAGAGGGAACATACTTCAGCATAATAAAGGCCATACATGAAAAGCCCACAGCAAATATCATACTCAGTGGGGAAAACCAGAGCTTTTCTCCTAAGATCAGGAAGAAGACAAGGATGTCCTTTATCACCATTTATATTCAGCACCATATGAAAACTCCTAGCCATGGCAGTCAGACAGGGAGAAGAAACAGAAAGCATCCAATTTGGTTAGGAAGAAGTAAAACTTTCAGTATTTGCAGATGACATGATACTCTATATAGAAAACCCTAAAGACTCCATCAAAAGACTCCTAGAACTAATAAATTCAGTAAAGTTGCTAGATACAAAATCAATATAGAGAAATCTATTGCATTTCTATACATTAATAATGAAGTAGCAGAAAAGGAAATAAGAAAACAATCCCAATGAACAAGTATACCAATACATACATACATACATACATACATACAAACAAACCTAGGAATAAATTTAACCAAGGAGGTGAAGGACCTGCACATTGAAAAATATAAAACACTGATGAAAGAAATTGAAGATGACACAAAGAGAAGTGGAAAGACATTCCATGTTCATGAAATGGAAGAACAAATATTGTGAAAATGTCTATACTTCTCAAAGCAATCCACAGATTTAATGCAATCCCTATCAAAATACCATCAGCATTTTTCTCAAAACTAGAACAAACAATCCTACAATTTGCATGGAACCACAAAAGACTGAATGGCCAAAGCAATCTTGAAAAAGCAAAACTGGAGGTTTCACATTCCTAGATTTCAAGATATACTACAATGCTGTAGTAATCAAAAGAATATAATACGGGCACAAAAATAGACTTAAAAAGATCAATGAAATAGAATAGAGGGTCCAGAAATAAACCTACCCTTGTATGGCCAATTAATCTACAACAAAGGAGGCAAGAATATACAATGGGGAAAAGACAGTCTCTTCAACAAATGGTGTTAGCAAAACAACGGCTATATACAAAAGAAAAGAAAAAGAAACTGGGCCCCCTTCTTTCAGCACACAAAAATAAACTCAAAATGGATCAAAGACATAAGTGTGAGACCTGAAGCCATGAAATTCCTAGAAGAAAACATAGGGAGTAATCTCTTTGACATTAGCTGTAGAGCCATTTTTGTAGATATGCCTCCTGAAGGGAAACAAAAGCAAAATTAAACTATTGGGACTTCACAAAAATAAAAAGCTTTTGTGAGGTGAAGGAAATCAACAAATCAAAAAGCCAACCTACTGCATAGGAGAAGATATTTGCAAATAATGTATCTGATAAAAGGTTAATATCCAAAATATATAAAGAACTTATACAACTCAACACCAAAACACCCAAATAATCCATGAATAGATGTTTTTTCCAAAGAAGACAGAGATGGCCAACAGACTCATGAAAAGATGCTCAACATCACTAATCATCAGAGAAATGCAAACTAAAACCACAATGAGGTATCACCATACACATGTCAGCAGAATGGCTAAAATGAAAACAAATAATAAGTGTTGATGAGGATGTGGAGAAAAAGGCACTCTCTTGCACTGTTTGAATACAAGCTGGTGTAGTCACTGTGGAAAACAGTATGGAGGTCCTTCAAAAATTAAAAATAGAACTACCACATGATCCAGTAATTCCAATAGTGGAAGATGGAAACACTTACTTCAAAAGATATAGGCACCTCTATTTATTGCAGCATTGTTTACAATAGCCAAGATGTGGAAGCAGCCCAAGTGTCCATCGATAGATGAAAGGATGAAGGTGTGGTGTATATATGTACAGACATATATACATACAATGGAATATTAGCCATTAAATAGAATGGAATCTTGCCATTTGCAGCATGGATGGATCTAGAGGGTATAATACTATCTATACTATGCTAATTGAAACAAGTCAGCCAGAGAAAGACAAATACCATATGATGCCATTCATACGTGGAATTTAAGAAACCAAACAAATGAACAGAGAAAAAAAGCAAACAAAACCCCCAGACTCTTAAATATAGAGAACAAACTGGTGGTTGCTGGAGGGGAGATGGGTGGCTAGATGGGTGGAATAGGTGAAGGAAAGTCCAAGTACGCTTATCATGATGAGCACTGTTTAACCTATAGAATTGTCAAATCATTATATTGTACATCTAAAATTAATATTAATCTTGAATTTAAAAAGAAAAAAGTAATAAATCTGAATAACACTATCAATCATATTAACCAAATTGACATTTATGGACCACTGAACCCAACAATGGCGGAACACTTGTACTATCCAGATGCACATGGGGAATTCACCAAGATGGATCTTACTCTGGGCAATAAATAAGGAATTTTAAAGAATTGAAATTATTCAAGTTATGTTATCTGGTCATAACAAAATTATATTAGAAATCAATAACAGATGGGCACCTGGGGTGGTTCAGTTGGTTAAATGTCTACCTTCAGGTCAGGTCATAATGTTGGGTTCCTGGGATGGAGCCACATGTCAGGCTTCCTCCTCAGTAGGGAGCCTGCTTCTCCTTCTCCCTCTGTTCCTCACCCTGCCATGTGGTGCTCAATCTCTTTCTCTCTCTCAAATAGATAAATAAAATCTTTTAAAAAAAGAAATTACAAAGATATCCTGAAAATCCCCAAATATCTAAGCATTTTTAAAAACACAATTCTAGAGCGTCAATCCTTTGGCTCAGGGCGTGATCCTGGAGTCTCAGGACCAAGTCCCATATCAGACTCTCTGCATGGAGCCTGCTTCTCCCTCTCCCTGTGTCTCTGCCTCTCTCTCTCTCTCTCTCTCAATCTGTGTCTCTCATGAATCAATAAATAAAATCTTTAAAAAAAATAAACATAATTCTAGATGATCCACGAGTTGTAGAAGAGATCAGAAGAAACTATTTCGAATTGAACAAAAAAATAAAATCAACATATCAAAATTTGTAAGATATAAGCAGTGCTTATTGTGAGCCAAGCAGTGCTTTTAGGTAAAGTTATAGCAATAAATGTTTATATTAGAAAATAAGAAAGGTCTAACTTAATACTCTAAGCTCTTGTCTTAAGAAATTGGAAAAGAAGAGCAAATTAAATTCAAAGCAAACAGAAAGAAGAAAATAAAGATGATAAAAAAATAATCTAATGGCTCTTTCCCATCTTGCAATATGTCAGGTGACAAAACTGAGAAGTCAGATACTAAGGAGAAGAAATGTAAAACTGAGAAGGCTGATGCTGGTGGCAAGGTTAAGAATGGTAACCTGAAGACTAAAATGCCAAAGAAGGGAAGCCCCACTGCAGCTGAAACCCTAGTTGTAGGATCTGGTAGATATTCCTAATTGGCTGTGTATTTCAAAAAGGCCATGTACAAGAGGAAGTATTCAGCAGCTAAATCCAGGGTTGAAAAGAAGAAGGAGAAAGTTTTCCATACTATCACAAAACCAGTTGGTGGTGAGAAGAATTGGTGGTACCCAACAGGTTAAATTTCACAAAATGCTTAGTTAGGTATTTATTATCCTACTGAAGATGTGCCTCAAAAGCTGTTGAGCTGGCGGAGGGGTGGGGGGACACCTTTCAGACAGCATGTGAGAAAACTGCAAGCTAGCATCACTTCTAAGACCATTTTGATCATCCTCACTGGACACCACAGAGGCAAGAGAGTGGTTTTCCTGAAGCAGCTGAGCAGTGGCTTGCTGCTTGTGACTGGCCTCTGGCCCTCAATCAAGTCCCTCTGCTTAAAACAGATCAGAAATCTGTCATTACAACCTCCACCAAAATTGATAACAGTAATGTGAAAATTCCAAAACATCTCACTGATGATTACTTACTTTAAGAAGAAGCAGCTGCATAAACCCAGACACCAGGAAGATCTTTGACATAGAGAAACAAATGAGATTATGGACGAGCACAAGGTTGATCAGAAAGCTATGGACTTTCAAATTCTGTCAAAAATCAAAGCTATTCTTCAGAGCTACCTACAAAGGACCTAATTAAATAACTGATCTGTAAAAAAAAAAAAAAAAAAAGAATAATCTAATGATTATTGGTTTCACTCATATGGGGTATATAAGAAATATTGATAGGGATTGTAAGGGAAAGGAGGGAAAATTAGTGGGAAAATTTAGAGAAGGTGACAAAGAGACTCCTAACTCTGGGAAACGAACCAAAGGGTAATGGAAAGGGAGGTGGGTGGGGGGATAGGGTAACAGAGTGATGGGCATGGAGAAGGGCACTTGATGGGATGAGCACTGGGTGTTATACCATATGTTGGCAAATTGAACTTCAATTTAAAAAAAAGAATAATCTAATGAAATTGAAAATAACAAAATCAATTAAATAAAAACCTGGTTCTTTAAAAATTCAATAAAATTAATAACTCTCTAGTCAAAGAAAAATGAAGAAAACACATTTCCAATATGAGGAATATTGTATGTAAAGATCAGAAAAAGAAAGAGGGAACCCTGGGTGGTGCACAGCGGTTTAGCGCCTGCCTTTGGCCCAGGGCGAGATCCTGGAGACCCGGGATCGAGTCCCACGTCGGGCTCCCAGTGCATGGAGCCTGCTTCTCCCTCTGCCTGTGTCTCTGCCTCTCTCTCTCTCTGTGTGTGACTATCATAAATAAATAAAAATTTAAAAAAAAAGGAGTGGTGACAGAGGACAATTTAAAAAAAAAAGAGAGGAGGGAGGGTACAGATTTTGGTACCTCTGAAAAGGTAAAGATTAGAATACAATAAATGTGAAGTGTCTCTATTCACAAATTAAAGGGCTGTTGACAGAGAAAATCTCAAAGAACCTACAAAATAAGTGAGTTCAGCAAGGTCAATAAAGAAAATCAGTTGTATCTCTATATACTAGCTATGAATAACAAAGATTGAAACTTAAAAAGTGCCAACTACAATAGCACCGAAAGATATGAAATACTAAATTATAAATCTAATAAAATGTACATAGGGCCTTTATGATAAAAACTATAAAATGCCAAGGAAAGAAGTAAAAGAAAAAAAAATATATATATATATAATATTGTGTTCAGGAATTGAAAACTAAACATCGTTAAGATGTCATTTCTCCCAAGACTGATCTATAGATTCAATGCAATCTCAAAAAACTAGAAGGATTTTTTTTTGTAGAAATCAGAAATCTGCTTCTAAAACATACATGGGAATGCAAAGGAATGAAGATATCCAAAAACAACTTTGAAAAGAACACAGCAAGTTATTTTTTTTTTTTATAATTTTTATTTATTTATGATGGTCACACAGAGAGAGGAGAGAGGCTGAGACACAGGCAGAGAGAGAAGCAGGCTCCATGCACCGGGAGCCTGACATGGGATTCGATCCTGGGTCTCCAGGATCGTGCCCTGGGCCAAAGGCAGGCACCAAACCGCTGTGCCACCCAGGGATCCCAAGTTATTTTGTGAATACAGAAAACTGATTCTGAAGTTTGCACAGAAAGGCGAAAGGCACAGTACAGCCAATACAATATTGGAGGAAAAGAACAAAGTTGGAGGACTGACAATAGCCATCTTTAAGACAATAGAAAGCTCCTTTGGTCCAGATAGTGTAATATTGCCCCCCCCCAAAAAAAAACCCAGACAAATAGATCAATGGAACATAATCCCCAAGCACAGACTCACAGAAATATAGTCAATAGTCAAAGGAGCAAAAGCAACTCAATGGAGAATGGATATTCTTTTCAGCAAATGGTGCTTTAAAAACAGGACATACACATACAGAAAAAAAAAAAAAAGAGAAAGAAAGAATTTACACATAGATCTTACATCCTTCACAAAAGTTAATTCTAAATAGATCATAGAGCTAAATGTAAAACACAAAACCATAAAACTCCTAGAAAATAATATCGGGGATCCCTGGGTGGCGCAGCGGTTTAGCTCCTGCCTTTGGCCCAGGGCGCGATCCTGGAGACCCGGGATCGAATCCCACGTCATGCTCCCGGTGCATGGAGCCTGCTTCTCCCTCTGCCTGTGTCTCTGCCTCTCTCTCTCTCTCTCTCTGTATGACTATCATAAATAAATAAAAATTAAAAAAAAGAAAATAATATCGGAGAAACTCTATGCAAACTTGGCAATGGCTTTTTAGATACAACACAAAATCATCATGCATAAAATAAAGTGGATAAGTTGGATTTCATTAAGATTAAAAACTTTTCTTATGCAAAACCCAATGGCCAGAGAATGAAACAAACCACAGACTGAGAAAATGTTTGCAAAACACATATCTCATAATGGACCGGTATCTAAAATATACAAAGAACTAGTAAAACTCAACGATAAGAAAACAAACAACCTGATTTTTAAAATAGGCAAAAGATCTGAACAGATACCTTATCAAAGAAGATACAGATGGCAAATATAAAAGATGCCCAATGTCATATGTCATTAGGGCACTACAGATTAAAACAACGAAATGCCACTACACATCCATTAAAATGGTTAAAATCCAAAACACTGACAATACCAAACGTTGATGAGGATATGAAACAACAGGAACTCTAATTCATTGCTAGTAGAATGCAAAATGATATGGTCACTTTAAAGGACAGTTTAGTGGGGTGCCTGGGTGGGTCAGTTGGTTAAGCGTCTGCTTTGGCTCAGGTCATATTCTTAGGGTCCTGGGATAGAGCCCCACGATGGGCTGCCTGCTCAGCTTCTCCTCCTCCCTCTGCTGTTCCTCCTGCTTCTGCTCTCTAGCTCTCTTTCTCTCTGTGTTAAATAAATAAAAATATTTTTTAAAAAGCTTAGCAATTTCTTACAAACCTAAACATACTCCTTCCATATGATTCAGCAGTTATACTCCTTGGTATTTACCCAAACGAGATCTAAGCTGTAGACAAATGTTTACAGCAGCTTTATTCATAATTGCTCAAACTTAGAAGCAAGCAAGATGTCTTTCAATAGGTGAATGGATAAACAAACTCTAGTACATCCATATAATGATAAAAAGAAATGAGCTATCAAGCCACAAAAAGACATAGAGGATTCTTAAATGCATATTGGTAAGTGAAATAAGCCAATCTGAAAAGGGCATATAGTGCATGATTCCAACTATATGATACTCTAGAAAAGACAAAACTATGGAGATAATTTTTTAAAAATCAGTTGTTGCCAGGAGTACAGAGGGAGAGAGGGAGGCAGAAATAGGTGGAACACAGGTGTTTTATAGGACACTGAAGCTATACCATATGATGCTATGATAGTAGATACATGCCATTATACATTTTTCAAAACCTACAGGATGTAGACACACACAATGAATCCTAATGTAAACAATGGCTTTTAGTTATAACATATTGATACTGGCTTATCAGTTATAACAAATGCACCATACTAATGCAAAATATTCACAATAGAGGAAGCTGAGTGGGTGGGGTAAAGTGTTAGAGGATATATGGGAATTGTTTATATTTTATGTCCATTTTGCTGTAAACCTAAAACTGCTCTTAAAAATAGTCAATTAATTTAAAAGAACATCAATAACAAAGTTGGAGGACTCACATTACCTGATTTCAAGATTCACTATAAAGCTACAATAACAAAAAATACATGGTATTGGCAAAAGGATAGACCTATAAACCTGTGGGATAGAATAGAGTTTTGAAATAGATCCTCATATGTATAGCCAACTTATTTTCAACAAGACTCAAAGTAAATTCAATAAATAAAATATGATCTTTTTAAGAAATGACACTGAGAAAATTGAACATACATATGCAAAACAAACATCAACCCATATCATGTACCCTATAAAAAAATTAACTCGAAATGGATCATAGGCCTCAGGTATCATGTAAAATGATCAAACTTCCAGAAGAAAACATAGGTAAAAATCTTTATAACCTTTGTCTTGGCAAAGTTTTCTTTTTTTTTTACTTTTTTGTATATATTTTTTGTTGGAGTTCAAAATGCCAACATATATCATAACACCCAGTGCTCATCCCATCAAGTGCCCCCCTCAGTGCCTGTCACCCAGTCACCCCAACCCCCCTCCCACCTCCCTTTCCACTACTCCTTGTTCATTTCCTAGAGTTAGGTGTCTCTCATGTTCTGTCACCCTCGCTTGATATTTCCCACTCATTTTCTCTCCTTTCCCCTTTATTCCCTTTCACTATTTTTTATATTCCCCAAGTGAATGAGACCATATAATGTTTGTCCTGTTCCAATTGACTTACTTCACTCAGCATAGTACCTTCCAGTTCCATCCATGTTGAAGCAAATGCTGGGTATTTGTCATCTCTAATGGCTGAGTAATATTCCATTGTATAAATAGACCACATCTTCTTTATCCATTCATCTTTCAATGGACACCAAGGCTCCTTCCACAGTTTGGCTATTGTGGACATTGCTGCTATAAACACTGGGGTGCAGGTGTCCCGGCATTTCACTGCATCTGTATCTTTGGGGTAAATCCCCAGTAGTGCAATTGCTGGGTCATAGGGCAGTTCTATGTTTAACTCTTTGAGGAACCTCCACACAGTTTTCCAGAGTGGCTACACCGGTTCACATTCCCACCAACAGTGCAAGAGGGTTCCCCTTTCTCCACATCCTCTCCAACATTTGTTGTTTCCTGTCTTGTTAATTTTCCCCATTCTCACTGGTGTGAGGTGGTATCTCATTGTGGTTTTGATTTGTATTTCCCTGATGGCAAGTAATGCGGAGCATTTTTTCATGTGCTTGTTGGCCATGTGGATGTCTTCCTCTGTGAAATTTCTGTTCATGTCTTTTGCCCATTTCATGATTGGATTGTTTGTTTCTTTGGTGTTGAGATTAATAAGTTCTTTCTAGATCTTGGATACTAGCCCTTTCTCTGATAATGTCATTTGCAAATATATTCTCCCATTCTGTAGGTTGTCTTTTAGTTTTGTTGACTGTTTCTTTGGCTGTGCAGAAGCTTTTTATCTTGATGAAGTCCCAATAATTCATTTTTGCTTTTGTTTCCCTTGCCTTCATGGGTGTGTCTTGCAAGAAGTTGCTGTGGCCAAGTTCAAAAAAGGGTGTTGCCTATGTTTTCCTCTAGGATTTTGATGGATTCCTGTATCACATGTAGATCTTTCATCCATTTTGAGTTTATCTTTGTGTATGGTGTAAGAGAATGGTCTAGTTTCATTCTTCTGCAGGTGGATGTCCAATGTTCCCAGCACCGTTTATTGAAGAGACTGTCCTTTTTCCAGTGGATAGTCTTTCCTGCTTTGTCGAATATTAGTTGACCATGGAGTTGAGGGCCCATTTCTGGGTTCTCTATTCTGTTCCATTGATCTATGTGTCTGTTTTTGTGCCAGTACCACACTGTCTTGATGATCACAGCTTTGGAGTACAACTTGAAATCTGGCATTGTGATGCCCCCAGCTCTGGTTTTCTTTTTCAATATTCCCCTGACTATTTAGGGTCTTTTCTGATTCCACACAAATCTTAAGATTATTTGTTCCAACACTGTGAAGAAAGCCCATGGTATTTTGATAGGGATTGCACTGAATGTGTGAATTGCCCTGGGTAGCATTGACATTTTCACAATATTAATTCTTCCAATCCAGGAGCATGGAATATTTTTCCATCTCTTTGTGTCTTCCTCAATTTCTTTCAGAAGTGTTCTGTAGTTTTTAGGGTATAGATCCTTTACCTCTTTCGGCAAAGTTTTCTTAACTATGACACTCAAAGCATAAAAGAAAAAACTTAGTAAATTGGACTTCATCAAAATATAAAAATTTTGCTCTTTGAAAGTCACTATTAAGAGAATGAAAAAAACAACAAACACAGACTGGGAGAAACATTTGAAAATCACATATCTGAGAAATGACTTGTATCCAAAATGCATCAGTAATGCTCAAAATAAATAAAGAAAACAAACCAATTGTTTAAATATGCAAAATAGTTGATATTTTGCCAGAGAAAATATATGGGTGGCAAATATGCACAAGAAAAATGCTCATCATCATTAGTCTTTATGAAAATGCAAGTAAAATCACAATTTAACCACACTACACATTTATTATAATTATAGAGTATGATAAAAATCTGAAAATACCTAGTGCTGACAAAGAAATAATGCAAGTGGAACTCTCATATTTCTCTTATGTTGCTAGTGAGAATGCAAAATGGTATATATAACCTCTTGTAAAATAATTGTCAATGTCTCATAAATTTAAACAATATACCACCTAAAAATCTTACTCCAAGGTTTCCACTCAGGAACATTGAAAACTTAACATTCACACAAAAATTTGTATGCAGATATTATTTATAGCAGCTTTACTCATAATCACCAACAACTGACATTTTGAGTGATAGTGAATACCTCCAAATGATTAATGGATAAAAAACTGTGGTACATCTATATAGTGAAATACTACTACTCAAAAATAAAAAGGAACAAACTACTGGTATACATAACATAGGTGAATCTGAAATACATTATGCTAAATAAAAGAAGGCAAACCCAAAAGGCTGCATACTATATAATTCCACTTAAATGTACCTTCTGGAGATGGCAAAACTATAGGTACAGAAAACAGTTCAGTGATTACCAAGGTTTTGGGGTAGATGGAAGAGTTGAATAAATTAGCTACATAGGGCCATGAGGGAGTATTTTGAGATGATAAATGAGGGAATGTGGGGCTACGTACCCTGAATGCAGTGATGATTACATTACTATATATATTTGTCAAATAGAACTGCACTAAAAAGGGTAAATTTCACTGAATATAAACTATATCCCAATATATAAAAAGATTTTAGGAAGAATTTCCATGTCTCAACCACCTTTCCATCCCTTCCCATATATACAATTATAAAACCTAACAATGCTATATAAAGTATGTTTTAAATCCTATCAAATGCTTGCTGAACTTTCAAGAAAATAAAACAGTGGGCAAAAATAAATAAAAAGCTGGAAAACAGAATGACAATCAGTCACTAAGATCATGTTTTTCAGGAATGTTTGTGGATCTCAGTAAACAGACTTCAGAACAGGAAGCAAACTCTTTACCTACACAATTTAGGAAGTTAGAAATGAAATCTTGACTAAAGCTTGTATCCTCAAAGGTCTATACACTCAGTAAAAGAATGGACAGGGAAATAATCTTTCCATTGGCAGAGGAAAACAACATGGATATCTGTTTATGTTAGCCCGAATTCTGGGGGAAAAAATAGCCCTTGAAAATTTATGATCACAAACCTTCACTCATGAATTTATACTTTGTGCATGGCCCCAGAATAATAATTCTAAACTAAATAATTATAAGATGATTCTGAGTTTGTACGTTTCTGGAATACTTGATAGATACAAACATAAATCCTCTCACAAAATAGACTGCACAAGATTTCCTTATGTGAAGTCCAGCTAAATATGTGCTGATAATCCAAAATTACAAAGCTACCATTCTGAGCAACAAATACCAGAAACAAAAAAATATCACTAGTGACACCTTAGTATTTCCAGACAATGGAATTTTTGGCTTATTAATACAATGTAAGTGTGTTTAAGATGTCCAAAGAAATAAAATCTAAAGTTGAAAACATGAGAAAGGAACAAGATACTATCAGTGAAGCAGATATATTGGCAGAAAAAAATAAGATACAGAACTGCAAAATAGTTTTTGAAATAAAAAAACTTAGACATTTCAACAGTACCTTACACATCAAAGAAGAAACAATTAGAAAACTTACGAGATGTGGAGCTAAAGAATTACCCAGAACACAGCTCAGAGACAGTAAGATAAACTAAAACAAAATAGAGTTAAGTGGCAAATAGAATGATAAAAACTAATAGAGGCGCCTGGGTGGCTCAATCAGTTAAGCGTCAGACTCTTGGTTTCATCTCAGGTTGTGATCTCAGGTCAGGGATCAAGTCCTGAGTCAGGCTCCAAATTCAGTTGGAGTCAGCTTGAGACTCTCTTTCCCTCTCCCTCTGCCCCTCCCCCACTCAAACAAATCAATAAAACTTAAAAAAACAAACGAATATACCAGAAAGAATGAAGAAGTGATATTTAAAAAGATAATGGCTGAATGCTTTTTCCCAAGTTAATGAAGAAGTTTTATCTTAAATTTAGAAGGGATAACAAATCTCCAACAAGATAAATAAAAATTAAAAAGGTAATAAAATTTCAAAATACTGAATACAAAAAGAAGGTCTTAGAATAGCCACAGAAAAAGATATTATTGACAAGAGATATTAGACCAAAAGAAGGATTTTTAGTAGCAAAAACAGAAACCAAAATATCTGGATTCTGGCTCATCAAGGATAACAATAGCTACCTAAAACCGAATCTCTCCACAAATACTTTAAAAACAGTATAGGTCAAAAAGAAGAAATAAAACTCATAAAACACACGCCTCAGCATAATTGGAAGACAAAGGGTACCACAGACTTCAAACCACTCTAAGCAGAAAAACAGAAAATACAAACAAATCAATTCTTCATGCTCCCTTGTCAAGCTTTGGAGAGTAAGGGCCTTTCAGAAAAAAAGTGTGGAAGAAAGAAGAGACGATTTAGTGAAGCACCTTGATTTATCTAAAATCACTTCCAACTGTTTGAGGAACCTCCACACAGTTTTCCAGAGTGGCTGCACCAGTTCATATTCCTGCCCTACGACCCAGCAATTGCACTGTTGGGGATTTACCCCAAAGATACAAATGCAATGAAACGCCGGGACACCTGCACCCCGATGTTTATAGCAGCAATGGCCACGATAGCCAAACTGTGGAAGGAGCCTCGGTGTCCAACGAAAGATGAATGGATCAAGAAGATGTGGTTTATGTATACAATGGAATATTACTCAGCTATTAGAAATGACAAATACCCACCATTTGCTTCAACGTGGATGGAACTGGAGGGTATTATGCTGAGTGAAGTAAGTCAGTCGGAGAAGGACAAACATTATATGTTCTCATTCATTTGGGGAATATAAATAATAGTGAAAGGGAAAATAAGGGAAGGGAGAAGAAATGTGTGGGAAATATCAGAAAGGGAGACAGAACGTAAAGACTGCTAACTCTGGGAAACGAACTAAGGGTGGTAGAAGGGGAGGAGGGCGGGGGGTGGGAGTGAATGGGTGACGGGCACTGGGGGTTATTCTGTATGTTAGTAAATTGAACACCAATAAAAAATAAATTAAAAAATAAATAAATAAAATAAAATAAAATCACTTCCATAAAAAGAGAGTCTACCCAATATTAGAAAAGACTGAAAAGAAGTTCTGGGATTCTAGGAAATGCAGTTGGGAGTAAACTCCACTCTCTTTTACAATTCTTGTAATGTCTGCTTCCGGGAAGGTGGTGTCACATTAAACCTGTTAGCTTCAGTATCTGGAACTCCAGGACATTCAAACTCAACAGAATTATGCATTTACTATCTCATTATTGGCCCTGTAGTCTCTGGCCACCCTCTCAGCAGAGACCGAAATGCTGTTCTTATAGCTTCAGCCCTGTGCAATTTCTAAGCCCATGGCTTAGAAAAAAAAAAAGGCATGGAAGAAAATTATAACCTCTCCTCTGCCAGCAGAGATATGCAGAATTAGTCTTGTTGACATGGGCCCACTCTTTCCTGTGCTGCTTGTAAGTTCTGGGTCTTGTTTGAATTTGAATTCTAAGAAACCAACTGTAAGAAAAAGAAAAGCTTATGAGACAAGGAGGATATTTTGAACGTGACTGGATAGCTGATTCAGTTCAGGAATTGTTCTGAACAAACATTTTTCCAAAGAAAACAACTACTCATTGCATTTCCCGCAGTCCCATGTTGGACTAGATCTCCCTGAACCCCTTGGGCTGAGGGTCAGAGTGATCAGTTCTAGATAGGTTCTGCCTTTAGGAATGAGGGTTCTTGGTCTGACATAGGGGAGCAGGAAACATGAAAACATCCTGACCCTTAATTCTTCCAAACAGCAATCTTGGGTGGGGAAAAGATTCTGCTTATGAAATCTGAAACTAACTCAGAAGTTCCAGAGCCCTTTGCCAATGGACAGGTCCCCCCAAGGATCCTAGGACTGGTTTGACATGTGGTCAGACTTAATAAGGCAAACTGAAAGAATAGATTTTTCATCTGTTACAATTAGTCTCCTCTCAGTGACCAGTGAGGAGTAGCCTCTACCTCCCTAATGTTAAGAGCCAACTGGATATCCTGCTACATCTGTGAGGGAGAGGATGTATGTGTGAGAGAGACAGCATGAGGATTTTTTAACATTAGGGAGCAAGAAACATGAAAACACCAGAAGGAGCAGAGAATCAGGAGGTCACACCATAAATGAGCAGCTGGTTTACAGCAGAACTTACTGCATCCTCACTATGGACCCGATAGTAGCACAGCCAATGTCCTCACCTGCAGATACTGAAGCCCATGGAGAAGGTCAGTGAATATGTTCACTCCTCCTGTGCTGAAAGTTGGCATCTCTCAGAGATGAATCTCACTGCCTCCTTCAGCAATCACCTGTGTTCAGATCACACCAGGGACTTGCGGACAGTGGCCATTGATAAAATGTCACCGATCTTGACTCAGTTTACCTCTGCCTTACTGTTTCTTCTCTAGATGTCTAGCCATGTCTCTATTTTGTTAGCTTTTCCAGCTAGTTGCTTCTTTCTCTGTGTCTCTCCTCCATGTTTCCATCAGGCTCTGAGTCTGCCCCACTGCCCTTTTGGCCCTGGTTAAGGGGCAGATAACTTGGATGAGAGGGCTGGTCTGGTTTGAGGTGACCAGTCTACAAGGCAGAAAGAACCCAGAGACCAGACCAGTTATTTTCAGAGTCACCTGGGTGAAGTGAGAAGATTCTAAACTCCTAGATTGGGGGATTGGTTTAATATCATCCAAAGACATATGCCATTATGCTTAGGTGGGTCTCTCAGTCTGTTTCCTATTTGGCTTTTCATCTTTCTGGGGATTTTTTTTCTCTCTCTTTTTCTAGCCTTCTTTCTGCTTTCAGCATATCCTTCACCTCCCTCTCTCTAGATCCCCCCTTTTCATCATTTCCCCATCCTCTTTTACCATGAATAGAAGAAAAAGCACTATCCCAGGAGCCAGAAAATTTCTTTTGATTTTAATATTTTATGTATAAGTGGCCTTGATCCACAAAGGTTTGAAGACACTAAAAGACCATAGTTAGAGTCTTGCCTTTATCCCTGTCTTGCTACTTAACAAGTCTTATTCTTGCTTATTCTTTCCTGAGACTCCATTTCTGCATCTTACAGTCTTGTTAGTGGCATCCTTTTAGAGCACAGGTTCCTTACAGGTTATTGTGAGGAACATCTGAGAGAATCTATATCATGGAGAGAGTCAAGGAAATGGGAGGGATTGCTGCAGTTATGTCTCTCACACTCTATTTTTGTCTCCTCTTATTTCTAACTTTCACTTTATTTTTCTATTTGACTTTATCTTCCATTTTCTTCTCATCTGCTTTTTTTCTTTTCTTTTTTTTTTCAAAGATTTATTTATTCATAAGAGACACAGAGACAAAGAGAGAGGCAGAGACACAGGCAGAGGGAGAAGCAGGCTTCATGCAGGGAGCCCGATGTGGGATTCGATCCTGGGACTCCAGGATCCCACCGTAGGCTGAAGGCAGGCGCTAAAGTGCTGAGCCACTCAGGGATTCCCTGCTTTTTTTTCTTTTATCTGCCTCACTATTTTTCTTCCTCCTTCCCCATTTGTGTTTTTTTCTCAATCCGTTTGCCTGTGTAAATAGTTTTCATATATATCTGTGCATTTTTCTTTCCTGCTTCTTTGAGAAAAAAATGGGTTAGGGTTCTTGAAGAGGTTTGTTAATATATTTCAAAATAAGGTAAATAACGCAAAGATTCAATTTTTCTCATTTCCTCTAAGATAGATAGAATAAATAAAATTAAAAGGAAATTGGTCAAGGAGTCAAAGATAGGACAGGAGTTTAATCTGCTAAACAAAAGGATTTTCTGATCTGGAAAAAGAAACCATAGTTTCTACCTAGGAATTTTCCATGGCAGTGGAATATTGATTCAAGATCTTAAAAGATTTCTTCCAGCATATGAGGTACAAAGAAGAAAAGATGGGAGCAAAGTAAAGGAGAAGTTAATAAACATATACTAAGCAGTTACTGTCTATCAGTCACTTTAAGTGTATTATTTCCATTATAAATTTATCTTTAGGCCATTCGATAAGCCAGAGAGATTATCTCAAAATACTATTAGTAAGTGGCAAAGCCTCAGTACTGGCTTATCTAATTCCAAACCCTAAGCTTTTTCTACATATTTACCATATATGTGTGAGTTTCACATGTAGATGTTGGATCTCAAGAAATGACTATTTCACTTCTTTTTTTTCCAAAAGATTTATTTATTTTAGAGAGAGAGAAAGCAGGAGGAGGGGAAGAGGGAGAGAGAGAGAAGCTCAAGCAGACTCCCCACTGAGTGTGGAGCCTGACACAGGCTCAATCCCAGGACCCTGAAATCATGACCTGAGCTGAAATCAAGAGTCAGACACTTAACTGAGACATCCAGGACCGCCTATTTCATTTAATACTATCTATATCATTGACTAACAAATTATTTAGTTCTTTCCAGGACTTTCGTATGTAACTATTTCATGTCCCTATCTTTGTGTTTCTGATTATTTTTACAATCAGTGCAATTTTTCAAGACAATATAAATGACATGTAGTTCACATTAATGATGGCTGCAAACGCTGCTGTAAAAAGCTAATCTAATGCTCAGTTTTGCCTTCATCAATCACAAAGTCTGTCTGTATAGTTTCCTACAAATCAATCTTGTACAAATAGCCAAACCCTTAATATTTAAGGATTAGTCGTTCTATTGTGGATTAATTGTTCACCTTTTCATCTTGCTTTCTCTATATGTTTTAGGGTATTTTGGGGTCAGGAGGCAGTTTATGGGGGACTTTAGGAGATTTAGGGACTCTTTTCAAAAATTGTTTAAATCCCCTTGTAAGAGTAGCCATTGTCAAACCATAAGGCATGTATTCTTGGCTTTATTTGATTTTTTGCTCTCTCCATATATAGCTTAGATTGTTCCTCTAGAGGGGAAACTGTGAATAACTATTAAGTATTTTAGCAGAAAGGATAAATGAATATTACATCCATCTAGAATTAAGAAAAAAATATGAAATAAAGATCTAAAATAAGGTTATCTGTGCTGTCTCTCACTCATGTAGGATACCAGAGAAATTTCACTGTAATAGAACTTGTGCTTTTGTCTTGTCCTTAGCAGTAAAGATCTGTCATGCCAAGCAAGGGCCCCCACACTGTCAGTCAGACCATCATTAGATAGGAAGTGTAGTTCAGAGTCTCTCAATTATAGAAATAATGGAGACATTGCAGTGGATCCAACTATGAGAGGGTAGGATATATAATAGGGAAAAAGAAAAGAAACCAAATTACCTTGAAAAATGTCTAGATACATAATTGAAATTATAATAATTTAACAAATTTGTTGTTTGTCTTCACATAGTAAAGAAAAGATGAACATAAATCCCAATTTTTACTAAGGCTAGGACAACATAAATTGCTCCAAAATAGATGTAGGTTAGACCTAGCCAGGCATTTGATATCAATATTCCTTTTAATTCCCATAAAATATTCCAATACCTATTTAGTTATTAATTCTACTATGGCCCCAAGAGAGCAAACTAAGTATCCTAAAACCAATTCTATGAACCTAATGGTTAATTTTCACAATGTCAGGTTGACATTTATTAAATTTATAATATCTTATATGTAATTAAATGACTTCAAATATTTTCTATTTTTGCATTTGTTTATGAGTCCATCTTTATGTTTCTTAATATTAACATCTAAGAAAATCATCTCACAATATGGTTGTCTGAAGTTGATATATATAAAAATTATGAAATTTGTTGGACTTTGGTTAATTATACCATGAGTCTCACCCTCTTAAATCCTTTTAAATCCGAGATATATATTTTTAGATGTCTCAAGATTCTTTCAGTCAAAGCCATTCTCACTTTATTTTCTCAGTTCCAATGGAATGGGAGCATCATGAGAACAATACTCTTGATCACTTGCTATTTCCCAAGTGTCTTAAACAGGGCCTGGCCCATAACAGGGTCTTAATAAATATTTGTTGAGTGAGTGAATAAATTAGATATTTATTAAATTGATTTATCCTTTTTTAATGTTCTCAATATATTTTAATTACATACATATGTAACCATATATTTATTAAACAAGCTAGTACTACACAATGTTCAGTTCAGAGGGGTATTTAAACACTAAGAGTAAGAAAGTTAATGGGTAAATGAGAAGTCTGTTATCTTTGGTGCACTTTCTAACAGTTAAATCAGAATAATAATATTACACATAATGTCACTTTCTACCTTGAAAATGTATATAAAGAAATATGTAAAAGTAAAGAATGCTGAGTTTAAAATAAATGGAAATTTTTTCTCTGCTTTCCATTTATTTAAAACTCAGCATTCTTTACTTTTACATATTTGCTCTGTTGGGAGTCTGATTCTCTCTCTCCCTCTGCCTGTTGCTCCTCCTGCTTGTGCACTCTCTCTCTCTGTATCAAATAAATAAAATCTTTAAAAAATAAAAATAAAAATATTTTATAGCTCTATCATCAATAAGCAGCCATTAAACATTTTGGTGAACTTCCTCCAAATTTTTTATCAATGCAAAGGAAATTTCTTTTTTATTAATGTAGTGAGAGTACCAAATATACTGGCTTGCATTTTGCTTTTTGTTTCACTTAAAGTTATAATGTATTTCAATATTATTTCACAGAATTCATAAACAATTTTAATGACTGTATAATATTTCATTAGTTTAATTTTCAATGATATAACTATTCTATTATAGCTTCTTATTTTTGCTATTATAAATAATGCTAATTTACAATTTTGTATATAAAGCTTTTTCTCAATTGGTAATTTCTTAGAGTAAATTTTTTTTAAAGATTTTATTTATTTATTCATGAGACAGAGAGAGAGAAGCAGACACACAGGCAGAGGGAGAAGCAGGCTTCAGGCAGGGAGCCCGATGTGGAACCCAATCCTGGGTCTCAGGATCACATCCTGGGTCAAAGGTGGCACTAAACTGCTGAACCACCTGGGCTGCCCTTAGAATAAATTTTTTAAATAGTTAAATCTATTCACATTTAGCAGACTTAAATAGCACTATGTGCCAGGCACTGTTCAAAAAACTTCACAAGTATTTATTTAATCTTCATAATCCAATAAGTACTATCACTATTATTCTCATCTTAGAAAAGAAGACACTGAGGCATGTTCATTTAAGTCATTCAGTTTACACATTTGTTAAGTGGTGAAGCCAGGATTTAAATCCAGATAATTGGACTCCAAGGTCTGTATTTTTAAAGGAACCTTACATTAAAAGGAATTAACTTTTTAAAACTGCCAAACAGCTTTCCAACCAACAATGGAGTACCATTTCATCAGCATTGATGCTATAACTTAAATCTTTTTAATTTAATGAATCAGAAATGGCATCTACCAAGAAACAATGCAATCATGAAATGGGCAGAAGACATGAAGAGAAATTTCACCAAAGAAGACACACATGGCCAACAAGCACATGAGAAAATGCTCCGCATCACTTGCCATCAGGGAAATACAAATCAAAACCACAATGAGGGGATCCCTGGGTGGCTCAGCAGTTTGGCACCTGCCTTTGGCCCAGGACGTGGTCCTGGAGTCCCAGGATCAGGTCCCGCATTGGGCTCCCTGTGTGGAGCCTGCTTCTCCCTCTGCCTGTGTCTCTATCCCTTTCTCTCTCTGTGTGTCTCTCATGAATAAATGAATAAAATCTTTAAAAAAAAAAAACCACAATGAGATACCACCTCACACCAGTGAGAATGTTGAGTTAAGACAGGAATCAACAAGTGTTAGAGAGGATGTGGAGAAAGGGGAAACCTCTTGTATTGTTGGTGAGAATGCAAACTGGCACAGCCACTCTGGAGAAGTGTGGGGGTTCCTTGAGAAGTTAAAAACAGAGCTATCCTATGACCCAGCAATTGCACTACTGGGTCTTTACCCCAAAGATACAGATGTAGTGAATGCTGGGACACCTGCACCCCAATGTTTATAGCAACAATATCCACAATAGCCAGACTGTGGAAGGAGTCACGATGTCCTTCGACAGATGAATGGATAAAGAAGATGTGGTATATTTATATATACAATGTCATATTACTCAGCCATCAGAAAAGATGAATATCCACCATTTGCTCCCAAGTGGATGGAAATAAAGGGTATTAGGCTGAGTGAAATAAGTCAATCGGAGAAGGGCAATCATCATATGGTTTCACTCATATGTGGAATATAAGAAATAGTGAAAGGGATTTTAAGGGAAAGGAAGGGAACTGAGTGGGAAAAATTAGAGAGGGAGACAAATCATGAGAGACTCCTAACTCTGAGAAACAAATAAAGGGTTGCAGAAGGGGAAATGGGTGGGGGGATGGGTTAACTGGGTGACTCGCACTGAGGAGGACACTTGATGGATGAGCACTGAGTGTTATACTATATGTTGGCAAATTGAATTTAAATTTTAAAAATGGGGCAGCCCGGGTGACTCAGTGGTTTAGCGCCGCTTTCAGCCCAGGGCCTGATCCTGGAGACCCAGGATCGAATCCCACATCAGGGCTCCCTGCATGGAGCCTGCTTCTCCCTCTGCCTGTGTCTCTGCCTCTCTCTCCCTCTCCTTCTCTGTGTCTCTCATGAATAAATAAATAAAATCTTTAAAAATAATAATAAAAATAAATAAATTTTTAAAATGTAAAAAATAAAATAAAACTTACATGCCACTAAAACTAAAAGAAAATAAACTTTTATTTGCTCTAAAGCAGGCAGCTTTAAAAAAAATTGGAACATACTTTCTGAATCAGAAAATAAAAAGAAGTAATGACATAGGCAATGAAGAATCTATGGATAAAAATATCAATTCTTATGGGAAAGTGGCTTATAGTAAAACAAAATTAGACTACCATAACCAAATTTCACCTTTTGCATGGAGATACACAAAATTAAATTAGATACCTTGCGATTTTGAATTTTTAATGGGAGAAAATTTGATTTGCAATGGATTTTTTATATATAACCGACAAAAGACAGTAACTATCTCAGCTCTTTAATATTTTGAAGATTTAAGTTTTGATATATTTCATCTTTAATGGTTTTAAACAGCAGGCAGTGGTTAGTATATTGAAAATCACCATTGTGTTTGAACTTCTAAAACTGATTCATATTTTCTTACTACATTCTTATAAAAATTTGGTAGTGGCTTGGTTTTATCATTATTTTCTAACCATACTGGTCACATTGGAGTCCTGCAAAGACATTTCATGAGCTAATATTTAAGATTGTTGCTATGAGAAGATGTCAAACATATAAAATACTCTGTTTTGAAAACAGCTAAGGAGTGTATTTTTTTATTTTTTAATATTTTATTATTTATTTATTTATTTACTTATTTATTTATTTATTTATTTATTTATAATAAATTTATTTTTTATTGGTGTTCAATTTGCCAACATACAGAATAACACCCGGTGCTCATCCCGTCAAGTGCCCCCCTCAGAAGTGTATTTTAAATTCAGATAATTTGTCTTCCTTTAACGTCAAGAAAGTGAAATGATAATAAACTCTACTTTGGAAATATTTTTTACAAAAAGAAAGAAATGGTATCTGATCTGAAACCATTGTTATATTATTAATGAGTTTGTATGCTTTTGGATGTTTTTTCCACTTCTATCAGTTAAGAGTTCTTATCCTTTTATTTCTCTCTTTCTCCTTTTTCTCTTTCTCTAGACCCAGCATGGTATTTTAATCTTTTTATCTCTTAACGCTTTGGTGTTTTTGATGAGCTTTTTACATGATAAATTTAATATGTTGGTGCCTCTTATAATTGCATTTTTTTAATCAGTTATTTGTTACAAACAAATAAGGTAGCTTTCTTTGTTGTTATACCAAAATTTCCCATTTGATGTAAAAATCTTTCTCTTCATGATTTCTTGTATGACTTAGACAATGCCCTTAAGCTCAAATTCCTTCAGTGGTCAAATAGTGCAATGGCATGACAGTGGAGAGTCTTGAGACTGGACGACTTGAGTCTTGTAAAGGAGAGACCAGCACAAAATTCCAATTTGTTGTTAAAGAGAATAGGCACAGTGTAGCAAGACCTTCTGATTGTTCTTCCCTGATAAGCTAGAATTTAGAGTTTTATGTGAGGTATCCTTCAGAGAAGACTATAGGCTGAATAAAACACACCTGTGTGGGCCAGCGGGCTGGTGACTTATTACCTTTGGTTCAGAAGTTCCCCTTCATTCAAAGCTCAACTCTATTTTCTTCCAGTTTTTCTGTGAGTTTTTGAAATATATTCAAAATTTTATACACTATAATTAAGTGGTAGTGTGAAACATCTAGTTGCTTTCTTAAATGAAAGGAAAGAGATTAACATATTTCTTTTCTCTTGTCCTCAAGTTTCTCTCTTTCTTTTTTGGAAAGCAGATGGACCCATGAAATAATGAAATATTAAGTGTTGTGATGTTTTTCTGTATGATGGACTTCTATTGAATGATCTCATTTCCTGATTAATACAACATAATATGCTTGTGGGAAATTAAGGCAGAAGGGTCCATATATAGATTAGAATTTAAAACTCTTTGTAATGCTCCAAAGAGGGGTACCCAGATGGCCCAGCTGGTTAAGCGTCTGCCTTTGGTTTCTGTCATGATCCCAGGGTCCTGGGATCAAGCCACACATGCTGAGCAGATAGCCTGCTTCTCCCTCTGCTGCTCCCCCTGCTTGTGCACTCTCTCTCTCTGTTGAACAAATAAATAAAATCTTTAAAAAGAAAAGAAATGCTCCAAAGCTAAATAGAAGGGGAGAAGCACACAAAGTAATGCAAAATTATCAGAGGATTAAAATAATCTAATTGTGTATTAAATGTTACAAATTTGGCAAATATGAATTTTAAGCAGATTTTGTGGATTACATAATTACAAAGTGTTCACAAAAATTACAGTTTAAATATTCATTTCCTTGTTCAAAAATCATTAATCAAAAGTTTACTCTGGGCAGCCTGGGTGGCTCAGCGGTTTAGCGCCGCCTTCAGGCCAAGGTGTGATCCTGGAGACCCGGGAGAGAGTCCCATGTCAGGCTCCCTGCATGGAGCCTGCTTCTCCCTCTGCCTGTGTCTCTGACTCTCTCTCCTCTCTGTGTATTCTCATGAATAAATAAATAAAATATTTAAAAGAAAGCTTACTCTGTTGGAGAGCCAGTAGATAATTTTGTCCCACAATTATGTCCCTGTAGTTATTTTTCCCTCACTATTTTGGTCCTGAGATTGATTCTATGTTAATGAATACAGATATTTAAATCAGAATTATACCAGCACCAAATTCATATAAATTATTGATATGAAATTACTCTTAATAATTAATTCCATTAACTTGAATCAATCCCTTAACCAATTTTCTATTATACTACTTTCGATATTTCCAATTTCCAATTTTGTTAACGGGGTAACGGGCACTAAGGAGGGCACTTGATGTAATGAGCACTGGGTGTTATGTGCAACTGATGAATCACTAAACTCTATCTCTGAAACTAATAATACACTGTTAATTAATTGATTTTAAATAAAATAAAAATAATAAAAAACTAAAAAGACTATAAAAATACTAAATTATTTTCATCCAGACTGATTCATTTATGTTTAACTTATCAAGCAGTTCTGTAACCAGTCTTTGTCCAAATCAAATTTTACATAATAGCTTCTGCTACTATGTGTTTTCTTTTGTGGGCATTATTTTTATCCAGTCCCATTTTCCCAGGTCAAAATTTATAGATCTACATTTTACTACATCCAGTTTTGGCTATTTTAATTTTTATTTGTGTACTGATTATGTCTGTCAGTTATATTTAGTATTTATTTCTTAGCTAATCCATTATAAAATGTTAAATATCTCAGTATTGGTCTCTTCCCAAGAATGAGTATAAAGCCAATTTAATTCTTCCAATTATTTTGAGGGCCTTGTATAAACTGTACACAGCACTTATGGCTCAAAGAGAAAATAGTGTTGCAGTGACAGATGGTAGCTACACCTGTGGTGAATATACCATAACATATAGAGGTGTTGAATCACTATGTTGTATACCTGAAACTCATGTAACATCATGTGTCAACTATACTCAAAAAAGAAAAAGAGAGCTAATAATGGAATAAAAAGAACTTACTTTGCCAAAATTAAACTATTTTCAATAAGAGAAAGTGGGAGGGGGAATGGCAAGTTATTGGGGAAGACTATGTTAAGGAAGTGGCATATGATCCACATCACAAAAAAATAAGAATTTCACTAGATGCCAATAAAGATGAAGGGCATTACATAGAAAACAACCAGAATGTGTGAATTCATGGAGGCAAGAAGGAGTGGAGTATGTACATATTAGCCACCAACTAATACCTGAATGAACAGATGGATGGGTTTCTATATGATAAATAGTAACTGCAGTATAGGGTGCATAAAGGTGGTGGAAGAGGTGAAATGAGAAAATGAAAGACTAATTGCATGTGGAAATGAGTAAGAAGCAGAAAAAGTCACCCAGTCTTCTACTTAAAGAAGTGGATGTGTCTTGATGTTGTTAAACAAGAAAGCAAACAAGGAAGTGCAGGCTCCAGTCCACTCTTTGCTTTTGGACTGTTTTGAGCTTAAACAAGACCTGATGCTCTGGAATCTGTCCTAATTTTGGACACAGCGCATCCAATCACTTTGATGCTTTCAAATCCCTCATTAAAATCAAAATATTCCTTTTTCTCTATTTTAATACTCTTGTTGCACTTACCTCCATTCCTATTGGTCTGTCCTGTGGGAGTTGTAGAGCAAACAGCTGGTTGCTGTATTTGAATAGGAGTATTTTTCCAGATTGTTCTTTCTTAACCTCATAAATCTCTCTTTTCAGGGTTCTGATTCAACCCCCTCATTAGTATATAATTCTTTGTTTCAGGGATGATCTGATCAGCCTGTCAGCCAAGGGTATTATACACATTCAATTTTTTAAAATGCAAAATGTGCTTATTTAGTTCTTATACTTTCTTTCATGTCTCCAATCCATTTCTTCTTTAGTTGTTCCTTTTCTTATTTCTGGAAACTTTAAAGGTAATGAGGAAATAAGGATAGCAAGACCTGATAAAAGCTCATGAATTCTCATGAATATTCAGCTTGAGGGACAAGGCTAAAATGGTTCATAAATGTATTCAAATTTCAAAGGGATTTCCGTGCCACACACATACACACAATAAATTGTTCTCTATCATGATTAAATCAAAGAATGAGGAATATAACTATAAGGAAATGTGGGTCAGAACAGTGTGTGCATGTGTATTCTTGACTAAATGGAACATTAATTAATGGTGTAACTTGCAAGAGGTAATAACATCTCTGCCCTAGCCACCTTGGTATGGTGGAAAGGTATTTTGAGGACTTTTTTTAAAAGATTTTATTTACTTATTCATGAGAGACACACAGAAAGAGAGAGAGGCAGAGACACATGCAGAGGGAGAAGCAGGCTCCTTGCAGGGAAACCCATGCGGGACTCGTTCCCGGGGCCGGGATCACGCTCTCTGTCAAAGGCAGATGCTCAACCGCTAAGCCACCCAGGCGTCCCTTCTAAGGACTTTAAAGATCTGGTCTGAGTTTCATTGGTTTCATTTAATAGCTGTATGATGTGAAGCAAGTTACTTTAGTTCTCTGAGTCTCAGTTTCCTGATCTGTAAAATGGAGGTAGTATCTACTTCACAGGATTTTTGTGAGAGTTAAATGGGATAATGTATGTGAATGTGCTTTGTAAACTATAAATTACTATAAATGGGTAAAGAAGTTTTATCTGAGTAGAATTGATTTGGAATAATTTGAGAGATTATATGTGAGAAGTTATATAAATTTACAGGGCACCATCTTTTCCAGAGAGAACCCCAATATCAGATGTTCTCTCCCTGGGCTAGCTCATCCTCAGGCTTCATGAGATTGTCTTTCTTACCTATTACAGTGATTTGGTGACAAAAAGACCATTTCCAGCCATAGCAACAGAATGAGGTAAGATTCAATTTCCAAAAGATTGTCCCATTTTGTGCATGTACCATAATATATGTAACCAGTGCCAAGCTGAGGGATATTTATTTCTAGAGTAAAGATGAACAGTGGGATGAAAGAGTTTCCTGTAACATTACTCCCCCTTAATGGGAGAAATTTAGGTAGAAATTATGGCCTCCCTATAGGTTGAGGCAGAAACATAAAGAGAGGAGAAATTCACTCTACTCCTGGAAATATCTTCTGCAAATTATAATTCTTCCCTTTCCTTTTCATTCCAGTGGTGTACTGGAGCCATTTGGTACCAGCTCTCAAGAGCCATTAAGTTTTCAGAAAGTTTAAGAACTAGTTGTCAAATTTATATAAGCTTACTACTAAATAAATTATATTTAAAAACAGAGGTAATGCTAAAAATTTGTTACTTCCTAAGTTTTTTCACTCTCTTAATATTATCTATGCTATCAAGATTATTTACATCTGTTATGTCTGTATGTTTGCAAAAATTATAGTAACCTAATGAACATATTTTCCTAAAGCATGTTTAGTGATGTCACATTTCTAGCTTGAAATAGGTCATGGTGGGAGTATTTACACTATAGAAATTGGCAAATGCTACAAATCAGAGCCCCTCTCAGATATCTGTTAAACACTTACCAATACACCACTCCTTTAATTCGTCATATGCTTTGGCTAATAACTTGTAGGGCAGTCAAAACCCTGAAAATGTGGGAGTAGTTGACAGTGAAGCTTCTGGAATCTGATTTCCCAGGTATTAATTTAAGATTCACTGTTCATTTACTGTGTGAAGCTGGGCCAATCACTGACTCTTTCTGTGAGGTTAAAAGAAAGATTGCCTACCCCATATATTATTTTGAAGTTTAGAACAATTACTACTTAAAGCACATGTAGAACAAACAATATCTAACACATAGTATGCATTATAATTCCTTTAATTTAGATAAATTTTTAAATTATGACATGGAAGGCTCTTTCTAGTCCTATTTTACTAAGGATTTTTTTTTTTTTTACTAAGGATTTTTTAAATCAGACATTTCTGTTGAATTTTATCAAGTGTCTTAACATTGCATTGATTAGAATATCAGAAAGGGAGACAGAACGTAAAGACTGCTAACTCTGGGAAACGAACTAGGGGTGGTGGAAGGGGAGGAGGGCGGGGGGTGGGAGTGAATGGGTGATGGGCACTGGGGGTAATTCTGTATGTTAGTAAATTGAACACCAATAAAAAATAAATTAAAAAAAATAAAAATAAAATAAAATAAAATAAAATAAATTTTTCATCTTTGTCATATTAATATGATGAGTTGTATTAGTAGAATTCCTCATATAAGGAAAACTTTAAATCCCTGGGATAAATTTTACTTGGTCATAGCACAGTATGCTTTGAATGCACTAATAGATTCCATTTGCTAGTAATTTGCTTTGCCTATTTCATTATTAATAAATTATCTTGGTCACAACTTTCTTTTGTGGGTACTTTCTCAGGTTTTGGTATCAGTTGATTTGATGACTTCTTAAAAATAATAAGCAAGCTTTTATTTTTTCTATTCTTGTAAATAGTTCTGGTAGTCTTCAAAAATACCTGATTGGTGCAAAGATTAGAAAGAACTCATATAAAAACTGTCAAGACCTGGCATTATTTGGTTATAGCCCTTTGTCTCCTTTCTCTATTTTGATAATTCTCAAATTTAGTTGCACCATTGGACTTACCTGGTGAATTTTTAAAAATATTGATGACTGAGTGAAATAAGTCAATGGGAGAAGGACAAACATTATATGGTTTCATTCCTTTGGGGAATATAAATAATAGTGAAAGGGAATAAAGGGGAAAGGAGAAAAAATAAGTGGGAAATATCAGAAAGGGAGACAGAACATGGAAGACTCCTAACTCTGGGAAACGAAATAGGGGTGGTAGAAGGGGAGGAGGGCAGGGGGTGGGAGTGACTGGGTGGCAGGCACTGAGGTGGGCACTTGACGGGATGAGCACTGGGTGTTATTATGTATGTTGGCAAATTGAACACCAATAAAAAATAAATTTATTATTAAAAAAATATTGATGACTGAGCCATCTGAATACATTCTGTTTTAATGTGTCTGATATGTGGCATCATTAACATACAGTATTATATTAGTGTACAATATAGTGATTCAACAACTACCCATTACTCAGTATTCATCATGATAAGTGTACTCTAATCCCCATCACCTGTTTCACCCATCTACTCACCCTCGTCCCCTCTGGTGACCATCAGTTCTCTATAATCAAGAGTCTGTTTCTCAAAAGCAAAAATGAACTATTGGGACTTCATCAAGATAAGAAGCTTTTGCACAGCAAAGGATACAGTCAACAAAACTCAAAGACAACCTACAGAATGGGAGAAGATATTTGCAAATGACATATCAGATAAAGGGCTAGTTTCCAAGATCTATAAAGAACTTATTAAACTCAACACCAAAGAAACAAACAATCCAATCATGAAATGGGCAAAAGACATGAACAGAAATCTCACAGAGGAAGACATAGACATGGCCAACATGCATATGAGAAAATGCTCTGCATCACTTGCCATCAGGGAAATACAAATCAAAACTACAATGAGATACCACCTCACACCAGTGAGAATGGGGAAAATTAACAAGGCAGGAAACAACAAATGTTGGAGAGGATGCGGAGAAAAGGGAACCCTCTTACACTGTTGGTGGGAATGTGAACTGGTGCAGCCACTCTGGAAAACTGTGTGGAGGTTCCTCAAACAGTTAAAAATATACCTGCCCTACGACCCAGCAATTGCACTGTTGGGGATTTACCCCAAAGATACAAATGCAATGAAACGCCGGGACACCTGCACCCCGATGTTTCTAGCAGCAATGGCCACTATAGCCAAACTGTGGAAGGAGCCTCGGTGTCCAACGAAAGATGAATGGATAAAGAAGATGTGGTTTATGTATACAATGGAATATTACTCAGCTATTAGAAATGACAAATACCCACCATTTGCTTCAACGTGGATGGAACTGGAGGGTATTATGCTGAGTGAAGTAAGTCAGTCGGAGAAGGACAAACATTATATGTTCTCATTCATTTGGGGAATATAAATAATAGTGAAAGGGAAAATAAGGGAAGGGAGAAGAAATGTGTGGGAAATATCAGAAAGGGAGACAGAACGTAAAGACTGCTAACTCTGGGAAACGAACTAGGGGTGGTAGAAGGGGAGGAGGGCGGGGGGTGGGAGTGAATGGGTGACGGGCACTGGGTGTTATTCTGTATGTTAGTAAATTGAACACCAATAAAAAAAAAATAAAAAAAAAAGAGTCTGTTTCTTGGCTTCTCTCTCTCTCTCTCTCTCTTCTTCCTTTGTTCATTTGTTTCTTAAATTTCACATATGAGTGACATCATATGGTATTTGTCTTTGTCTGACTGATTTATTTCACTTAGTATTATACTCTGTAGCTCCTTCATATTGTTGCAAGTCTTGAGATTCATTCCTTTTTATGATAGAATAATATTCCATTTTGTATATATACCACACATTCTTTATCCATTCATCTATCAATAAACAAATGAATAATTTGGCTGTTGTAAATAAAGCTTCTATAAACATAGGCATGCCTGTATCTTTTCAAATTAATGTTTTTGTATTCTTTGGGTAAATGCCCAGTAGTGGAATTACTATGTTCTACTATGTAGTGGATCATATAGTACTTCTATTTTTAATTTTTGATGAACCTCCATACTGTTTTCCACAGTGGCTACACCAGTTTGCATTCCTAGCAGTACATGAGGGCTCCTGTTTCTCCACATCCTTACCAACACTTGTTGTTTCTTGTGTTTCTTTTAGCCACTCTGACAGGTGCGAAGTGATACTTGAGTGTGATTTTGATTTGTATTTCCCTGATGATGAGTGATGTTGAGCATCTTTTCATGTGTCTGTTGTCCATCTCGATATCTTCTTTGGAGAATGCCTGTTCATATCTTCTGCCAAGGAGACATTTAAAGGCTCTTCAAGTGAGTATAATGTGAAGCCAAGGTTTAGAACAACTGCACTTTATTCCTTTCACTCAGAATAGTGAATACCCCTTCAGCAATTTTTTTTTTTAAATTTCATTTCTCTCTATTTCTTTTTGTTGAGTAAAAAAACGATTTCAGGCTACTTTAACAAATATATGTGTATAGTACTTAGTATATGCTGCTTTTCATTACTAGTATTTTTTTAAATAGTCAGTAATTACTGCTTTGATTGGTTGTTTGATCTAAGGATTGTTTTCAGAGGGGTTTTCCCCCCAATTTTCAAGTAGATGGGGCTATTTTCATAATCATGTCTAGTTTTATTGTCACAGAACTGCTTCTCAATTACTTGGACAATGCTTCTAAAACATCTGCTTGATCTTTTTTTTTTAATTGCTATTGAAGGACGTCTGCTTTATCTTAATTGAACATGTGTAACACCAGGCACTTTAAAAAGGGAAAGCAACTGATATAGTGAGTTTAATAAACAGAAAAAGAAAAAATTAATTAATTAATTAATTTAAAAAAATAAACAGAAAAAGAAGAGGCACCAGCTGCCCTTCCATTCAGGCAAATTGGTCTCCTAGTTTTAGCCTTCTTCTTGGGAAGAAAGTGCTTGAGTCTGGATGCACCGAAATCCCAAGTGTGTATTCAGGACTAAGTAAGGCCTTTTCGTTGCTTCTCTTACACACCCTTTATGTCTTCTGTAAAGGGGCAGGTAGTAAATATTTTAGGCTTTGTATGTTGGGTTACTAATATTGCACAGAACATATTTATAATAAAAAAACTATTCAGTGTCTGAAAAACACACTTAAAGCATCTTATATTTTTATTTTCTAAATCTGACAACCTTATTTATAGGCTATATGGTCTCTGTGGCAACTACTAAGCTCTGCCATTGTAGTGGGAAAACAATTATAGAAATACATAAATAAATGGATGTAGCTCTGTTCCTCTTAAACTTTATAAAAATAGGCAGTGGATTATATTTGGCTGAGGGGCCATAATGTGTCCACCCCTGTATTAAACCAGTAGTTTCGATGTTTAATGTGCATCAGAATCACATGGAGGGCTTGTTAAAATACTGGTTTCTGGGCCCATCCCTAGAGTTTATGCTTCAGTAGTTGGAATGAAGCCCAACAGTTTGCATTTCTATCCAGTTCTCAGGTAATGCTGCTGGCGTTGGTGGTCTATGGACCACACTTTGAATACCAGTGCATTATAAGAAGTACTTTTTGCCTTTTTATTCCCAAAATCCACTCAGAGGAACACAGGCCTATTAATTATTATTCATTCAAAATTTCACCAATCTAATAAGACAAAAAATGTAAGTGCCGAAATTTAAATATTAAATATTCTCACAGCTGGATCTTCTTGATCAGCAGTGCTTCCCTAGCACATATGGTACCTTTGGGATAATTACAAAAAGTCACTGTCTCAGAGAAGAATTAGAAAGAAGACACCACTTCTGAACTCACACCTCACTAGGGTACACAGCTTGGTGAATTGAGCACAGGCTACATTGCACAGCCTGGATTTCAGCATTCATGCTGTACACAAATGACATAACACTCCTGGCGACCTAGCAGATCAGAAGAATGTTATTTATAATTTATTTATCAAAAAACACATCATAAATTTAAAATATTCAGTAAGAATTTACTTCTTTCCTTGAAGTAAAACAAAAACAAAAAAAACCCAGCAAGCAATATTCTGTTTTATCCATTTGGATTTGACAGACTTTTTTCAGCTTTAATTAGGTATAATTGAAAGTTATAAGATATTTAAAGTGCACAGTGATGGGATGCCTGGGTGGCTCAGTGGTTGGGCATCTGCCTTTGGCTTATGGCGTGATTCTGGGACCCGGGATCATGTCCAGCACCGGGCTCCCTGCATGGGGCCTCTTCACCCTCTGCCTGTGTCCCTGACTCTCTTTCGCCATGTCCCTCATGAATAAATAAATAAAATCTTTTTTTTTAAAAAGTGCACGGTGATAATAAACAATATTGGTAAGCAAAATCCTACATACAAGGTGATCAACCACTTGTGCTTTTTTTCTCTCTCAAGGGAAGAAAATAAACACAATTTTAAGAAATCTCCTCTATACAGAAATTTAAGAATATTAATGCCCGGTGTTAGCATAGTGAATATAGTCTGAACTGTTTTGGCTCTTTGGAGTTCATTTAAGGTTTCTTTATACCCTAATACATCAACAGTATTTTACAAGTGTTCCATGACCCTTCAAAAGAATACATTCCCTATATGGATGCAATAGAATTTGAAATATATTTGCTTATACAAGTATGGTTTTTTGTTATTCCATATATTAACATATACGTTAATCCATACTCCATATATTATGTGGATTCTTTATATTCTTACTTATCCCCTTAATCTAATGACCTTGAATATAGTATAATACCCATGAAGTCAGAGAGAAAATTCTCATGCATGATTCTATATATATATCCCTGGCACCTTGCACGATATATGGAACATGGTAGACACTCATGTATTAAATAAGTAAATTATTTTGGACTATAAAATGAGATGCAATGCAATTGTTCCCAGTTGCCCATTCAAACAAAAAATGTATTTTTATCCTTTATACTTTCTCCCTGTTGGACTTACAGCAGATCTTCCAATCAGGAGCCAATGCTACATTTCATCCTAAAGATATAGTGCTCACCAACACTAAAGTTTTGAAGGCAGATTCTGCTTGGGCCGTATGTTGAACTTAAAAGCTTTTAAAATATAGAAAACAAAATGGTTGAAAAGACATGAACTAACATATTGATGTGTTTCTCTTTGGGTGATTCTTTTTTATTTTTATTATCTTATTTAAATTCAATTAATAAAAATATAGTGTATCATTAGTTCCAGACATAGAGTTGTTATTCATCCCTTGAATATTACACCCAATGTTCAATACATCACATGCCCTTGTTAATGCCCATCACCCAGTTACCCCATCCCCCGACCCACCTCCCCTCCAACAACTCAGTTTGTTTCTTTTTTTTTAACTTTTTTTCTTTTTTTTTCAGTTTGTTAATTATAGTTAATAATCCCTTTGGGTTTGTCTACCTCTCTGATTTCATCTTATTTTATTTTTTCTTCCATTCCCCTATGATCCTTTGTTTTGTTTCTTAAATTCCACATATGAATGAAACCATATAATTGTCTTTTTCTGATTGACTTATTTCACTTGGCAAAGTACCCTCTAGTTCCATCCACATCATTGCAAATGGTAAGACTTCTTCCTTTTTGATGTCTGAGTAATATTCCAGTGTGTGTGTGTGCGTGTGTGTGTGTGTAGCACATTTTCTTTATACACTCATCCATTAATGGACATCTGGGCTCTTTCCATAGTTCGGCTATTGTGGACATTGCTGCTATAAACACTGAGGTGCAGGTGCCCCTTCTGATCATAACATTTGTATCCTTTGGGTAAATACCTAGGAGTGTAATTGCTGGGTCATAGGGTAGCTCTATTTTTAACTTCTTGAGGAACCTTCATACTGTTTTCCAGAGTGACTGTACTGGCTTGCATTCCCACCAACAGTGTAAGAGGGCTCCAGTTTTTCCACACCCTCTCCAACATCTGTTGTTTCCTCAGTTGTTAATTTCAGCCAATATAACCAATATGAAGTGGTATATCATTGTGGTTTTGATTTGTATTTCCCTTATACCAAGTGATGTGGAGCATTTTTTCATGGGTCTTTGGCCATTTGTGTGTCTTCATTAGAGAAATGACTGTTCATGTCTTCTGCCCATTTCTTGACAGAATTATTTTTTTATGGGTATTGAGCTTGATAAGTTCATTACAGATCTTGGATACTAGCCCTTTATCTGATATGTCATCTGCAAAGATCTCCCATTCTGTAGGTTATCTTTTGGTTTTGTTGACTGTTTCCTTTGCTATGCAGAAGCTTTTAATCTTGATGAAGTCCCTATAGTTCATTTTTTATTTTGTTTCCCTTGCCTTTGG
The DNA here is from genome assembly GCF_011100685.1 of Canis lupus familiaris. Taxonomy (NCBI): domain Eukaryota; kingdom Metazoa; phylum Chordata; class Mammalia; order Carnivora; family Canidae; genus Canis; species Canis lupus. The sequence goes on along the minus strand of NC_049248.1, from coordinate 40,117,703 downwards.
AAACATGTCTAGCAAAAATTGTTGTGGCCAAAGTCAAAAAGGTTGCTGCCTGTATTCTCCTCTATATTTTGATGGATTCCTGTCTCATATTTTGGTCTTTCATCCATTTTGAGTTTATTTTCTGTATATGGTGTAAGAAAATGGTCCAGTTGCATTCCTCTACATGTGGCTGTCCAGTTTCCCCAACACCATTTGTTGAAGAGACTTTTTCCATTGGATATTCTTTCCTTCTTTGTCAAAGATTAGTTGACCATGGAGTTGAGAGTCCATTTCTGGATTCTCTTTTTGTATATTTTTTATTGGAATTTGATTTGCCAACATATAGTATAACACCCAGTGCTCATCCCGTCAAGTGCCCCCCTCAGTGTCCATCACCCAGTCACCCCATCCCCCTGCCCACCTCCCCTTCCACTACCCCTTGTTCATTTCCCAGGGTTAGGAGTCTATCATGGTCTGTCACTCTCTCTGATATTTCTCACTTATTTCTGTGTTCTCTATTCTGTTCCATTGATGTATGTATCTGTCTTTCTGCCAGTACCTTACTGTCTTGATGATTATTTTTATTTACTTACTTTTGGTTTTCTTTTTTGGTATTTTCTAGACGTTCTGTAACGAATAGGCATTACTTTTATATACAAGAGAAGAAAAATGTACAATCAGAAATATCAGTAATTTTTTTCTTTGACATTTCTGCTCTTTGATTTGAGTTCTACTCATTAAGATTATATAGAAAAAGAAAATTCACTCTACTAGATGCAGAACCCATTAAGATTTATTTATAAAATTATTTTTACTCATTTATTTTCATTTCCAGTTTTTATTTAAATTCTATAGTTAACATACAGTGTAATATTGGTTTCAGAAGAAGAATTTAATGATTCAACACTTACATATAATACCTACTGCTCATCACAACAAGTACTTCCTTAATATTTAAATAGATCTCTAAGATTCTCCTTGAGTTAAGGTGCCTGGGTGATTCACTTGGTTAAGCATCTGACCTCAGCCCAGGTCATGATCTCCGGATCCTGAGATCAAGCCCCCATCAGGCGTTGTGCTCAGCATCAAGTCTATGTGAGATTCTCAGTCTCCTTTTGCCCGTCCCACTCATGTGTGCTTTCTCTCTTTCTCAAACAAATCCATAAAATTGATTCTATTCGAGTCTTTGGGGTTTTTTTAAAAGATTTTCTTGATATATGAGAGAAAGAGCATAGGAGCAGGGTGAGAGGCAGAAAAAGAAGCGGACTCACAACTGAGTGGAGAGCCAGATGGGGGACGTCATCCAGGAGTCTGGGATTATGACCTGAGATTAAGTCAGATGTTTAACTGCTTGAGTCACCCCAACTCAAGACCCCTTGAGTCTTCCTTACAGTTTCCTTCAAAATATTGTCAAATGGTTCCTATATTTTGACAGCTAGCATTTTCAGTGTTCATGACAATATGGATACATGTGGAGTATGCTAAAATTCCTGGTTTTCATTCCTTTGTCCTCAAACTTTTTATACAACTAGGTAGCATCTATACACAACTATCTCATGTGTGCTTTTCCTGTCCTCCCTCCTCAAGCAGGTCACAGATGGTGGAACTTAGGAATAGGATCACAGTGACAGAGTTTATCCTCATGGGCTTTGAGCAGAGCTCCTCTTCCACTCAGGCACTACTCTTTGCTCCCCATGTCCATGAATGGCCTTATCATCTTCATCACCTGGACAGACCCCAGGCTCAACAGCCCCATGTACTTCTTCCTTGGCCACCTGTCCTTCCTGGATGTCTGCTTCATCACCACCACTATCCCACAGATGCTGATCCACCTGGTGATCAAGGAATATCTCCTTTGCCTCTGCTTGACCCAAATGTATCTGGTTTTTGGTGTAGGTGTGGCCAAGTGCACCCTCTTGGCTTTTATGGCCTATGACGGTTATGTTGCTATCTGCCACCCACTCAGCTATGCCCAGATCATGAGTCACAGGTCTATGTGAAGCTGGTGAGTACTGCCTGGCTCTTTGGGCTGATCAATGGCATCTTTCTTGAGAATATGTCATTCTGGAATCCCTTCTATAGAGACACCTACATAGAAAACTTGTCACTGGCCTGGATGCATGTTCTGCAGTTTAAATGTTTCCCTTTTCTCCATGAAGATTCCTTCCTGTGTCTTGCTTTATTTATAATACACTACATTTCTTGAGGCTCTGCTCACACCTCTTCTTTTTTTCCTACCCCTAGTCAGTTTTATTCTTTTTTTTTTAATTTTTATTTATTTATGATAGTCACAGAGAGAGAGAGAGAGGCAGAGACACAGGCAGAGGGAGAAGCAGGCTCCATGCACCGGGAGCCTGATGTGGGATTCGATCCCGGGTCTCCAGGATCGCGCCCTGGGCCAAAGGCAGGCGCCAAACCGCTGCGCCACCCAGGGATCCCCCCTAGTCAGTTACCTAAAGTATAGAGCATGGGTTCTCAACAGAGATGATTCTCTTGCCCAGGAGGTATTTGGCAATATCTGAAAACAGTTTTTAGTTGTCACAACAGGAAAAGGATGTGTGCTACTGGCACCTAGTAGGTAGAGGCCAGGGAAGTTGCTGAACATTCTATAATACATAGAACAGCCATCACAATAAAGAGTTATGCAGCCCAAGAAATCACTGGCACTGAGGTTGAGTAACCCTGGTAAGGAGATGAAGTATTTAAAGAACAGAATGAAGAAGATGATGAAAGATATTAATATTGGAAAAAGAAGAGGCAAGATAAAACCAAGAATTTAGAATACAGAATTCTATATAAAAATAAACATTTGGTTTACTGTGATAAACATGATGATTCCTGTTAGCACTGCCATGGCAACAATCTATATAAGTAGTTGTAATTAAAAAAAAAAAAACCTACTCTAAAACCTCTATGTTTGTCTCTATCTGAGCTTACTCTACCCATAGGTTTATCAAGTTACAGGACTTTTCTACCCAATAATGTCCTCCTATGAGCCACTAGCATGGACTCACTTAAAATCTTTCCTTTTCCAATGTTACTTCAACCCAAACCTCGTCTACTCAGTAGTCATCTTTCCCTTGTTCCCATCAATCTCACATTCTTGCCTAACTGAAAACTAATATTCATCACCTTTGCTCATTTGCAGTAAGACTCCTGCAAATGCCATTTAGTGCAAACCCTGAAAACCATGTAGGAATACTTATGGGAATACTTCCTAAAATGTCAACATTTTTCTCATTCACTTTATTAATCTCCTTCTTTCACCAACGCATATATTTCCCCATCCAGATGGTCCACTCTACCTTTTATGCATGCTACATATTTTCTTTTGCCCCTCTAGAACTAAATACACACCTTTTCCTCTGGTCTGAGTCCTGGTAGACAAACCTTTGTTGGTTGCCTCATTGGGTTTTCTTGCCACCTACATCCTGGTTGGCCTCAACCAAGAGTTACTTAGTAGGAGAGAGGAAGGCAGGAGAATATTTGAGGATGTTATTGTCCTGGTCCTTCCCTGGTGTCCCAGAGTTACTGTCGGGTGGCCTTCTCCTACAGCTCCCTTCCCTATCCTCATAAGGTGCTAACAATTCATTTCTCTTGAGAGACCAGGATGCTTCACCATCCCTTTTTGATTCCTCTTAACCCTCCCACATCCTTGTAAGCACCTCATTATTCCTATTTAAGTATACCAACCATTTCCCCCCAGCACAGTAACCTAGTAAAGGTAGCAGGCACATATTACCAAACACAAATTGAAAATATCTCAAAATAGAACATATACTACTCCATAGAGCAAATCTCAAATCATGTCAATGAAGTCACACAGACCAAGTTCTCTGACGATAAGGCACTTAAGTTAGAAATCAATATCAAAAAGTTAACTAGAAGGAAACCCATATGGTTGGAAATTAAGAAACAGAATTCTAATTCTCCCACTTATCAAAGAAGGAAGAGAAGTCTGGTCCAACATGGAAAGAGTAAAGAGCTTGGACATTGTCACTTCCACCGTCACCAAAAACCAAGGGTAAACCAAGGGAACGTCAACAACACTTCTTAGATCTATCAGAGAATTAAAGGCACAGGGGAAAGCACCACCCCAAAAACTGGGAAACAGGTGAACACAGAAAATGACAGCTTTCTGAGAGTAGAAACTGTAACTGGATACTGGCCAGAATACTTAGAGGGGCATCGACTACTTATTGGAGACTGGGAATGGGCTAACTTCAGAGATAAAAACTCCTAAGGGTCTGCCCTTCGTGGAACCCTCATAGATTCATGAGTTTTAGTTCCAGAAGCTTCACCAGATTCTCATGATGAAGATTAGGAAAAAATCCCCTTGTGATCAGCAGGGAGAAGGGACAAGTTAACCTTTAGAAAGAAGCCCAGAGAGCACTGTCTGGCCTCAAGGAAAACTATCTTATGAGATCCTAACGAATCTAGGGAAGGATTCATGAGACACAGACACAGAGACACACCCACACAACACTGAGAAAGACCATTGAGTGTTACAGCCCAGGGGTACAGGCACACTGGAAGACCTAATCATAGGACTATGGAATGCTTCTGCTCCCCTTTACCTAACCACTACATCAATATGGTGGAAACTTTCAAAGATCACAGCTGAAAGAACTGCAATGCTCAGACCCTATTTAAAGAGCCTAAAGGGAAACCAAAAAGGACAGCAAAGGAGAGAAAAACAAGGACATGAAAAGAAATGTCAACATCTGAAACCACAGATATAGCAAGCATTAAAGCATTTGTTAGTCTAATGCCTAACAAAATTTCCCACTAAGTGCCTATTTACGTCAGTTCCTTTTAACTGATACCTCATGTCAGGGTTTCAACAACAGAATTGATTATGATACTAACTGGAAAATTTTACAAACCCAAAATTAGTAATGGAACTAATTATAATTTTATGGGATATACTTAGAGCAATGCTCTCTTATTAGGGAAAAAAAGTGTTAAAAAGTAATAAATTAGGCTACCAATTGAATCACAGAATAATAGACTGTGCAAAGAATATAGATGGATAAAAATGCATGTAATATATTGATTCAAACAAATCTAAACACCAATAAAAAAAATAAAAAATAAAAAATAAAAAATAATAAAAAAAGATTGATTAAATTTTTAGAATTAGTAGTTTTGCAGGTCTGTCGCATGACTGATAAAAAATAAACATACTTAAACAATATTAAGAATGAAAGCACAGAAGTCAAAATCTCTCTCTTTGCAGATGACATGATACTGTACATATAACACCCAAAAGACGCTACCCCAAGGTTGCTAGAACTCATATAGCAATTCAGCAGTGTGGCAGGATACAAAATTAATGCCCAGAAATCAGTGGGACTTCTATACACTAACAATGAAACTGAAGAAAGAGAAATTAAGGAGTCAATCCCATTTACAATTGCACCCCAAAGCATAATATACCTAGGAGTAAACCTAACCAAAGAGGTAAAGGATCTATACCCTAAGAACTACAGCACTTCTGAAAGAAATTGAGGAAGACAGAAAGAAATGGAAAAGTATTCCATGCTCTTAGATTGGAAGAATTAATATTATAAAAATGTCAATGCTACCCAGGGCAATTCACACATTCAATGCAATCCCTATCAAAATACCATGGACTTTCTTCACAGTGTTGGAACAAATCATCTTAAGATTTGTGTGGAATCAGAAAAGACCCCAAATAGCCAGGGGCATATTGAAAAAGGAAACCAGAGCCAGGGGCATCAAAATGCCATATTTCAAGTTGTACTCCAAAGCTGTGGATCATCAAGACACTGTGGTACTGACACAAAAAGAGACAAACAGAGCAATGGAACAGAATAGAGAATCTAGAAATGGGCCCTCAACTCTATGGTCAACTAATATTTGACAAAGCAGGAAAGACGATCCACTGGAAAAAGGACAGTCTCTTCAATAAATGGTGCTGGGAAAATTGGACAGCCACCTGCAGAAGAATGAAACTAGACCATTCTCTTACACCATACACAAAGATAAACTCAAAATGGATGAAAGATCTACATGTGATACAGGAATCCATCAAAATCCTAGAGGAGAACATAGGCAACACCCTTTTTGAACTTGGCCACAGCAGCTTCTTGCAAGATACATCTATGAAGGCAAGGAAACAAAAGCAAAAATGAATTATTGTACTTCATCTTTCTTTGGCTTCTGCACAGCCAAAGAAACAGTCAACAAAACTAAAAGACAACCTACAGAATGGGAGAAGATATTTGCAAATGACATATCAGAGAAAGGGCTAGTATCCAAGATCTAGAAAGAACTTATTAATCTCAACAGCAAAGAAACAAACAATCCAATCATGAAACGGGCAAAAGACATGAACAGAAATTTCACGGAGGAAGACATCCACATGGCCAACAAGCAGAGGAGAAAATGCTCCGCATCACTGGCCATCAGGGTAATACAAATCAAAACCACAATGAGACACCACCTCACACCAGTGAGAATGGGGAAAATTAACAAGACAGGAAACAACAAATGTTGGAGAGGATGTGGAGAAAGGGGAACCCTCTTGCACTGTTGGTGGGAATGTGAACTGGTGCAGCCACTCTGGAAAACTGTGTGGAGGTTCCTCAAAGAGTTAAACATAGAACTGCCCTACGACACAGCAATTGCACTACTGGGTATTTACCACCAAGATACAGATGCAGTGAAATGCCGGGACACCTGTGCCCCGATGTTTATAGCAGCAATGTCCACAGTAGCCAAACTCTAGAAGGAGCCTCGGTGTCCATCAAAAGATGAATGGATAAAGGAGATGTGGTCTACATATACAATGGAATATTACTCAGCCATTAGAAACAATGAATACCCACCATTTGCTTCAACTTGGATGGAACTGGAGGGTATTATGCTGAGTGAAATAAGTCAATCGGAGAAGGACAAACATTATATGGTTTCATTCATTTGGGGAATATAAAAATTAGTGAAAGGGAATAAGTGGGGAATGAGTGAAAACATCAGTGAGGGTGACAAAACATGAGAGACACCTAACTCTGGGAAATGAACAAGGGGTGGTGGAAAGGAAGGTGGGCGGGGGTTTGGGGTGACTGGGTGATGGGCACGGGGGGGGCACTTGGCGGGATGAGCACTGAGTGTTAGCCTATATGTTGGCATATCAAACTCCAGTAAAAAATATACAAAAAAAAAAAAAGAACGAAAGCACAAAATTACAGATGTTACCGAATGAGTTATAAGAGGCCTTCTGTTTCTGATATTGAGGGACCAATGTAATTTAGACTAACTACATCACTAAGAACAACAAAACCTGTCAAAAATGTTTTAAAACATCCATGTGAAGTCACTAAGCACTAACTAAAAAGGAATGGGGAGATCTGCATTTGAGCATATCTAGGAAGAGCTGATAAGAGGATTAGTAAAATGGGAGATATGTCATAAAGAAGATGAAGGAAAGAATGGACAGAGCAAATACAATATCTGAAGAGATATTTTTCCAAATCTGAAGATCTTGGAAATCTTTTTCCAAGATATTTCCTAAACTGAAGGACATCACTTCACGGGTTAAAGAGGCCCTAAGTGAACCCAATGTATATCATTTATAAAAAGAAATACACACGTGGGCACACCATTAGAACTCCTGAAAAAGAGACAAAGAGGGAAAATTTAACAGCTGCCTGAAGAAAAGAAAAATTCCTTTCAAAAGAAGCAGAATTAAGGATACCTGGATGCCTCAGCAGTTGAGCATCTGCCTTTGGCTCAGGTCATGATCCCGGAGTCCTGAGATGGAGGCCCACATCAGGCTGCCTGCATGTATCCTGCTTCTCCCTCTGCCCATGTCTCTGTCTCTGTCTCTCTCTCTCTCTTATGAATAAATAAATAAAATATTTTTAAAAACAACAAAAGACACAAAAGAAACACAATTAGATTGACAGCTGTCTTCTCAACAATAAAAGTCAAAGTTTAAAATTATCTTATAAAAAACTCCACTGTAGTGGACTAGAGAGGAGCTGGAAGTCAAAGATAACACTCTAGCAGGCCTGGAAGAGAGCATACATCAACATTGTGAACTGCCTGTGGTGGCCATGTGGCCAGGACCTATGGGCAGCCTTCAGAAACTGACAGCAAGGCCTGACTAACAGCCAGCAAGGAGGTAGGTACCTCAGTGGTACAACTGCAAAGAAATGGATTTTACCAACAACCAGTGAGCTTGGGAGAGGATCCCAAGCCTCAGATGAAAATCACAGCCTGGCTGACAGTTTGATGTCAACCCTGAGCAGAATACCCAGCTAACCATACCCAGACTCCTGACCCAAGGAAACTGAAAGATAATATATTTGTCTTGTTTTGAGTCCCTGAATTTGTGGCAATTTGTTACATAGCAGTAGACTAATAACACAAGCTTCTGAAATTCTAAGATAATCCTATGAAAAATTTTATGACATTAAATCTGCTTGGATAAATAAAAAAGTAAAGGAAAAATATTATTTTCATGGGTGATGAAATGAAAGAAACATAACACACTTTTAATCATAAAGCTAAGTGATTAGCTTAGGAATACTTCATAAAAATGAAGATGACGCAAAGAAATAGACATTCCATGCTCATGAATTGAAAGAACAAATATCAATAAAATGTCCATTCTGCTCAAAGCAATCTACACATTTCATGCAATCCCTATCAAAATACCAACAGCATTTTTCAGAGAAGTAGATTTTAAAAATCCTAAAAATCATGTGGAACCACCAAAGACCCCAAATAGCAAAAGCAATCTTTTTTTTTTTTTTTTTATTGGTGTTCAATTTACTAACATACAGAATAACACCCAGTGCCCGTCACCCATTCACTCCCACCCCCCGCCAAAAGCAATCTTGAAAAAGAAAAGCAGGGCAGCCCCGGTGGCGCAGCGGATTAGCGCCGCCTGCAGCCCAGGGCGTGATCTGGAGACCCTGGATCAAGTCATGGAGCCTGCTTCTCCCTCTGCCTGTGTCTCTGCCTCTCTCTCTCTCTCTCTCTGCATCTCTATGAATAAATAAATAAATAAATAAAAATATTTTTAAAAAAAGAAAATGAAAAGCAAAACTGGAGGTTTCACAATTCCACACACTCAGCCACTGAGCCCCTCATGTGCCCCTGAATTAGGTGTTAATTTGAAAATGGTGGTGGAGGTATGGTGGAGTTCAGAGAAGAAGCAATCTGCGTATTTAGAATGAGTCAGGACAACAGCATCAGAAAATTCAACTTTATAGGAGTCCAAGCTCTCCAGGAGTACAAAGAAGAGCATTAGAGATTGAGGGGATGTGAGGATGACTGCAGTTTTCTTAGGTTTTGCACAATCTAATTCAGTGCTGAGCAGGCTGGATCTTAGAAGAGCAGTGGGTGGATCAGGAGGAAAAAAGTTCTGCAGATCTGAAGAAAGGAAGTGTGATCAGGGAGTGGTAGAGGACGCTGGTTAGGAGGGGAGCATGTTACCAAGGGGAGCATGTGACTGTGTGTTTACCACCCTATTGACATCATTTAAAAAGTTGACTGGAGCAGAGTGGGTACCCACCCAATGTTTATTATTCTGTTGAATGCAGCATAATGGTATGAAAAAGTATTTCACTGGGGACACAGGGAGCTCTGCCTACGTCATCAGAAACCCTAGCTAGAAAATGATTTCAAAATAAAATTGATAGATTAGAGTTAAAAGGCTTCAGGATTTGAAGCTGAGGACGTGGGGATAATGATACTTCTGGGCCACTTTGTCTATCATATTATCAGGTCAATGGACCAGAACTTTCGTGGGAAAACCTGAGACTATTCTATACACCAGGCCACCTGCCATGGACATAGCCTCACAAGGGAGCATTGGAATGAACTGGTATGAGACTATCCCTGGAGATCCAGTTAGAATGGTAATACCTCACAAAGTTAGTTATTGGCCTTATTACACTTGGCTCCTCACAGTAACCGGTTAGAATCTCACACCTGCCTGTGTGCATATACTCCTTGCCCTATAAACAAGCTTCTGGTTTGGAGCAGAATTCACTGCACCCTCACTCTGTGACTGTGGATCCCTCTTCCGGGCCTGAGATCAGCACAGCCAATGTCATCGCCTTCATGTACCAAAGCCCATGGAGAAGGTCAGTGAACGTGCTCACTTCTGCACTGAAAGCTGACCCTGACTTGGATGGCATCCTTCAGAGATTAATCCCCCTGGTTCCCTCAGTGACCACCTGTGTGCAGATGCCACCAAGGGTCTGCACACGGAGGCCATGAAGGAGACTCCATTAACCTCCAGCTTGTCCATTTTTCCCTCTCTAGTTGCCTACCTCCGTCTCTGCTTTTCTAATTCTCTCCCGACTACTCTGTTCTCTGAATCACCCCCCTGAGCTTCCATCAGGCTCTCAGAGTCTGCCCAGCAGTGCTCATGCCTCTGGATGAGGGGCACGTGCCTTGCATGTGTCTGGTGGGGCCAGTCTGGTTTGCAAAGACCCGTCTGTAACTGATGCAGAGAGGGAGACAATCCAGAAGCTCAGTCTTTCATTTCCAGAACTTGAGGGAGCAGTACCTTAATACCTGGCTATTTGATTCTGATTCCAAATGACCAGGGAGCTATGCCTAGCCTGCCTAGTCACCCTCTCAGTCTCTTTTTCCACCTTTGGCTTTTCTCCTCATTTATTCTGTGCCATGATTTGGGTCCTTAGTTCTCTGTCTCCTGATGAGCTTCTCTCTGTCCCTTCCCTGCAGGGTCACCTGTTCCTAACTTTTCCACATATACACCATTTTATGACATGTGAAAACTTTTCCTACTTCCTTCTCTCTATTGCAGTCTCTCTCCAGTTCTCTCTTGGGCTTTAACTTTTTTCCTTTTTGGTTTAGTGTGGGTGGGATCTCTCCACTATGTCTAGGACTACTTTTTCTCATTTCTTTCTTCTCTCGACCCTTCCGCTTGGTGTTTGTGCATGTTGGCATTACCTGGTATTTTGCTTTCTTGTTCCCTGGAGAAAGAGAGGCTGATAAGTGATTCAAGGATGATCCTCTCTTAGTGATTGTGCTCCAGAGCTTAAGGCTGATGTTTTTGCAATGTTTCTGTAAGCCGGCTTAAGAGTAAATGGGACTCAAATGGGGGGGATGGGACTCAAATATTTGGGGGTTAAAACTGAGTTAGATGGAAAGATCCTCCTGACAGAGAGAGGCAGGAACCATTAGGAATAAGGAGATCCTCCTCTTTCTCATGGTTTCTGCATGTGGGAAGCTGGCCAGATGTTTACAGTAGTCCTTGCACATGTGAAGTGAAACCACAGAGAGAGAGGGAGAAGAAACAGAGATCACATCTAATGTTTTTTAATGTGCAATATATGGCAACCTCTAATTACATGTTATTTTAGCTAATCCTTATTTTGTAGGAGACAAAACTTGTGACTCAGCTAGCCAACTACACATTATAAGTGACAATGCCAAGATTGAATTTCAGGTATGCTTGCCTCTAAAGTCCCCGTCCTTAGCCCCTTAGCCTCACTGCTTCCCTATAAGGTGAGATACCAGGTTCCAGATATTTGTGATGTCTAAATATGTAAGTATCCACCTTTTAAAATCATCCATTTGTTAGTCTAGGAATCCTTCTGACTTTAGCTTTTTTTTCTTTTCTATTCTATCAGTACAGATTTCTCTCCCTCCTCTCTCTCACGATCTCTCACTTTTTCTCTCTTTCTTCTCTAAGCTCCTTAGAGTCATTCCAGATTTCTTTCTCAAAATTTAAAATGCAAATTAGCTGAGATTCACTAATACCACGGAACAGCTGAAATTATCTAATCTTCCCATGTTGAATAATTCTTGGTTACTAAAGTCTCCTCTTCAATTTCTTATTCATCCCTCTTTGGACATATACACAGGCCCTCAACATTCAGAAGAAGATCATTAGGCATACCTTTGCATATCATTTCCTCTCTCTTTCCCTTGGTTTTTTGGTTGTTTTACTCTTTAAGTTTCCATATGGCAGGTGACTGCATTAAGGGAAAAGAGCAACACGTGTAGTCTGGTTTCACTATAGGTTCTAATGGGACAGTAAGTTCACATTAGGACTCAGATAGTGAATGGAGAAGGCCAAGGAAGAGCAAGTCCTATGGGATGGAGACAGGCAACATATGAAGTTAGAACTTCAGCTATGATATGAAATTGAGGTTATTTTTGGTAATTCCATTATTTATGGTGTCTCCCATTAGTTCAGATCAATAGGAAGGATCTTCTGGGAGAGCATGTAACCTACATTTACCTTTTGCACATCACAGGAATCTAGCCCATCACAAACACCTGCCATGCTCAGCATTGGCACATGCATAACACGTGTTGGCCAGGCCAGGTCATTGTCACGGACTGCAGGCACTCCAGAGAGCCTCAGGTTCAGAGTTATGTGGAGAGATAGAAGTGTATCCAGGAGCAAATAGGTAGCTGAACCAAAAAGAAGGCAGAAGACTGAAAAACAATGAGAGAATTTAGAACATTTCTACAATTTACCTCAATGGGCTAAATCTCTGTTGTGGGCCAGTTATGACCACACCCAGTGAGGAGCAAAGAGACTACTCAGTGTCCATATCACTTAAGAAAAAGATACTGGAATGGACTTAAAATAGATAACAGGGGAAATTGTAGGTCTGTAGAAACACTTCTGCAGTGAGTTTGTAAGACATTGACATGGGTTGCTAAGTTGTAACAGAGTTGCCAGCAGAAGAAGCCTCCAGGGACTCTCAGTGATGATTGGTTGTCCTTCCTTAGAAATCATTTACATCTGTCTTCCACATGCCTTCTCAACCATGCATCCATATGCTTTGGTCTGTACAACTTTGTTAGGTCCTCCATGGCAAAAATCTGTTACCCGTTGCCTTCTAATTTTATTCCTAAATTCCTCAAAGTTCATGTGTTAGTGAAAATCATGGCATTCCAAAGTTACCTCTCAAATCTGAAAATCTTCAAAACTGCCACAATTACCGGCATTCCCAAATAATGTGTAAATTCAGAAGGAACACCAAGGATATCTTTCTGGCCATGTAAGGATTTGTTTCTATCTTTCTAATGATGGAGCTGATGCAGTAGGATGCAGAGTGAGGCCCGGCAGACAATGGTTCTGTCTTACAACGTCTTTCTAATCTCACTTTTTGTTCCTGGTGAACAGGCTCACTGTAGTTTACTGTCTCCAATAATTTTGATGTGAGACCCCATCTAGCTAGATACAACTACTTGGTTCTCTCCCTCCGCAGATAGGTGGAAAATCTTCCAAACAACTCTAAGTTGTGCATCTTCCTGATCTCTGGTTGTGGATGTCTCACTAACAAAGAGCTCTATAGATCCTGGTTGCCATTCTCTTTTAGCAAGGCCAAATCCAGGGTTCACCCTCATTCCTTTCTAGAGGTTTTCATCATGTCTATATCTTTGAAAGATTAATAGCCCTCCTTTTGCTTTTTCAAATCTGATTTCTTTTTTTTTAAAGATTTATTTATTTATTTATGATAGACACAAACAGAGGGGCGGGGCAGAGACAGGAGGAGGGAGAAGCAGGCTCCATGCCGGGAGCCCGACCTGGGACTCGATTCCAGGACTCCAGGATCGCGCCCCGGGCCAAAGGCAGGAGCTAAACTGCTGAGCCACCCAGGGATCCCCTCAAATCTGATTTCTAAATCATCATTGTCCCTGTTAGTTAGAAATTGATTACCGCCTTTACAGTGAACCTTACCTTGTCTGAGCTGGAATCAGGAGGGTGGATGCCATTGCCTTCTTCCTGAAGGCTGCCTGTTGATCTAATTTTATTAGGAGATTTTTCAGCCTGGGTCTTAGCTCTCAGTCTTGAGAAGCAATGGAAATCTTCACTCAATTTCCAAAGAAGCCCCAATGAGTTAACATTTTTTTATTTTATAAATTTGATTTCAAATTTATTGGGTATCGGCCAGTATAGAGTTTGGTGCCTCTAATATATATGTTTATTGTCCAAGTGGGGACAGGAATTTCAACCTTTTTATTAAATATTGATGAGAAACTGGTTTTCATCATGGTATCTATCCTTTGTATCACCATAATCACATATCTAGTAATTATTCCATTTACTAAAAGAATACCTCTTTAGGGGCACATTCTTTTTTCCTAAAATCTTCTTCAAAGATTAGGTATAATTTCATTTGGTTTCAGACTTTCTAGGCTTAATCCATGTTCCTGTTTAGATTGGCCACGTTTTCTTTTATACAAATGCACTTGTCCAAGAACCACCTCTGAATCTCTCAGTCATTAGAAGATATTTTTTCTTGAACCTGATATTTTTTCTTGCTATACATATTTTGCCTGAGTATTTCATTATTGTATTATTCTGAGATATCACATATTTTATTGAAGCCCTAGTGGAGCTCTTAACTATATCATAGTACAGTTAAACTGTGAATTATCTCTACCTTCAATTGTACTGCATGCTCTGCCAGAATATAACAATGCTTAGAAATACATTTTTAATTTGCAGATTCAGTGTTTAAAAGGCTTCAGGCATTTGGAGCATTACTGACATTTATTTTTTTTCAAGGTTATATAATTTATTTTTTTTAATAAATTTATTTTTTATTGGTGTTCAATTTACCAACATACAGAATAACACCCAGTGCTCATCCCGTCTAATATTTTTTATTTATCCAGAGACCTGGAAGAGGAGACTTTAGATTTGTTGAGCACTTTCCCTAGTACAAATACTGTTCTGTGTGATATACATATTTTATTTAAATTCATTTTGCCCACATATAGTATAACACCCAGGGCTCCTCCCATCTAGTTCTCTTCTCAGTATTGGTCACACAGTTACTCCATCCATCCCCCCCATCCCCGGCGCTTCCACAAACTTTTGTTTGTTTCACAGAGTTGGGGGTCTGTTATGGATTGTCTCCCTCTCTGATTTTTCCCACTCTGTTCCCCTCCTTTCCCTTATAATCCCTTTCACTATTTCTTTTATTCCACACATGAGTGAAACCATATGTTGATTGATGTATTCCACTCAGCATAATACCCTCCAGTTTCATCCACATCAAAGCAAATGGTGGGTATTCATCTTTTCTGATGGCGGAGTAATATTCCATTGTATATTTATACCACATACTTTTTTACACAACAAATATATTTATTGGTTTATGTAATATAAAAGTCCAGAGTAAGATTTTGAGTGTATCTGTGTTCAATGTACAAAAGTTGCCACCATGACTTTTTGTTTCCTCTTTGTTTCTCTTTTCATCCTTTGACTCTGACTCCCTCTATGTTGACTAATTTTCAGAGTATCCCATTATGTTTTTAATCCAAATTTTTCCAAATCCAAAAGGAAAGAAAGAATACCTTCTCTCTGTCAAGTAGAATCCCCAGGATCAGCTCTGATTTATCCTGATACATTTGGCTTTCCTTAAGGTAATGACTGGGAAAAGGGTGGTAGGCCAGACCTCAAAATCTGACCCTAGATCCTGGAGTCCTAAACGGTTATTTTGACCGGTTTTAATATTTTTGTGTATTTTTTATTGGAGTTTCATTTTCCAACATATAATATAACACTCAGTGTTCATCCCGTCAAGTACCCCCCTCAGTGCCTGTCACCCAGTCATCCCATCCCTGCGCCCACCTCCCCTTACACTACCCCTTGTTCATCTCCGAGAGTTAGGAGTCCCTCATGTTCTGTCTCCCTCACTGATATTTCCCACTTATTTTCTCTCCTTTACCCTATAATAACTTTCACTATTTTGTATATTCCTCAAATGAATGAAACCATATAATGTTTGTCCTTCTCCGATTGACTTACTTCACTCAGCAAAATACCCTCCAGTTCCATCCATGTTGAAGCAAATGGTGGGTATTTGTCATCTCTAGTGGCTGAATAATATTCCATTGTATACATAGACCACATCTTCTTTATCCATTCATCTTTCGATGGACACCGAGGCTCCTTCCACAGTTTGGCTATCGTGGCCATTGCTGCTAGAAACATCGGGGTGCAGGTGTCCCGGCGTTTCACTCCATCTGTATCTTAAATCTGCTGGTAAATCCCCAGCAGTGCAATTGCTGGGTCATAGGGCAGTTCTGTGTTTAACTCTTTGAGGAACCTCCACACAGTTTTCCAGAGTGGCTGCACCAGTTCACACCAAGAGTGCAAGAGGGTTCCCCTTTCTCCACATCCTCTCCAACATTTGTTGTTTCCTGCCTTGTTAATTTTCCCCATTCTCACTGGTGTGAGGTGGTGTCTCATTGTGGTTTTGATTTGTATTTCCCTGATGGCAAGTGATGCAGAGCATTTTCTCATGTACGTGTTGGCCATGTCTATGTCTTCCGCTGTGAGATTTCTGTTCAAGTCTTTTGCCCATTTCATGATTGAATTGTTTGTTTCTTTGCTGTTGAGATTAATAAGTTCTTTCTAGATCTTGGATACTAGCCCTTTCTCTGATATGTCATTTGCAAATATCTTCTCCCATTCTGTAGGTTGTCTTTTAGCTTTGTTGACTGTTTCTTTTGCTATGCAGAAGTGTTTCATCTTGATGAAGTCCCAATGTTCATTTTTGCTTTTGTTTCCCTTGCCTTCAGAGACCTATCTTGCAAGAAGTTGCTGTGGCCAAGTTCAAAAAGGGTGTTGCCTGTGTTCTCCTCTAGGATTTTGATGGAATCTTGTCTCACATTTAGCTCTTTCATCCATTTTGAGTTTATATTTGTGTATGGTGAAAGAGAGTGGTCTAGTTTCATTTTTCTGCATGTGGATGTCCAATGTTCCCAGCACCATTTATTGAAGAGACTGTGCTTTTTTCCAGTGGATAGTCTTTCCTACTTTGTCAAATGTTAGTTGACCATAGAGTTAAGGGCCCATTTCTGGGTTCTCTATTCTGTTTCATTGATCTATGTGTCTGTTTTTGTGCCAGTACCACACCAACTTAATGATCACAGCTTTGGAGTACAATTTGAAATCCGGCACTGTGATGCCCCTGGCTCTTGTTTTCTTTTTCAATATTTCCCTGGGTATTCAGGGTATTTTCTGATTCCACACAAATCTTAAGATTATTTGTTCCAACACTGTGAAGAAAGTCCATGGAATTTTGATAGGGAACGTGTAAATTGCCCTGGGTAGCATTGAAATTTTCACAATATAATTCTTCCAATCCAAGAGCATGGAATATTTTTCCATTTCTTTCTGTCTTCCTCAATTTCTTTCAGAAGTGCTGAAGTTCTTAGAGTATAGATCCTTTACCTCTTTGGTTAGGTTTACTCCTAGGTATCTTATGCTTTGGGGTGCAATTGTAAATGGGATTGATTCCTTCATTTCTTTTTCTTCAGTTTCATTGTTACTGTATAGAAATGGCATTGATTTCTGGGCATTGATTTGTATCCTGCCACATTGCCGGATTGCTATGTGAGTTCTAGCAATCTTGGGGTGGAGTTTTTTGCGTTTTCTACGTACAGTATCAAGTCATCTGCAAAGAGGGAGAGTTTGACTACTTCTGTGCCAATTTGAATGCCTTTTATTTCTTTTAGTTGTCTGATCGCTGAGGCTAGGACTTCTATTACTATGTTGAATAAGAGCGGGGAGACTGGACATCCCTGTCTTGTTCTTGATCTTAGGGGAAAGGCTCTCGGGCTTTCCCCATTGAGAATGATATTTGCCGTGGGGTTTTTGTAGATGGCTTTTAAGATGCTGAGGA
The DNA here is from genome assembly GCF_011100685.1 of Canis lupus familiaris. Lineage (NCBI taxonomy): Eukaryota > Metazoa > Chordata > Mammalia > Carnivora > Canidae > Canis > Canis lupus. The sequence continues at coordinate 40,100,055 of NC_049248.1, read as the reverse complement.
ATGTTCCCTCTATCCCTACACTCTGAAGAGTTTTGATCAGGAATGGATGCTGTATTTTGTCAAATGCTTTCTCTGCATCTGTTGAGAGGATCATAGGGTTCTTGTTTTTTCTCTTGTTGATATGATCTATCACGTTGATTGCTTGATGAGTGTTGAACCAGCCTTGCATCCTGGGGATAAATCCCAGTTGGTCATGGTAAATAATCTTCTTAATGTACTGTTGGATCCTATTGGCTAGTATCTTGTTGAGAATTTTGGCATCTGTGTTCATCAGGAATATTGGTCTATAATTCTTTTTGGTGCGGTCTTTGTCTGGTTTTGGAATTAAGGTGATGCTGGCCTCATAGAACGAGTTTGGAAGTATTTCATCCCTTTCTATCTTTTGGAACAGCTTTAGTAGAATAGATATTGTTTCTTCTTTAAACGTTTGATAGAATTCCCCTGGGAAGCCATCTGGCCCTGGACTTTTGTGTCTTGGGAGTTTTTTGATGAGTCCTTCAATTTCCTCCCTGGTTATTGGCCTGTTCGGGTTTTCTATTTCTTCTTGTTCCAGTTTTGGTAATTTGTGGTTTTCTAGATATGCATCCATTTCTTCTAGATTGCCTAATTTATTGGTGTATAGCTGCTCAGAATTCATTTTTAAAATCATTTGTATTTCCTTGGTATTGGTTGTGATCATTCCTTTTTCATTCGTGATTTTATTATTTGAGTCTTTTTTCTTTTTAATAAGGCTGGCTAGTGGTTTATGTATCTTATTAATTCTTTCAAAGAACCAACTCCTTGTTTTGTTGATCTGTTCTACAGTTCTTCTGGTCTCTATTTAATTGAGTTCTGCTCAAATCTTTATTAACTTTCATCTTCTGCTGGTGTAGGTTTTATTTGCTGTTCTTTCCCTAGTTCCCTTAGGTGCAAGGTTAGCCTGTGTATTTGAGTTTCTTCCAGTTTTTTGAGAGATGCTTGTATTGCGGTGTATTTCCCTCTTAGGGCTGCTTTTGCTGTATCCCAAAGATTTTGAATGGTTGTATCTTCATTCTCATTAGTTTCCATGAATCTTTTTAATTCTTCTCTAATTTTCTGGTTGACTCTTTCATCTTTTAGCAGGATGCTCTTTAACCTCCACGTATTTGAATTTCTTCTTGTAATTGAGTTCTAGTTTCAAAGCATTGTAGTCTGAAAATATGCAGGGGACATTCCCAATCTTTTGGTATCAGTTGAGACCTGATTTGTGACCCAGTATGTGGTCTATTCTGAAGAATGTTCCATGTGCACCTGAGAAGAATGTGTATTCAGTTGTGTTCAGATGCAAAGTTCTGGAAATATCTGTGATATCCATCTGGTCCAGCATATCATTTAAAGCTCTTATTTCTTTGGAGATGTTGTGCTTAGAAGATATGTCATTTGCAGAAAGTGCCATGTTGAAGTCTCCCAGTATTAGTGTATTATCTAAGTATGTCTTTACTTTGGTTACTAATTGATAGATATACTTGACAGTTCCCACATTAGGGGCATAAATATTCATGATTGTTAGGTCTTCTTGTTGGATAGATCCTTTAAGTATGATATAGTGGCCCTCTTCATCTCTTACTATAGTCCTTGGGATAAGCTTTAATTTATCTGATATGGGGATTGCTACCCCTGCTTTCTTTTGAAGACTGTTTGAATGGTAAATGGTTCTCCAACCTTTCATTTTCAGGCTGGAGGTGTCCTTAGGTCTCAAGTGAGTCTCTTGTAGACAGCAAATAGATGGGTCTTACTTTTTTATCCAGTCTGAAAGCCTGCCTCTTTTGATGGAATCATTAAGCCCATTCACTTTCAGAGTTACTATTGAAAGATACGAATTTAGTGTCATCGTAATACCTATTCAGTCCCTGTTTTTGTGGATTATTTCTTTGAGATTCCTCTTTCTCTTACAGGGTCCCCCTTAATATTTCTTGCAAAAGCTGGTTTGGCAGTCACATATTCTTTCAGTGTCTGCCTATCTTGGAAGCTCTTTATCTCTCCTATTCTGAATGAGAGCCTTGCTGAAGAGAGTATTCTTGGCTGCATGTCCTTCTCATTTAGGACCCTGAATATCCTGCCAGCCCTTTCTGGCCTGCCAGGTCTTTCTGGAGAGGTTTGCTGTTAATCTAATATTTCTCCCCATTTCTCCCCAAAGATCAAAGTTAGGGATCCCTAAACAAAGTTAGGGATCTCTTGTCTCTTGCTCCTTTAAGGATTTTCTCTTTATCTTTGGAATTTGCGAGTTTCACTATTAAATGTTGAGGTGTTGAACGGTTTTTATTGATTTTAGGGGGGGAGTTCTCTATCTCCTGGATCTGAATATCCATTTCCCTCCCCAAATTAGGGAAGTTCTCAGCTATGATTTGTTCAAATATACTTTCTGGCCCTCTGGCCCCCTCGGCACTCTCTGCAACCCTAATTATCCATAGATTTTTTTCCTTCTGAGGGTATCATTCATTGCCTTTAACCTTTCCTCGTGGTCTTTTCATTGTTTTTCTCTTTTTTCCTCAGCTTCCTTCCTTGCCATCAACTTGTCTTCTATGTTACTCACTCTTTCTTCCACCTCATTAATTCTTGTCTTTAGGACCTTCAGTTTGGATTGCATCTTATTTAATTGATTTTTAATTTTGGCCTGATTTGATCTAAATTCTGCAGTCATGAAGTCTCTTGATTCCTTTACGCGTTTTTCCAGAGCCACCAGTAGCTTTTTAATTGTGCTTCTGAATTGGCTTTCTGACATCGAATTGTAATCCAAGTTCTGTAACTCTGTGGCAGAGAGTACATTTCTGATTCTTTCTTTTGTGTTCAGTTCTTCCTTCTAGTCATTTTGCTCAGTGCACAGTGGCTGAATGAGTAGGCTGAGTAAAGAATATCAACCATGACTTAAGTAAATTTCACCCTAGATGATTCTGATGAGATCAGAGACCAGAAATTGAAAACAAAGATCAGAACGAAATAAAACAAAAGGACCACTAAAGTGAAAAACAAATTTTAAAACAAAGTAGTAAAAAATAAAAGGCCAAGAACCCCAAAGAAGAAGAGAAAAAAAGAAAAGAGAAAAAACCAAAAGTACAGAGGGGGGAAAAAAAAGAGAAGAAAAAAAAGGAGGAGGGTCTGGGAGAGGTGGTGGTGACAAAGTAGTAGTGGAGCGAGAATGTAGTCTACCTGAGGGGTCCTAGAGGCTGATCCTATTGGTTCTGAGTATATTAAGTTCTGTATGTTAGAAGATGCTCAGTCCAAATTTATATAAACCAGAAATACTTGTAGAGGGCCACAAACTTTGACCACCAAAACATAAATGAGATAACAGGGGGGCAGAAGGGGAATGAGGAATCTCACAGAATGAACAAGCACGTTATACCAGTTGGTTCCAGGTGCGTGCTGGTCATGTTTTAGAAGGTATTAACTTCCACCACTGTAGAACAAAATGAGGCAGAGAAAACAAAAAACAAAACAAACAAACACACAAAAAACATATCTTGTATATCTCCCAAAATTAAGTTGAGTATGTTGAGGGGATTCTAGAGTGGAAAATGTATCTAGGACCTGTAATTTGTAGAAATATGAAAGTCAAAAAGGAAGAATCTTAAAAATGAAGACCTGGTAAAGTATTATAGTCAAGATGGGAAAAGAGAAAAAAATTGGAAATTTTTTTCTTTTCCTTTTTTTAAATAATAAATTTATTTTTATTGGTGTTCAATTTGCCAACATACATAATAACACCCAGTGCTCATCCCATCAAGTGCCCCCCTCAGTGCCCGTCACCCATTCACCCCCACCCCCCACCCCCCTCCCCTTCCACCACCCCTAGTTCGTTTCCCAGAGTTAGGAGTCTTCATGTTCTGTCTCCCTTTTTGATATTTCCTACCCATTTCTTCTCCCTTCCCTTCCAGTCTGATATAAAAACGAGTTATACTGGAAAAAGGAAGAAAAAAATCAAAGGAGTATCCTCTATTTCTATATACTGTAAATCCCTTGATTTCATCTGGAGCTTTCCAGCGCTGCTGGATCAAACATTTGGTCTTCCCTTGTCCTTCCAGCAGGTCTTTTGGGGGAGGGGCCTGCTGTGCTGATTCTCAGGTGTGTGCACCTGGGGGAGATGCCCCACCCCCCCCCGCTGGGTGCTGGGCTCAGTGGGAGCTGTATACCCCGTGAGGCCCCTGCTCCCTCGCAGCCCCGCTCCATCCCAGGCACACCAGGAGGAACAAGAACAGTGGCGGCGGCCAGCTCTCCAGCCTTGGAGTCAGCTCCCGCGGAAACTACCACAGCTCCCACCCAGTCCACACTGGCCTGGATGCTCCCGGGGTGGCGGGGTGCTGATCTAGCTTGGGGGCCACCAGGAGGCTGGAGCGTCCTCATTGTCCTGTGCCCTCCCCGCCTCCGCCTGTCCCGGGGGGAGCGCAGGACCCTGGGCTGTGTCCACCTGGAGCCCTGGGATCCGGGGCCTGTGCTGCTGGAATCGCTCCGGGCTCTGGCCCCAAAGGCAGCAGGGTGCAGCCCCCTCCGCCCGCAGCCCCCGCCTGATCCACGGGCTTCTCTCCACGGCCCCACTGGGTGCACGCTCCAGCCCTTTACCGAGATCGGTGCACTCTACCCCCGGCGCACTTCTGTTAGTGGCTCCAGGAGACTGGAGTCTCCACTGCCCCTCCTGCGATTCTACTCGATTTCCCTGCTAAGTGCCTTTCCATCTGGGAAGAATCCAGTGTGGATATTTAAAGTTCCTGCTTCTCTGGGGCTGGGCTCTCCTGTCCCAGAGGCTTTCCCGCAGGGCTTTAGCCCAGCTCCTCAGGGTGTCCCTCCCTGCTCGATTATTTTTTTTTTTCCACCTTCCTACCATGTTAGAAGCGAAAACTCTTTTTTTCTTAGCTTTCCTGATGTTCTCTCTTTAAATCTCAGGTCGAATTTGTAGGTTTTCAGGATGTTTTGAAAGTTATCTAGGTAATTTGGTGGGGACAGGTGAGATGACGACCCTACTCCTCTGCCATCTTGCTGGTGGCCTATACCACATACTCTTTATCCATTCACCTATCAAAGGACATCTGGCTCTTTCCACAGTTTGGCTATTGTGGACATTGCTGCTATGAACATTGGGGCTCAGGCGTTCTGACATTTCACTACATCAGTATCTTTGGGGTAAATACCCAATAGTGCAATTGATGGCTCCTAGGGTAGCTCTATTTTTAACTTCTTGAAGAACTTCCACACTGTTTTCCAGTTCGCATTCCCACCAACAGTTCAAGAGGGTTCCCCTTTCTCCACATCCTGTCCAATATTTGTTGTTTCCTGCCTTGTTAATTTCCACCATTCTCACTGGTGTGAGGCAGTATCTCATTGTGGTTTTGACTTATATGTCCCTGATGACAAACGATGTGGAGCATTTTTTCATGTGCTTGTTGGCCATATGTATGTCTTCTTTGGAGAAATTCCTGTTCATGTCTTCTGCCCATTTCGATTCTTTGTTTCTTGGGACATGCACACACATTTTTGATTGAATGAATAAATTTCCTGGTAATCTTCAAACAACCATACAGATAAATGTGTTTTTCCTCATTTTATAAGGAAAAAAACAGGTTTATGGAAGTTTATTTCTAAAGTTGATGTCACTGGCAACATTAAATAATGTAGAAAGTTGGAATTCAGGTGGTCATTTATTCTACTATTCTTTCAGTAAATGTATTTGAAGACTGCTATGTGCTAGGCAGTCTTCCCAGAGATATGGATGTATAATGTCTGTGGTTATGGAGCTCATAATAGAAAGACAGAGATTAAATAGCATGTAATCAGTGTTTCCTCTAGAACTGCAGGAACAAGTGAAACTTCAGATGGGCAGAACTGGGCAAGAGTGGCAGAAGGCTTCAATTATGCAATGCGGACTTGAGGTTGGTCTTGTAAAGGCAAGATTTTGCTGAATAGAGAAAATGCATGAAGAGTGAATTTCTGAAAGACAGAAGAGCATATACAGATACTTGAAGGCCTAGACAATTATGGTGTTTGTGGGGGAATGTGAGCTGTGGCTGCACTTCAGGGTGTCTGTAGGAGGGTAAGGGGAGATTATCTGGACTTAATATAATATGGGGGTTAGAAAAAGGGGAGTGCAAGGTGACTTTGTGGTTTCTGATTTAAAGTACTAAGGGTTCAAATAATACCATTAACTAAGAAAGGAGGTTAGGAGGAGGAATCATTGATCCTCCTGAGGACACTGATAACGATTCAGGCTGGGTGTGTGTCCTCTGTCTTTGTACTGGACCAAGTCTAAACCAGACATGACATACTGGACTTTCATTGAAATAAAACCTACAGACCAGGAACCTAGACCCTGAGGCACTTGTATCATTGTTTAAAGCCCTTGTGGGACAGAAAGTTCCTCTAACTACCATTTGTGCTTGTCCTAAACTTAAATGTTTTTGTAACATTTTCCCATCAATCTAGTCTAAAAAAGCAGACTTTGTTCTTTGTGTTCCTGTGATCATGGAATATACTTTTCTCTCCCTTAACTCACCAGCGCTGTACTTTAAGAATTCAGCATATTTCTATCAGCAGAACTTTCCCTCTCAGGATCATCTCAGACATCATTGTCACTCATGGTTTCTTGTCATTTTAATCAAAGCTCTATCACATTTCTTTCTTTGAATTTTATTTCCATATATGTGATTAAGCTACTGCTAATACCAGTAGGGATTTTGAGGGGTCCAGCAAATAACACTGCTCTTCCCATCTGGTTCTGAATCATCTGAGCAGTGAGACAGTTTGCAGGTAGAGGCTAAAACAGCACCTTTATTATAACAAAGCAGACATTCCAGCAATTGGGCTTCCTAATCCAGAAGCAGAGTTAAACAGACAAACCTATTGCCCTGTAACTGGCAGGACTATACAACCACAAAGTCTCTCTAACCACGGATAGAGTCTGCTCTGAAGAAGGCCACTCACTCCCAAGGGGAAAGTGAGAGGAAAGGGATAGAAAACTCATGCTTGATTTCTCCTAAAATCACCAATTCAGTAAGCCACTCCACTCCCCATGGGAGGGTGCGAATGACGAAGAGAAAGGTCAAGAATGTTATGTTATCACAGTTTCAGCCCTGTGGAAGGAAACATCGGGAATATGGAAGAACTTATTCCTTACCTACCCACCCCTAACAGTATCTAGCATTGTATTCTCTTACCCCATTAAGTCTATGATTAACCCATTAAGTCATAAGGGGTAAGCCACATAAATACTCCTACTCCCACCATCCTATTGGCTGCACCTCCAACACAAATCACTGCCCTGCAGAGAGGCTCTTGGAATTTTTGAAAAATTATATCTTCCTTGCAAGTAGTTCTAAAAGGAATCAGAACAGTATGTGTAATTAACCATTCTGAAGCCAATCTGGACCCACAGCTGAAAACTTCCTCCCTGTTCCTCTCTCCTTGCCAAACTCTGCTCAACTGCATTGCCAACATAACTTACCAGAGGTTCTTCGATTAGATTAGATTAAATAATTAAATTACAATAAAAACTCATGGCGTATATGAAGTATTTAATATATTATTATGAATTTAAATGAGGTTACATACACTAGACTCTTTAAACAAGAAACCCAAGGGGTCATGGATGGTTAATTATTTTATATCTACACCCTTGGCAGAAGAAATCCCATAATCCTCTTCTGGTTTATAAGCAAAATCTCACAAATATTTCTAAAAGTAGAGAGACATCAATTTACATATTACTATGGCCATTATTAAGACCACCAACAAAATGATATTTTAGAGGTTCACCATTAGTTTCAGACCACTTAGCAACAATTTCTGATTTCTAGTTTCAGAAAATTCTGTTTTGGAAAAAACTACAAGAACAAGTTTTATGTTGTATAATAATAAGGGATTGTCTATAGCTAAAGGAATATGATTTTTTTTATTATTTTCTTGCTGGTGATTCTTCAAGTGACAATTAAGAGAGCGTGTGATTTTCTACTCAAGGTGCTAAAACTCAGCCCTGGGATAGAATTAAAAGTCTTGAGAAGGTCAAAACATATAGTATGAAAAGTGGGAAAAACTATGTCTATTAATAAGTGGAATATGTGACAGTTAAAGTGCAGTACATATGCAAGGTAGTAGTATTTTTTGAGTGAACATTCATCATCTACATTATGAATGTCGAAGAACTGACATGGTACCACCACAACTATCTTCCAGAGTGGACCAGCAGGTCAGACCATCCTCCGTGGACCAGTTATTCAGACACATTGAGATTTTCTCTATTATTTGCTGCAGTGATTCAATGATAAAACATCATCACCAGCCAACCCACAGAATGAGGTATGATGTGATTTTCAAGTCATTGTCCTATTTATTTATACAAATGCTTGACTGATTAACCCCAGTATTTACCAGGGCTAGATGCCACTTATCACCAGGTATTCTTTCTGGTACAATGAAGCACAATAAGCATTTATATACTACTATGGATCCTAGAGTCTTCTTAGGTTGAGCTTCAGTGTCTTCTTGGACAGGTCCCAGGCTTGTCTGGAGCATAGCTCACTGCCTTCCCTTGCCCAGACTCTGACCTCAGCCGCAACAGTCCACTGGTCCCATGATCCCAAGCCACTTCTCCGGTTAAACATTGCTCTTGGACCTCCCTGCCCTCTCTCGGCCCTGAAGACGAGTTCTAGGGACAAGTTCTAGGGGTGCATCCCAAAGTACGGATGATGGAAATGGCCTACTGCCTTGAGGTATCAGGAAATCACCTAGAGGGAATCCAAAGTGAAAAGAAGTGACAGGAATGGGGCAGGTCTCTTCTAAAATTAAGATAGGCAACATTAAATATTTAAAGACTCAGAGAAGAGAGGGGTGTCCAATCAGAGATCACTGAATAGCAGACACCCACACCAAATATGAGAAAGGGAGAGGGAGAAGAAAACAGTGAGAAGTGGAAGTGCAAAAAGGAGGGGGAAAGACTAACACACAGGTAGAGTAAGAATGTGTGGGAGAAGGCCTGAGAGAAAAGAAAATGAAGAAGAGTGGTTGGCAGAACTGAAGGGTAAGAAGGAATATACTAACCATCTATAAGGATCTGAGAGTGGAAGGGATCCCTCTTGTATCCTAACTCAGAGATAAGATGAAAAGTGAAAGAGAAATTAAACATGAACATAACGACTTCCTAAAAGTTGCAATAATGAGAAAAGAACATGAGAATTCTGAACACTCATTCTCTGATGATGGGAAAAGAACAAGACTTATCCTGGAAGTAAATGGACAGATCAAAGTTTTTTGAAGGTCCATTCCAGAAATGCTGAATTTGTGCCCACTCATACCTTTCCTTGTCTCATGGCAATGGTTGCATCCTTTCCACCCAACAGTGCATAGCCCTGTGTTCCAACCTCTGTAGGAAACTGCCTCTCATTAAGTAATAATGCAAGAACTCAGAACTAGGTCCCATCTCCTGCATGCACAGCATGGGTGGTGGATGCAACAACCACTGGGAGAGGGAGTCTGAATAGAGAGTGGACGACTGGTAAGCATGGATGTTTCCAGAGATTTGCAAATCATTCTCACCTAAGGGGCAATGCTGAAGGGGAGAATGTTATTGTTTCCTCTGAAACTTCAACCCATTCATCATTTCAAATACATACAGTAAGGCTCAGCACTTTTTTTCTTCTAGGAAAATACGTCTGTAAACATCTCCCAAATATGATCTTCTATAAGCTAACAGCCAGCATGCTGTTCCCTCAAATACTCCGTTCCTCACTTTCTTAAACCTTTCCTTATTTGCCATGAGTACCAGGCCCAACCATCTTAGCTTTGCACCTCTGAACACATTTTGGAGAGTGGCTAATCCTTCAGTGTTTACAGCCCTGGGGCAGATGTGGTACTTCATTTGAGGCCTGCCCAAATCAGAATAAAGTATAACTATCGCTTCCTCAGTTTTTGATATTACAATTCCATGTATGCAGCCTGTGGTGACCCTGGTATCCTCACTCCCCACAACATTGCCAATTACATGATTCCTAAAGTTCTAAATCATTTGCCACCACTCATCGTTCTTTTATAGCTGGGTCTCTGGGCTCAAGTGAGTACCTTACATTCCCTACAAACTATCTCACCTGTGCTTTCCTGTCCTCCCTCCTCAAGCAGGTCCAAGACAGTGGACCTAAGGAATGGCAGCACAGTGACAGAGTTCATCCTCGTGGGCTTTGAGCAGAGCTCCTCTTCCACTCAGGCATTACTCTTTGTCCTCTTCCTAGCCCTCTACAGCCTTGCCATGGCCATGAATGGCCTCATCATCTTCATCACCTGGACAGACCCCAGGCTCAACAGCCCCATGTACTTCTTCCTTGGCCACCTGTCCTTCCTGGATGTCTGCTTCATCACCACCACTATCCCGCAGATGCTGATCCACCTGGTGGTCAAGAACCACATTGTCTCTTTTGTCTCTTGCTTGACCCAGATGTACTTGGTCTTCTGTGTGGGTGTGGCTGAGTGCATCCTCTTGGCTTTTATGGCCTATGACCGTTATGTTGCTATCTGCCACCCACTCAGCTATGCCCAGATCATGAGCCGGCAGGTCTGTGTGAAGCTGGTGAGTACTGCCTGGCTCTTTGGGCTGATCAATGGCATCTTTCTTGAGTATATGTCATTCCGGAATCCCTTCTGTAGAGACAACCACATAGAGAACTTCTTCTGTGAGGCCCCCATAGTGATTGCCCTGTCTTGTGGAGACCCCCAATTTAGTCTGAGAATGATCTTTGCCGATGCAATCGTGGTGCTACTCAGCCCCATGGTGCTCATTGTCATCTCCTATGCCCGCATCCTGGCCTCCATCCTTGGAAGAGCCTCCTCCTCAGGTCGAGGGAAGACCTTCTCTACTTGTGCCTCCCATCTGACTGTGGTCATCTTTTTCTACACCTCTGCCATGTTCTCTTATATGAACCCTCGCAGCACACATGGCCCTGACAAAGACAAGCCTTTCTCCCTCCTCTACACCATCATCACCCCCATGTGCAACCCCATCATCTATAGTTTTCGAAACAAGGAAATGAAGGGAGCCATGGTGAGGGCCCTTGGGAGGACCAGCCTGGCTTAGACTGAGTATTGAATCTGTCTAGTGGGAAGCCTCCAGAAAGAGAAGCTCCTTCACCAAGCCTTGACAATTGGGCAACTCACCAACACTGATAGACTCCAGGAAAAAAGCATTTATCATTTTCTTCTTACTAGCACCAGACTTGGAAGATCCTGTTGATGTTTAATGCTCATCTGTCTGATTTTACTCCCAATATCAATTAATCCTTCCAAGTTCTCCTACTAATACATGTCCATATGAAGTGGCAAGTGTAATGAAATGGAAAAGTTTATTCTCAAATTATGTGAAATGTAGTAGCCTCCTAAAGAGAAGGAAGGCTAGCCCATTGTTTGGGACATTTACTTCTAGTACGAAAGCAATTACTGGTATTTCATCTTTGAGAAGATAGCGTAGTGAGACCCATGAGGCAAATAGAGTGATGTATAGAAGTTAAGTGAAAAGCAGTGAGTGGGACAACTATGCAAAGAGTTGTACAATATTATCCCTATATGATGGCATCAAAATTATGCAAGAAGTTCCCCGAAAAAATAAGAACTGCAGAGATTTGGATTACTCCTTAAAGGAAGCAAGAGGAGGAGCTCTATGCCAAATACATGTGAATTATAAATGGGGAGGTGGGAGGGCAGAAGCAAGAGCAAGAAGGCTAAGGAGAGCACCCAGTTCCCCAGAGTATAAACCGGGAGTGGGGGTTATAGAATAAAATCTCCTAGGGTCAGAGAAGCTTCCAGTGACATTTGTGTTTTATAAATAGAATATAAAATGAACACTTTAACTTATTTGTGCATTTGTTTGCTTCCACTGGAAAACTTTGTCACTGGCTGGATGCCTGTTGTGCAGTTTAAATGTTTCCCTTTTCTTCATGAAGATTCCTTCTTATGTCTTGCTTTATTTATAATACACTACATTTCTTGAGACTCTGCTCACATCTCTTCTTTCTCCCCTACCCCTAGTCAATTACTTAATGTCTACAGCAGGGGTTCTCAGCAGGGATGAGTCTCTCGCCCAGGAGGTATTTGGCAATATCTGAAAACATTTTTTAGTTTTCATAACAGGAAAAGGGTACGTGTTACTGGCACCTAGTAGGTAGAGACGAGAGATGCTACTAAACATCCTATAATACATAGAACAGCTATCACAATAAACATTTATGCAGCCCAAGAAATCATTGGTGCTGTGGTTGAGTAACCCTGGTCAGGAGATAATGTATTAGAAGAGCAAATAAGGGAGATGATGAGAGGTATTAATCTGGAAAAAGAATAGACAGGAGGAAACCAAGAATTTAGAATACAGAATTCTATATACCTAGACATTTCTGGTTTACCATCAGCAAGATTTCTGCTGGCACTCTATAGCTGGAATCCATATAAATATTTGTGATAAAACCTTCCCTAAAACCTCTCTGTTTTATGACTAGTTAAGGTGGTGAGGAACAAGACCCTAAGCTTGCCTAGTCCTTTGAACATAGCTTGACTACCAAATTATTCTGATCATGTAAGAAATGTGAAGACTAAAAGAAGAAACTGTGCTTTACAGGTGGAAAAACATCTAACTCAAAGAAGGTAGAAGCTGTAGAGAATTGATTTTGGGAGAAAAGAATTACAGGTATTGTGGAAGGATGGAGCCCTGATCATAGAGAGAGAAACAAGAGAGAGATAATGAGAAAGCAGCATGTAGGTATTGCAAAAGAAAGAATTTTCCCAAAACCATTGACTGGGAAAAGGAGTCGGGCTGACTACCAGCAGTTTTTATAAGCATTGGAGCGCAAAATTTGAAGTTTTACAAATCCTCACCATAGGCAGTGTCATGCCTGGCAGGCTGACTGGTGCTCTGGTGGGGAAGGAGGGTCGAGGCCCAGGAACGGTCAGTACAGTCTAAGAATTCCCTGGGTTGCATGGGAAGAAACAGTTCCCCTTCTTGGTCAGCATTTCAGAATGGTAGCACAGCAACTCTAGGGATAAAAGAACTGGAAGTGCCAACATGCTGCCCCATTCACCAATATAGGAACAGAGACACTAGCTCAGGGCAGTATACCTTGATGCTGGCTTTTTGCTGCACTTTACTATAAACTCCAAACCACTGTTTGAGTATGTGATGGCTTTTCTGGGATAAACCAGCACCAGCCACAACATGATGACAACCTCCCTCAGGGCATCAGCAGAAGTATATTCCTTGTGGGTATCTGAATTTGGAGTTCTGAAACCTAGCTATGACCCTGAGATAAAACACAGAGGTACTGCACTAATGGTAGTCAGACAGCTCAGGCACAGACAAGGTGAAAACAGGGATCTGACACAATCTGGTGATTGTTTGCTTTTCTGTATGTACTTCTTGAAGAGTAGTGAACTTCCTGGAACAACAGAGAAGGGCAATGCCATTTTCCTCCTGCCTACCTGCACTGACTGACTTCAGTGAGCAACAGAGCACAGCCCAGAGGAGATCAGGGCTGCTTACATGAGTCCCTGATCCCCTGTGCCCTGAGGCACATCTCTAATAGGGAAGTCCACCTGAGAATCAATGCAGCAGGCATCTCCCCCAGATGACAAGAACAATCCCTCTGCATATACCAAGTCACTCATCATAGAAAGCTGGAATGCTCTAGGTGAAACAGGATCTTGCTGTGTTTTTTTGTTTGGGGCAGGGAGGGAGGCTCATTTTAATATAGCCTTACTCTCAGGAGCAGAGATATAGCAGGCTTTCCTAACAATCACACAAAAACCTGTGACTTAGACAAAATGAAAAGATGAAAGAATTCACCCCAAAAGAAAGAACAGGAAGAAGTACTGACCAGGGATTTACTCACTACAATTATAGGTAAGATGTCCGAACCAGAATTTTTTTTTCCTGAACCAGAATTTGAAACAACAATTATAAGGATACTAGCTGGGCTTAGGAAGCATAGAAAACACTAGGGAATCCTTTACTGCAGTGATAAAAGAACTATAATGTAGTCAAGCCAAAATGAAAAATACTATAGCTGAGATGCAAAACCAACTAGATGTAATGACAATGAGGATGAGCAAAGCAGAGGAACAAATCAGTGATATAGAAGATAAAATTATGGAAAATAATGAAGCTGAAAAGGAGAAGGAAAAAAAGGTATTGGATCATGAATGTAGACATAGGGAATTTAGCAATTCCTTAAAGCATTAAAATTGTATCATAAGAGTCCCAGAAGAAAGAGAGAAAAGGGAGCAGAAGGTTAATTTGAGCAAATTATAGCTGAAAACTTCCCTAATCTGGGGAAGGAAGCAAACTTAAAAATCCAAGAAGCACAGTGAACTCCATTAAATTCAACAAAAGCTGGCCATGACCAAGACATATCATAGTCAAATTCACAAAATACACAAACAAGAAAAGAATCTGGAATGCAATGGGGGTGGGGGCTTAACCTACAACAGAAGACAGATTAGGTTTGAAGCAGATCTGTCCACAGAAACTTGGCAGGCCAGAAAAGAGTGGCATGATACATTCAATGTGCTGGATGGGGAAAATATGCAGCCAAAAACATTCTATCCAGCAAGACTGTCATTCAGAATAGAAGGGGAGATAAAGAGTTCCCAAGACAAACAAAAACTAAAGGAGTTCATGATGACTAAACCAGCCCTGCAAGAAATATTAAAGAGGACTCTTTGAGTGGAGAGAAAAAAAGACCAAAAACAGGAAAGACTGGAAAGGAAGAGAGAACATCACTAGAAAGACCAACTTTACAGGTAACACAATGGCACTAAATTCATATCTATCAAAAATCACTCTGAATGTAAATAGACAAAATGCTTTAATCAAAAGAAATAGGATATCAGAATGGATAAGAAAAAAAAATACCCATTTATATGCTGTCTACAAGAGACTCATTTAGGCCTAATGGCACTTGCAGATTGACAATGAGGAGGAATGAAACAGAGGAACAAATCAGTGATGTAGAGGATAAAATTATGGAAAATAGTGAAGCTAAAAAGAGAGAAAGAAAGGTATTGGATCATGAATGTAGATTTAGAGAATTTAGCAACTCTTCTGTGTGTGCTTCCTTAAGAGTAAGGGGATAGAGAACCATCTATCATGCTAATGAATATTAAAAGGAAGCCGGAGTAGTAATACTGATAGCAGAAAAACTAGATTTTAACCGAAAGACTAACAAGAGATGAAGAAGGGCATTATATCAGAATTAAGAGGTCTACTCATCAAGAATATCTAATAATTCATGCCCCAACTTGGGAGCACTGAAATATATAAATCAATTAGTAACAAACATAAAGAAACTCATTGATAATAATACAATAATTGGAAAGACCACAGATATATGGAGGTTAAAGAACATCCTACTAAATAATGTGTTAACCAGAAAATTAAAGGAGAAATTACAAAATACATGGAAGCAAATGAAAATGTAAACACAACAATCCAAATCCTCTGGGATGCAGCAAAGGTGGTCCTATGAGGGAAGAGTATTGCAATACAGAACTATCACAAGAAGCAAGAAAAATATCAAGTACACAATTTACCTTACACCTAATGGAGCTGAAAAAATAAGAAAAAGAAAAAAAAAACACACATAAAGTTGAAAGCTAGCAGACAAAGGGAAATAATAAAGATTAGAGCAGAAATAAACAATACAGAAACAACAACAAAAAATCACCTGGTAGAACAGATCAAGGAAACTAACGGCTGGTACTTTGAAAGAAATCATAAAATTCATAAAGCCTTATCAAAAGATTTATCTTTATCAAAAAGAAAAGAGAAATGAGCCAAATAAATGGAACTATGAATGCAAGAGGAGAGATCACAACCAACACCAAAGAAATACAAATAATTGTCAGGGAATATTATGAAAAATTATATGCCAACAAACTGGGCAATCTGGAAGAAATGGACGAATTCCTAGAAACATACAAACTGCCAAAACTGAAACAGGAAGAAATAGAAAATTTGAACAGACCCATAACCAACAAAGAAATTGAATCAGTAATTAAAATCTCTCAACAAACAAAAGTCCAGGACCAGATGGCTTTGCAGGGGAATGCCACCACAAATTTCAAGAAGAGTTAATACCTAATCTTCTTAAAATGTTCCAAAAAATAGAAAGGGAAGGAAAACTTCCAAACTCATTCTATGAGGCCAGAATTACCTTGATCTCAAAAGCAGATTAAGACCTTGTTAAAAAGAAGAATTACAGACCAATATCCCTGATGGCTGCAAAAATTACCAACAAGATATGAGCAAATCCAAAAGTGCATTAAAAGAATTACTCACCACAATCAAGTGGGATTTATTCCTGGGCTGAAGGGGTGATTCAATATTTGCAAATCAATCAACAGACCACATTAATAAAAGAAAGGATAGGAACCATATGATCCTCTCAAGAGATGCAGAAAAAGGATTTGACAAAATGCAACATCCATTCTTGATTTTAAAAAACCACGTCAGGGATCCTTGGGTGGCTCAGCGGTTTAGTGTGCCTGCCTTTGGCCCAGGTCGTGATCCTGGAGTCCCGGGATCGAGCCCCACATCGGGCTCCCTGCCTGGGGCCTGCTTCTCCCTCTGCCTGTGTCTCTGCCTCTCTCTCTCTTTCTGTGTCTCTCGTGAATAAATAAATAAAATCTTTAAAAAAAATACAAAAATAAAACATAAAAATTAAAAAAATAAAAACCACATCAACAAAGTTGGTATATATGGAACATACCTCAACATCATAAAGGCCATATACAAAAGACCCACAACTAATATCCTCAATGGGGAAAAACTGAGAGCTTTTCCTCTACAATCAGGGACAAGACAAGGATGTCCACTCTCAACATTACTATTTAATATAGTACTGGAAGTCTTAGCCTCAGCAATCAGACAAGAAAGGAAATAAAAAGGATCCAAATGGCAAGGAAGAAGTCAAACTTCCACTCTTTGTAGATGGCATGATACTCTATGTAAAAAACAAAATAGACTCCACAAAAAATTTGCTAAAACTAATACATAAATTCAGCAATGTTGCAGGATATAAAATCAATGCAAAGAAATATTGCATTTCTATTCACCAATAATGAAGCAGCAGAAAAAGAAATCAAAGTATCAATCCCAAATGCAATTGCAGCTAAAACAGTAAGATACCTAGGAACAAACCTCACCAAAGTAGTGAAGGATCTATATTCTGGAAACTATAGAACACTTATGAAGCAAATTGAAGGTGACACAAAGAAATGGAAAAACATTCCATGCTCATGAGCTGGAATCATGAACATTGTTAAGATAGCTATACGTCCCAAAACACTCAACATATTTAATGCAAACCCTATTAAAATCCCACTAGCTGAATGGGATAAACACTGGGTGTTATGCTATATGTTGGCAAATTGAACTCCAAGTAAATAAATAAATAAATAAAATGTGAAACAATGAAAATAATAATAATAATAATAATAATAATAATAAAATTCCACCAGCACTTTTCACAGAGCAAGAAAAACAATCCTAAATTTATATGGAACCACAAAAGACCCCAAATAGTCAAAGCAGTCATGAAAAAAAAGAAAAGCAAAGCTGGAGACATCATGATTCAGGACTTCAAACTATATTACAAAGCTGTAGTCATCAAGACAGAATGGTACATAGACCAATGGAACAGAATAGAAAACCCAGAAATGAACCCACAACTATGTGGTCAACAAATCACTGACAAAGCAGCAAAGACTATCCAATGGGAAGTAGACAGTCCCTTCAACAGATGTGTTGGGAAAACTGGACAGCGACATGCAGAAGAATGAAACTGGACCACTTTGTTACATCATACACACACACACACACACACAAAAAAAAAAAAACTCAAAATGGATGAAAGGCCTAAATGGGAGACAGGAAACCAAAATTGTAGAGAACACAGGCAGCAGCCTCTTTGACTTCAGCCAGTGCAACTTCTTACTAGACACGTTGCCAGAAACCAGGGAAACAAGGGCAAAAATGAACTATTGGAATTCCTCCAAAATATAAAATGTTTCTGCACAGTGAAGGAAACAAGCAACAAACCTAAAAGACACCGTACAGAATAGGAGAATATATGCTGGGCAGCCCCGATGGCACAGCAGTTTAGTGCCGCCTGCAGCCCAGGGCGTGATCCTGGAGACCCTGGATCGAAGTCCCACGTCAGGCTCTCTGTATGATGCCTGCTTCTCCCTCTGCCTGTGTCTCTGCCTCTCTCTCTCTCTCTTTGTCTCTATGAATAAATAAATAAAAGTCTTTTTTTTAAAAAAAAAAAAAGGAGAATATATGTTAAATGACATATCTGATAAAGGGTTAGTACCAAAATCTATAAAGAACTTATCCAAGATTACAACCCAAAAATGAATGATCCAATTTAAAAATAGGTAGGGGTGCCTGGGTGGCACAGTTGGTTAAGCCTCAGACTCTTGGTTTCAGCTCAGGTCATGATCTCTGGTGGTATTGATCCCCATATTAGGCTCCCCACCCAGTTCAGAGTCAGCTTGGGATTCTCACTCCCTCTGCCTCTGCTCTTCCTGATTGTGCTCGTGATCTCTCTCTTTATATCTCAAATAAAAATAAATTAATTTAAAAATTTTTTAAAAAGCGCAGAAGACAGAATAGACATTTTTCCAAAGAAGACACAGAGACAGGCTAACAGATGTCTGAAAAGATACTCAACATCACTCATCATCAGGGAAATACAGATCAAAAGCATGATGAGATAGCACCTCACACCTGTCAGAATGCCTTAAATGAACAACACAGGAAGCAATAGATGTTGGCAAGGATGCAGGAAAAGGGGAACCCTCTTGCACTGTTGGTGGGAATGCAAACTGTTGCACCCACTGCAGAAAACAGTATGGGGCACCTCAGAAAGTTAAAAATAGAACTACCCAATATTCCAGTAATTTCACTATTGGGATTTACCAAAGGATACAAAAATACAGATCTGAAGGGCAAATGAACCCCAATATTTGTAGCAGCATTATCAGCAATAGCCAAACTATCACCCAAAGGTCCATCAACTTATGACTGGATAATGAGGATGTGGTCTATATATACAATGGATGTTTACTCAGCCATCGAAAAATGACATCTTGCCATTTGCAATGACATGGATGAGGCAGAGAGTCTTATCTTAAGTGAAATAGGTCAATCACAGAAAAAAGACCAAATGAATTCACTCATGGAATTTAAGAAACCAAACAGATGAACACATGAGAAGGGGGTAAAAAGAGAGAAAAGGAAAGAAATCATAAGAGATTCTTAATGATAAAGAACAAAAAGGAGCGATGATGGAGGGAGGGAGGTGGCAGATGTTCTAAATGGGTGATGGGTTTTAAGGAGGGCACTTGTTATGTTGAGCACTGGGTGTTACATGTAAGTGATGAACCACTAAATTAAAATTAAAAAAAAAAAAAAAACACCTTATGTGTTTGTCTCTGTCTCAGCCTACGACTTCTCCTAAAGTTTTCTCAAGGGCAGCCCGGGTGGCTCAGCAGTTTAGCGCTGCCGTCAGCCCAGGGCCTGATCCTGGAGACCCTGGATCGAGTCCCATTTCAGGCTCCCTGCATGGAACCTGCTTCTCCCTCTGTCTGTCTCTGCCCCTCCCTCTCTCTCTCTCTCTCTCTCTCTCTCTCTCTCATAAATAAATAAATAAAATCTTTAAAAAAATAAAAAAAATAAAGTTTTCTCAAGTTATAAGACTTTTCCTACCTGACCATGCCCTTTGGCCTACCACTAGTATGGACTCTTACTTAAACTCTGTCCTTTTCCTCTGTTACTTCAGCTCCAACTTCATCCACCCCGCAGCCATCTTTTCCACATTCCCATCAATCTCACATCCCTACCTAACTAAATCCTATCATTCATCACCTTTGCTATTTGCAGTGGGACACCTGCAATTACCATTTAGTGAAGCCTATGAAAATCATGTAGGGATACTTATGGGAAGACATCCTGGTTGGCCTCAACTAAGAGTTACTTAGTAGGAGAGAGGAAGGCAGGAGAATATTTGAGGATGTTATTGTCCTGGTCCTTCCCTGGTGTCCCAGAGTTACTGTCGGGTGGCCTTCTCCTACAGCTCCCTTCCCTATCCTCATAAGGTGGTAACAATTCATTTCTCTTGAGAGGCCAGGATGCTTCACCATCCCTTTTTGATTCCTCTTAACCCTCCCACATCCTTGTAAGCACTTCATTATTCCTATTTAAGTATACCAACCATTTCCCCCCAGCACAGTAACCTAGTAAAGGTAGCAGGCACATATTACCAAAAATAAATTGAAAATATCTCAAAATAGAACATATACTAGTCCATAGAGCAAATCTCAAATCAAGTTAATGATATGAAGTCACACAGACCAAGTTCTCTGACGATAAGGCACTTAAGTTAGAAATCAATATCAAAAAGTTAACTAGAGGGCAGCCCTGATGGCTCAGCGGTTTAGCACCTGCCTTCAGCCCAGTGCGTGATCCTGGAGTCCCGGGATAGAGTCCCACATCGGGCTCCCTGTGCCTGTGTCTCTGCATCTCTCTCTCTCTCTCTGTGTGTGTGTCTTTCATGAATAAATAAATGAATAAATAAAATCTAAAAAAAAAAAGTTAACTAGAAGGAAACCTATATGGTTGGAAATTAAGAAACAGAATTCTAATTCTCCCATTTACTAAAGAAGGAAGAGAAGTCTGGTCCAACATGGAAAGAGTAAAGAGCTTGGACATTGTCACTTCCACCGTCACCAAAAACCAAGGGTAAACCAAGGGAACGTCAACAACACTTCTTAGATCTATCAGAGAATTAAAGGCACAGGGGAAAGCACCACCCCAAAAACTGGGAGACAAGTGAACACAGAAAATGACAGCTTTCTGGGAGTAGAAACAGTAACTGGAGACCGGCCAAAATATTTAGAGGGGATCGACTGCTTATTGGAGACGGAATGGGCTAACTTCAGAGATAAAAACTCCTAAGGGTCTGCCCTCCATGGAACCCTCATGAGTTTTACTTCCAGCAGCCTCACCAGATTCTCATGATGAAGATTAGGAAAAAATCCCCTTGTGATCAGCAAGGAGAAGAGACAGAAAGAAGCCCAGAGAGGACTGTCTGGCCTCAAGGAAAACTATCTTATGAGAACCTAATGAATCTAGGAAAGAATTCATTAAAAAAAAAAAAAACTGAAACAAAACATGAAAAACACTGAGACGGACCTGCGAAGGTTCGAGCCCAGGTCATAGGCTCACTAGAAGACTGACCAAATGATGGGAGTATGGAATGCTTCTGCTCCCCTTTACCTAACCACCACATCAATACGGTGGAAACTTTCAAAGGTCACAGCTAAAAGAGCTGCAATGCTCATACCCTATTTAAAGAGTCTAAAGGGAAACCAAAAAGACAGCGAAGGAGAGAAAAGCAAGGACATGAAAAGAAATTTGAGCATCTGAAACCACAGCTACAGCAAACGTTAAACAGCCTAATGCCTAACACAAAACTTCCCACTAAGCGCATATTTATATCAATTCCTATGATCTGATACCTCATGTCAGGCTTTCAGCAACAGATTTGATTATGATTATAATTGGAAAATTTTACAAACCCAAAATTAGTAATGGAACTAATTATAATTTTGTGGGATATACCTAGAGTAATGCTTTCTTTTATTAGGAAAAAAATTGTGTTAAAAAGTAATAAATTAAGCTACCAACTTAATCACAGAATAATAGACTCTGCAAAGAATATGGAAGGAATAAAAATGCATATACTGTATTGTTTCAAACAAACCCTGTGGTACACCTGGGTTGCTCAGTTGTTGGCCATATGCCTTTGACTCAGGTCATGATCAGGGTCCTGGGATCAAGTCCCACACCAGGCTCCCTGTGGGGAGCCAGCTTCTCCTCTGCCTATGTCTCTGTCTCTGTGTGTGTGTATCTTTCATAAATAAATTTTAAAAAATCTTTAAAAAAAACCAACATTTGATTAAATTGATAGAATTAGAAGAAAATAATTTCACAGGTCTTGGCATGACTGATCAAAAATAAACAGACTTAAACAATATTAAGAATGAAAGGAGCACAAAACTATAGATGTTACATAATGAGTTATAAGAGGCCTCTGTTTCTGGTATTGAAGGACCAATGTAATTTAGACCAACTATGTCACTAAGAACAATAGCTGAACAGATGTTTCAAAACATCCTCTTGAAGGCACTTAAGCACTAAAAAGGCAGTGAAGTATTTGGGAGCTAAGACCCAGGAATGGTCAATCTGCATTTGAGCAGATCTAGGAAGAGCTGATAAGAGGATTAGTAAAGTGGGAGATGTGTCATAAATAAGATGAAAGAAAGAATGGACAGAGCAAATACAGTATCTGAAGAGAAAATAGCTGAGATTTTTCCAAAACTGAACGACATCAGTGCACGGGTTAAAGAGGCTCTAAGTGCACCCAAACTGTATTATTTATAAAAAGAAATACACACATGGGCACACCATTACAACTCCTGAAAATGAGAGACAAAGAGGGAAAATTTAACAGCTTCCTGAAGAAAAGACAGAGTCCTTTCAAAAGAAGCACAATTAGATTGACAGCGGTCTACTCAACAATAAAAGTCAAAGTATAAATTTTATCTTATAAAAAACTCCATTGTAGTAGACTAGAGAGGAGCTGGAAGTCAAAGAAAGATAAAACTCCCATTCTTGTTGGTAATGTAACTGGTGCCATGGCTATGGAAAACAGTATGAAGTTACCTTAAAAAGTTAAAAATAGAACTACCCTACGATCCAGTAACTCCACTACTGAGTATTTACCAAAAAAATACAAACACACTAATTCATACAGATAATGCATTGTAGGAAAGAAACATGCAAGGATAATACATGTTTATATCAGCATTATTTACGGTAGTCTAAATTATGGAAGCATCTCAATTGTCCATGGAGAGATGAATGGATAAAGAAGATATGGTATATATACACAACAGAATATTATTCTACCATTACAAAGAATGAAATGTTGTTACCTGCAACAACGTAGATGGAGCTGGAGAATATAATGCTAAGAAAAATAAGTCAGTCAGAGTAAGACAAATACTATATGCTTTCACTCATAGATGGCATTTATGAAACAACAAAAAAACACACAGAGATATTTTTTTAAAGTAAGTAAAAAAGGAGAGAGGCAAACCAAGAAAGATTCTTAGCTATATAGAACAAACTGATGCTTACCAGAGGGGTGGTAGGTGGAGTGATGGGTAAAATAGGCAATGGGTTTTAAGGAGTGCATTTGTCATGATGAGCACTGGGTGATGTATCGGTATAGTGTACCATCATTCTGTGGTACACCTGAATTACTATATGGTACACCTGAAACCAATATAACACAGTCTGTTAACTATACTGGAATTTAAAACATTTTTTAAAATACTTCTAGATTTTGCTTACTAACCCTTCATCAGATACATAATTAGCAAATATCTTCTCCCATTCCATAGGGTGTCTTTTAGTTTTATTGTTTCCTTCACTGTGCAGAGCTTTATATCTGCACTATTGAAGTCACAATAGTTCATTTTTGCTGTTCTCGTATGAATATTCCTTGAAAAGATAAAAATAGAACTACCCTATGACCCACCAAGTGCACTACTACATATTTACACAAAAGATACAAAACACTGATTTGAGGGGAGAAATGCACCCCTACTATTTATAGTAGCATTATCAATAGCCAAAGTAGTAAAAAGTCCAAAGGCCTATTAAATGATGAATGTATAAAGAAGATGGTGTATGTGTGTGTGTGTATAAATATAGATATAAATACAAATACAGATATAGATATATATGAAGTGGAAATTACTCAACCATCAGAAGAATAAAATCTTGCCATTTGCAATGACATGGATGGAGCTAGAGAGTATTATACTAAGCAAAATAAGTCAGAGAAAGACAAATACTATATGATTTCCCTCATATTGGGAATTTAAGAACCAAAACAGATGAACATAGGGAAAGAAGGAAAGAGAGAGGGAAGCAAACCATAAGGGACTCTTAATGGTAGAGAACAAAATGAGGGTTCATGGAGGGAGGTGGAAAGGGATAAGCTAGATGAGTGATGCATAATAAGGAGAGCACTTGTAGGGATGAGCACTGGGTGTTATATATCAGTGATGAATCACTAAATTCTACACCTGAAACCAAATTTACCATATATGTTCACTAACTAGAATTCAAATAAAAAGTTGACAAAATATTTCTATAAAATAACCAGACACAGGATTTTAAGGCAAATACTACCAACCAAGGAAAAGTAATCTATTTTAGATAACCGGAAAAAGAGGGAAACACCTCTACTCTTTAAATGATAACTTCAATACCAAAACTTGTTAAAGACAAAATAAACTAATCTCACTCTCAACCATACTTGCAAAATTCTTAAAGAAAACAGACTCCTACAATGTATTAAAAATATAATACCTTATGTCATGAACAAAGTTGAGTTTATTCCAGTACTAATTCAGAGTTTATTTCACATCAGAAAATGAATTATGCAAATAACTACATTAAAGGACAAAATAAAGAAAAATCACATGGCAATCTCAGTAGAGGCAGGAAAGTCATCTGTTTTATTAAACATTTATGCCTGTTTATAATTTTATAAAAAAAAACAACACTTCTCAGCAGACCAGGAATAGAAATGAAGTTCCTTAAGCTATTAAAATATTTATACACCAAAACTCAACTGCAAATATCCTCCTCCAAAAGCGAAACATTAAAATTACCTTGAGATCATAAATAAGCAGGGGAACCATTATCCCTACTTTTATTCAAGATTGTAGTTTTTCTTTTTTTCACTTAGATTTTACTTAGTTAACAGAATGCAGTATTGGTACTGGTTTCCAGAGTAGAATTCAGTGATTCCTCACTTAGATATAATATGCAGTGCCCATGACAATAAGTGCCTTCTTTTTTTTTAATTTTTATTTATTTATGATAGTCACAGAGAGAGAGAGAGAGACAGAGACACAGGCAGAGGGAGAAGCAGGCTCCATGCACTGGGAGCCCGACGTGGGATTCGATCCCGGGTCTCCAGGATCGCGCCCTGGGCCAAAGGCAGGCGCCAAACCGCTGCACCACCCAGGGATCCCCAGGTGCCTTCTTTAATACCTAGCTATCATCCAGTGTAGCTCAGTGGTTAGACATCGGCCTTCAGCTTGGGTCATGATCCTGGGGTCTTGGGTTGAGCCCTTCATTGAGCTCCATGCTTGGTGGGGAGCCTGAATCTCTCTCTTCCACTCTTCCTGCAGGATCTTTCTCTCTCTGTCTGTCTCTCTGTCTCTCTCTGTCAAATAAATAAATAAAATATTTTTTAAAATAGTAATAATACCCACATCCATCTAGCCCATCCTCACCATCTCCCTCCATCAACCCTCACTGTGTTCTCTGATGTAAAGAGTCCTTTATGGCTTGTCTCCTTATTCTTTTCCCCCTTTCCATATGTTCATCTATTTTCTTTCCTAACATTTGCATATGAGTGAGATAATATGGTATCTGTCTTTCTCTGACTCACTTATTTCCCTCTAGTTCTATCCACATTGTTGCCAATGGGAAGATGTCATTCTTTTTGATGACTGAGAGATATTCCATTGTGTATACATACTTAAGATTATATGGAAGATCTAGAAAGTACAATAAAGCAAGGATAGATACCAATAGATACCAATAGATAATTGGTATAAGAACCGGAAATAAAAAAGCAAAACTGTCATCATTTACAAATGATGTATGGTGGTCTTCATAGAAAAACTAAAAGAATGTACAGATAATACACTAAAATTGGAAGATCTTAACAAGGTTACTGGGCACAAAATCGATATACAAAAACTGAATTGCATTCTATATACCCACAAGCATATTAGAAAATTAAAATTTTATGATGCCACTTAAATAGTATCCAAAATGTAAAGTACATAGGAATAACCCTAATGACAACAGGCAATCCTTCATGGAAAGATGCATATGATTCATGGACAGTCTCTAGAGAAAATCTAAACAAATGGAAATATACACAGACTTACGTCACATAGCATCAGTAAACAACTCCTTGCTCTAATGGCTCTGGAAATTATACCACTTTTGGACATCTCTTTTTTTGATTTACAAGTGACCCTTGAACAACACGGGTCTGAACTATGAAAAACCACTTACACATGGATTTTGTACAGTACAGTGCTCCAAATGTATTTCCTCTTCCTAGTGATTTTCATAATAAAATTTCCTTTCCTCTAGCTTGCTTTACTGTGCCAATACAATATATAATACATATAACACAAAATATGTGTTGATCAACTATTTATGTGATCAGTAAGGTTTCCAGTCAACAGTAGGCTTTTAGTTGTTAAGTTTTGGGGGAATTAAAGTTTTATGCAGATGTCTGCTGCCCAAAGGGCTGGTGCTTCTTACCCTTAGTTGTCCCAGGGTCAACCATAAATATTTTGTTACCTAAGTTGAATTGTGTATCATGCTTGGGTTGGAATTCTGTCAATAAAATGTTGTAGACAAGAGGTTATAAGGAAATGAGGAGACCAGCAAGCTTACTTCTAGCATATCAATTAATGTTATAGAAATAGCTATGTTTAAAGAACTTTACAAATTGGGGGGTTTTTTCGGGAATTTTTGGGTGGATATCTGAAGGAATCTCAGATACCTTGTACTGCAAAGATCAATATCCTGAAACTTAACTTTTGTGCTTTATGCTTTAAAAACATGCCTTCCTCCATCCTGAGTTATGTTACAGAAATGTCCCACTGAAATGAGTTTTTAATTTGAAAATGGTGGTGGAGGTATATAGTGGAGTGCGGAGAAAAACCCATCCTGCACATTTAGAATGAATCAATTTTATAGGAGTCCAGGCTCTCCAGGAGTAGAAAGATGAGTGGGGGATGTGAGGATGCCTGTCTCTTTTTTTTGATTGTACAGATTCTAATTCAGTGCTGAGCAGTCTGGATCTTAGAAGAGCAGTGGGTGGATCAGGAGGAAAAAAGTTCTGCAGATCTGAAGAAAGGAAGTGTGATCAGGGAGTGGTAGAGGACGCTGGTTAGGAGGGGAGCATGTTACCAAGGGGAGCATGTGACTGTGTGTTTACCACCCTATTGACATCATTTAAAAAGTTGACTGGAGCAGAGTGGGTACCCACCCAATGTTTATTATTCTGTTGAATGCAGCATAATGGTATGAAAAAGTATTTCACTGGGGACACAGGGAGCGCTGCCTACGTCATCAGAAACCCTGGCTAGAAAATGATTTCAAAATAAAATTGATAGATTAGAGTTAAAAGGCTTCAGGATTTGAAGCTGAGGACATGGGGATAATGATACTTCTGGGCCACTTTGTCTATCATATTATCAGGTCAATGGACCAGAACTTTTGTGGGAAAACCTGAGACTATTCTATACACCAGGCCACCTGCCATGGACATAGCCTCACAAGGGAGCATTGGAATGAACTGGTATGAGACTATCCCTGGAGATCCAGTTAGAATGGTAATACCTCACAGAAAATAGTTGTTGGCCTTATTATACTTGGCTCCTCACAGTAACCGGTTAGGATCTCACACCTGCCTGTGTGCATATATTCCTTACCACTGTAAACAAGCTTCTGGTTTGGAGCAGAATTCACTGCACCCTCACTCTGTGACTGTGGATCCCTCTTCCGGGCCTGAGATCAGCACAGCCAATGTCATCGTCTTCATGTACCAAAGCCCATGGAGAAGGTCAGTGAACGTGCTCACTTCTGCAGTGAAAGCTGACCCTGACTTGGTTGGCATCCTTCAGAGATTAATCCCCCTGGTTCCCTCAGTGACCACCTGTGTTCAGATGCCACCAAGGATCTGCACATGGAGGCCATGAAGGAGACTCCATTAACCTCCAGCTTGTCCATTTTTCCCTCTCTAGTTGCCTACCTCCGTCTCTGCTTTTCTAATTCTCTCCCGACTACTCTGTTCTCTGAATCACCCCCCTGAGCTTCCATCAGGCTCTCAGAGTCTGCCCAGCAGTGCTCATGCCTCTGGATGAGGGGCACGTGCCTTGCATGTGTCTGGTGGGGCCAGTCTGGTTTGCAAAGACCCGTCTGTAACTGATGCAGAGAGGGAGACAATCCAGAAGCTCAGTCTTTCATTTCCAGAACTTGAGGGAGCAGTACCTTAATACCTGGCTATTTGATTCTGATTCCAAATGACCAGGGAGCTATGCCTAGCCTGCCTAGTCACCCTCTCAGTCTCTTTTTCCACCTTTGGCTTTTCTCCTCATTTATTCTGTGCCATGATTTGGGTCCTTAGTTCTCTGTCTCCTGATGAGCTTCTCTCTGTCCCTTCCCTGCAGGGTCACCTATTCCTAACTTTTCCACATATACACCGTTTTATTTTTTTTTATTCTCTCTTTTTTTAATAAATTTATTTTTTATTGGTGTTCAATTTACCAACATACAGAATAACACCCAGTGTTCATCCCGTCAAGTGCCCCCCTCAGTGCCCGTCACCCACTCACCCCCACCCCCCGCCCTCCTCCCCTTCCACCA
This sequence comes from Canis lupus familiaris, assembly GCF_011100685.1. Taxonomy (NCBI): domain Eukaryota; kingdom Metazoa; phylum Chordata; class Mammalia; order Carnivora; family Canidae; genus Canis; species Canis lupus. Next base: position 40,071,482 of record NC_049248.1, on the reverse strand, counting down.
CCCCTAGTTCGTTTCCCAGAGTTAGGAGTCTTTATGTCTGTCTCCCTTTCTGATATTTCCCACACATTTCTTCTCCCTTCCCTTATATTCCCTTTCACTATTATTTATATTCCCCAAATGAATGAGAACATATAATATTTGTCCTTCTCTGATTGACTTACTTCACTCAGCATAATACCCTCCAGTTCCATCCACGTTGATGCAAATAGTGGGTATTTGTCATTTCTAATGGCTGAGGAATATTCCATTGTATACATAAACCACATCTTCTTTATCCATTCATGTTTCTATGGACACCGAGTCTCCTTTCACAGTTTGGCTATTCTGGACATTGCTGCTATAAACATCAGGGTGCAGGTATCCCGGCGTTTCATTGCATCTGTATCTTTGGGGTAAATCCCCAACAGTGCAATTGCTGGTCATAGGGCAGGTCCATTTTTAACTCTTTGAGGAACCTCCACACAGTTTTCCAGAGTGGCCGCACCAGTTCATATTCCCACCAACAGTGTAAGAGGGTTCCCTTTTCTCCGCATCCTCTCCAACATTTGTGGTTTCCTGCCTTGTTAATTTTCCCCATTCTCACTGGTGTGAGGTGGTGTCTCATTGTGGTTTTGATTTGTATTTCCCTGATGGCAAGTGATGCAGAGCATTTTCTCATGTGCTTGTTGGCCATGTCTATGTCTTCTTCTGTGAGATTTCTCTTCATGTCTTTTGCCCATTTCATGATTGGATTGTTTGTTTCTTTGGTGTTGAGTTTAAGAAGTTCTTTATAGATCTTGGAAACTAGCCCTTTATCTGATACGTCATTTGCAAATATCTTCTTCCATTCTGTAGGTTGTCTTTTAGTTTTGTTGACTGTATCGTTTGCTGTGCAAAAGCTTCTCATCTTGATGAAGTCCCAATAGTTCATTTTTGCCTTTGTTTCTTTTGCCTTCATGGATGTATCTTGCAAGAAGTTACTGTGGCCGAGTTCAAAAAGGGTGTTGCCTGTGTTCTCCTCTAGGATATTGATGGAATCTTGTCTCACATTTAGATCTTTCATCCATTTTGAGTTTATCCTTGTGTATGGTGAAAGAGAATGGTCTAGTTTCATTCTTCTGCATGTGGATGTCCAATTTTCCCAGCACCATTGATTGAAGAGACTGTCTTTCTTCCAATGGATAGTCTTTCCTCCTTTATTGAATATTAGTTGACCATAAAGTTCAGGGTCCACTTCTGGGTTCTCTATTCTGTTCCATTGATCTATGTGTCTGTTTTTGTGCCAGTACCACACTGTCTTGATGACCACAGCTTTGTAGTACAATCTGAAATCTGGCATTGTGATCCCCCAGAAAACCCAAAAGCCTCCACCCCAAGATTGCTGGAACTCATACAGCAATTTGGCAGTGTGGCAGGATATAAAATCAATGCCCAGAAGTCAGTGGCATTTCTATACATTAACAATGAGACTGAAGAAAGAGAAATTAAGGAGTCAATCCCATTTACAATTGCACCCAAAAGCATAAGATACCTAGGAATAAACCTAACCAAAGAGGTAAAGGATCTATACCCTAAAAACTATAGAACACTTCTGAAAGAAATTGAGGAAGACACAAAGAGATGGAAAAATATTCCATGCTCATGGATTGGCAGAATTAATATTGTGAAAATGTCAATGTAACCCAGGGCAATTTACACGTTTAATGCAATCTCTATCAAAATACCATGGACTTTCTTCAGAGAGTTAGAACAAATTATTTTAAGATTTGTGTGGAATCAGAAAAGACCCCAAATAGCCAGGGGAATTGTATACACCGTTTTATGACATGTGAAAACTTTTCCTAGTTCCTTCTCTCTATTGCAGTCTCTCTAGTTCTCTCTTTGGCTTTAACTTTTCTCCTTTTTTGTTTGGTGTGGGTGGGATCTCTCTACTATGTCTAGGACTACTTTTTCTCATTTCTTTCTTCTCTCGATCCTTCCGCTTGGTGTTTGTGAAAGTGGGTATTTTCTACTTACCTGGTATTTTGCTTTCTTGTTCCCTGGAGAAAGAGAGGTTGAAAAGTGATTCAAGGATGATCCTCCCTTAGTGATTGTGCTCCAGAGCTTGAGGCTGATGTTTTTGCTATGTTTCTGTAAGCCAGATTAAGAGTAAATGGGACTCAAATATTTGGGGGTTAAAACTGAGTTAGATGGAAAGATCTTCCTGACAGAGAGAGGCAGTAACCATTAGGAATAAGGAGATCCTCCTCTTTCTCTTGGTTTCTGTACTTGGGAAGCTGGCCAGATGTTTACAGTAGTCCTTCCACATGTGAAGTGAAACCACAGAGAGAGGGAGAAGAAACAGAGATCACATCTAATGTTTTTTAATGTGCAATACATGGCAACCTCTAATTACATGTTATTTTAGCTAATCCTTATTTTATAGGAGAAAAAACTTGTGACTCAGCTAGCCAACTGCACATTATAATGACAATGTCAAGTTTGAATTTCAGGTATGCTTGCCTCTATAGTCCCTGTCCTTAGCCTCTTAGCCTCACTGCTTCCCTATAAGGTGAGATACCAGGTTCCAGATATTTGTTGAGTGTCTAAATATATAGGTATTCACCTTCTAAAATCATCCATTTGTTAGTCTAGGAATCTTTCTGTGCTTCAGCTTTTTTCTCTTCTATCAGTATGCACTTCTCTCCCTCTTTCTCTCTCTCTCACGATCTCTCATTTTTTTCTCTTTCTTCTCTAAGCTCCTTAGAGTCATTCCAGATTTCTTTCTCGAAATTTACAATGGAAATTAGCTGAGATTCACTAATACCACAGAACAGCTGAAATTATCTAATCTTCCCATGTTGAATAATTCTTGATTACTAAAGTCTCCAATTTCTTATTCATCCCGCTTTGGACATACACTCATTCAGAGGAAGATCATTAGGCATACCTTTGCATATCATTTCCTTTCTCCTTCCCTTGGTTTTTTGGTTGTTTTACTCTTTAAGTTTCCATATGGCAGGTGACTGCATTAAGGGAAAAGAGCAACACGTGTAGTCTGGTTTCACTATAGGTTCTAATGGGACAGTAAGTTCACATTAGGGCTCAGATAGTGAATGGAGAAGGCCAAGGAAGAGCAAGTCCTATGGGATGGAGACAGGCAACATATGAAGTTAGAACTTCAGCTATGATATGAAATTGAGGTTATTTTTGGTAATTCCATTATTTATGGTGTCTCCCATTAGTTCAGATCAATAGGAAGGATCTTCTGGGAGAGCATGTAACCTACATTTACCTTTTGCACATCACAGGAATCTAGCCCATCACAAACACCTGCCATGCTCAGCATTGGCACATGCATAACACGTGTTGGCCAGGCCAGGCCATTGTCACGGACTGCAGGCACTCCAGAGGGCCTCAGGTTCAGAGATATAGGGAGAGATAGAAGTGTATCCAGGAGCAAATAGGTAGCTGAACCAAAAAGAAGGCAGAAGACTAAAAAACAATGAGAGAATTTAGAACATTTCTACAATTTACCTCAATGGGCTAAATCTCTGTTGTGGGCCAGTTATGACCATACCCAGTGAGGAGCAAAGAGACTACTCAGTGTCCATCTCACTTAAGAAAAAGAGATATTGGAATGGACTTAAAATAGATAACAGGGGAAATGGTAGGTCTATAGAAACACTTCTGCAGTGAGTTTGTAAGACATTGACATGGGTTGCTAAGTTGTAACAGAGTTGCCAGCAGAAGAAGCCTCCAGGGACTCTCAGTGATGATTGGTTGTCCTTCCTTAGAAATCATTTACATCTGTCTTCCACATGCCTTCTCAACCATGCATCCATATGCTTTGGTCTGTACAACTTTGTTAGGTCCTCCATGGCAAAAATCTGTTACCCGTTGCCTTCTAATTTTATTCCTAAATTCCTCGAAGTTCATACACATGTGTTAGTGAAAATCATGGCATTCCAAAGTTACCTCTCAAATCTGAAAATCTTCAAAACTGCCACAATTACACAGCATTCTGAATAATGTGTAAATTCAGAAGGAAAACCAAGGATATCTTTCTGGCCGTGTAAGGATTTGTTTCAATCTTTCTTTTTTTTTAATGTTTTTAAATATTTTTAAGGTTTAAAAAGTGTTTAAAGTTTGTAATTCCTAGTAGGAAAACATTATCTGAATGAATACCCTAATGACAAACCACTGTAGAATGTTTCAGTTGCATGTGGGGCAGAGGGGTAGGGATTCTCTTCACAGCACCCCAGCTTTCTTCTTGAGAAGGTCAGAGGTACACTGGTTTGTATTATTGGGACATCCATTAGGTGATCGAAGTTGCTTTTCTTTCAGCAAGGGCTTTGTCAGAAGGGCATTATACTTGACCTCCAAATTTGGCTGACAATTTACTGATGAGTTTCATAACCTTTGGGTTGCTCTGATATTTTGACATATTTGCTGGGTTCTGGGCTACATCCTGGAAGGCCACCATAACTTCTGGATCCTGCATGGCTGCAAGAACCTCTGGGTCACTAAGAATTTCATTGAGCCCAGGCATTCCTGCCATTCCAGGCATCCCCCCTGCCATTCCAGGCATTCCTCCAGGAAAATTACTAGGCATTCCCCCTGGAAAGCCACCTGGGAAAGAGCCATACTGAGCTCCTGATTGTCGTCTGGCTTCTTCCTCCCTCTGGGCTCTTTCATGTTCTTCCCGAGCCTTCTTAACCCTTTCTATTCTTTCTCTGATCTCTTGCTCTTCACGTTTTCGTTCATACTTCCTCCGATGTTCAGCAATTTTCTGGGCCCTGGGTTGAACTTCTTTCAGCATTGCACTAGCATCTTCATCATAATCCAGTTTACAAGCAAGGGCAAGATCATGTGCTGCTTCTTCCCAATGACCCAGAAGTCTGTGTGCTTTCCCTCGCCACTTGTAAGGCTGCGCTGAATCAGGATTTATTTCGATAGCTCTGTCACAGTCTCGAATGGCAACATTTGGCTTCTGTAATTTGATGAAGACACTGGCTCTTTTGGCATACAAAATGGCTAAGCGAGGATTTAGTTTGATGGCATCTGTGAACAAGTCAATGGCTTTCTGTAGTTCACCATCATTTAGGGCATCAATGGCAGCCACTTTTTTATCATTTGCCTGATCCATCATTTCCTCGGTTATCTCTACATTTTCATCTCCCATTTCTTGAGGGGCATCAGTATCTGGTTCAATTACACCTTCATTGTCAATTTCTAGATCACTTTCCTCACTTGATGGTTCGTCTGTCTTTATGTTTTCCTCCGCCTTCTTACTATCTGTTTTTTCTTCCTTGACATTGTCTTCTGATTTAGTTTTATGAGTAGCAGGTGGTATTTTACCCCCCATGCTCTCCACCCACTCCCGCAGGAAACGCATTTCCTCGGTGTGCAGAACGCTCGGATCCTGCTTACACATTTTCACGAAGGCCCGAAGCTCGCTCACTTTGTGGGGGTCCATGATCCAGAGGCGCTGGCGGGCGGCGGGCGGCAGGCGCGGCGAGGCTGCGGCCGGGTTCCAGGCGCGGGTACTAGCCCAGCGTGACCGTGTGGAAGGGGGCGGCGACCGCGAAGCCTGTGTCAATCTTTCTAATGATGGAGCTGATGCAGTAGGATGCAGAGTAAGGCCCGGCAGACAATGGTTCTCACTTACGAGGTCTTTCTAATTTCACTTTTTGCTCCTGGTGAACAGGCTCACTGTAGTTTACTGTCTCCAATATTTCTGATGTGAGACCCCACCTAGCTAGATACAACTACTTGGTTCTCTCCCTCCGCAGATAGGTGGCAAAATCTTCCAAACAACTCTAAGTTGTGCATCTTCCTGATCTCTGGTTGTGGATGTCTCACTAACAAAGAGCTCTATAGATCCTGGTTGCCGTTCCTTTTAGCAAGGCCAAATCCAGGGTTCACCCTCATTTCTTTCTAGAGGTTTTCATCATGTCTATAATTTTGAAAGATTAATAGGCCTCCTTTTGCTTTTTCAAATCTGATTTCTAAATCATCATTGTCCCTGTTAGTTAGAAATTGATTACCCCCTTTACAGTGAACCTTACCTTGTCTGAGCTGGAATCAGGAGGGTGGATGCCATTGCCTTCTTCCTGAGGGATGCCTGTTGATCTAATCTTATTTTATTAGGAGATTTTTCAGCCTGGCTCTTAGCTCTCAGTCTTGAGAAGCAATAGAAATCTTCACTCAATTTTCAAAGAACCCCCTTGAGTTAACACTTTTTATTTGGTCTTGTAAAAGCAGGGTTTTGTCAAATAGAGAAAATGTGTGTCAAGAGACACAATAATTCCAGAAAGAGGGACTAGTTTACACAGAGACCTGGAGGTCAAGAAACTATGGTGTTTGTGGGGGAATGTGAGCTGTGGCTGGAATTCAGGGTGTCTGTAGGAGAGTAGGGAAAATTGAATATTATTGGGACTTAATATATTATGGAGGTTAGAAAGAGGAGAGTGGAAGGTGACTTTGTGGTTTTTGATTTAGGTTACTAAGAGTTCAAATAATACCATTAAATAAGAAAGGAGTTTAGGAGGAGGAACCATGGATCCTCCTGGGGACACTGATAACTATGCAGGCTGGTTTCTATCCTTTGTCTTTGTACTGGACCAAGTCTAAACCAGACCTGACATACTGGAACTTTCATTGAAATAGTCTCAAAAACCTACAGAGCAGGAAACTACACCCCTGAGGCACTTGTATCATTGTTTAAAAGCCCTGTGGGACAGAAAATTCCTCTAACTACCATTTCTGCTTGTCCTAAACTTGAATGAAACAAAACCACTGATCACCATAGAGGTTTTCCCTCAGCAAACTACCTCAACTGCACTGAAGCTCCTTTTTTTTATATATATATATATCTGCCACCTCCTCCTTCCTCTCCCAATATAAAAATATTGGCATTCTCTCTAGGTAATATCTGGTGGTTCACAGGGCCAGAAGTACCGCTTCCGTGGTAATTTAGAATGTCATTTTCTGAACTTATATCATAAATATGCTATTTAATTAGGTATCTTCTTGTACCCTCCTACCCACCCCAACCCTTTTCTGTATATTTTTAGGTCTGTTAATTCTCCTTTTAATTATGAGGTCAAGATTGGACTATAGGTGTAGGGGATAGCAACAGGAGGATTTTCACTTCCTTTTAGCATTTTAGGCCCTAGGACACTAAGTGACCCACGGGGGGGGAAAAAAAAACTTACCATGTGGTCAACCCCAGCAGGAGCTAGGAGCCCTCCAACATAAGGGCTGGAAGCCAAAACTCAAGCAAGTAATAAAATGTTTGTGTGGACTTTTTTTTGAGACCTCTTAGTGATAATATATTAAGTGGCTACTAGTGGTAGAGTTGAGTGCTCAACCATGTCTCAGCCACTCTCCTTGGAGACACTTTTGAGGAAATAAGCAATGTAGCAAGATGACAGAAAACTTTCACTTTCAGTCTAAAGAAGAGAAGTCTTAGTGACTTCAAATATCTAGATGACAAGATTCTTACCCTCTGTGGGTTCCAGTTGCTGTTGAGAAGTTGATTAGCCTATGAGCTCTCCAAAAAAAATGCTGTCATGCACACATGTTTTGGCACAACATCTCTGAGATGCATGGACACCCTGAATCAGACTTTGTTCTTTGTATTCCTATGATCGTGTAATATACTTTTCTCTCCCTTAACTCACCAGCGTTGTGCTTTGAGCATTCAGCATATGTGTAACAGCAGAACTTTCCCTCTCAGGATCATCTCAGACATCATTGTGACTCATAGGTTTCTTGTCATTTTAACCAAAGCTCTATCACGTCTTTCTTTGAATTTTATTTCCATATATGTGATTATGCTACTGCTAATACCATTAGGGATTTTGAGGGGTCCAGCAAATAACACTGCTCTTCCCACCTGGTTCTGAATCATCTGAGCAATGAGACAGGTTGCAGGTGGAGGCTAAAACAGCACCTTTATTTTAACAAAGCAGACATTGGGTTTCCTAATCCAGAAGCAGAGAATGAAACAGACAAACCTATTCCCCTGTAACTGACACGACTGTACAACCACAAAGTCTCCCTAACCAGGGGTAGAGTCTGCTCTGGAGAAGGCCACTCACTCCCAAGGGTAAAGTGACCTCAAGAAAGGGACAGAAAACTCGTGCTTGGTTTCTCCTTCTCGAATCACGAATTCAGTAAGCCACTCCACTCCCCATGGGAGGATGTGAATGACGAAGAATAAGGTCAAGCATGTTATGTTATCACAGTTTCAGCCATGTGAAAGGAAACATCGGGAATATGGAAGAACTTATTCCTTCCCTACCCACCCCTAACAGTATTAGCATTGTATTCTTACCCCATTAAGTCTATGATTAACCATAAGGGGTAAGACACATAAATAGTCCTACGTCCACCATCCCTATTGGCTGCTCCTCCAACACAAATCACTGCTCTGCAGAAAGGCTCTTGGAATTTTTGTAAAGTTGTATCTTGCTTGCAAGTAGTTCTAAAAGGAATCAGAACAGTATGTGTAATCATTCTGAAGCCAATCTGGACCCACAGCTGAAAACTTCCTCCCTGTTCCTCTCTCCTTGCCGAACTCTGCTCAACTGCATTGCCAACATAACTTACCAGAGGTTCTTTGATTAGATTAGATAAAATAATTAAATTACAATAAAAACTCATGGCATGTGTGAAATATTTAATAAACTAGTATGAATTTAAATGAGATTACACACCCTAGACTCTTTAAACAAGAAACCCAAAGGTTATGGGTGGTTATTTATCTTATATCTATACCCTTGGCAGAAGAAATCCCATAATCGTCTTCTGGTTTATCAGCGAAATCTCACAAATCTTTCTAAAAGTAGAGAGACACCAATTTACATATTACTACGGCCATTATTAAGACCACCAACAAAATGATATTTTAGAGATTCACCATTAGTTTTAGACCACTTATCAACAATTTCTGATTTCTAGTTTCAGAAAATTCTGTTTTGGAAAAAACTACAAGAATAAGTTTTTATGTTTTATAATAATAAGGGATTGTCTATAGCTAAAGGAATATGATTTTTTGTTATTTTCTTGCTGGTGATTCCTCAAGTAACAATTAAGAGAGCATGTGATTTTTCAAGTCAAGTTGCTAAAACTCAGCACTGGGATAGAACTAAAGGTACTGAGAAGGTAAAAACATACAGTATGAACAGTGGGAGCAACTATGTTTATTAATAAGTGGAATATGTGACAGTTAAAGTGCAGTACATATGCAACATAGAGGGATTTTTAAGTGAACATTCATCATCTACATTATGAATGTCAAAGAACTGACGTGGTACCACCACAACTACCTTCCAGAGTGGACCAGCAGATCAGACCATCCTCCGTGGACCAGTTTTTCTTCAGACACCATGAGATTTTCTCTATTATTTGCTGCAGTGATTCAGTGATAAACATCATCACCAGCCAACCCACAGAATGAGGTAGGATGTGATTTTCAAGTCCTTGTCCTATTTATTTATACAAATGCTTGGCTGATTAACCCCGGTATTTACCAGGGTTCTAGATGCTACTTCTCACCAGGTATTCTTTCTGGTACAATCAACCACGATAAGCATTTATATACTACTATAGATCCTCGGGCCTTCTTAGGTTGAGCTTCAGTGTCTTCTTGGACAGGTCCCAGGCTTGTCTGGAGCATAGCTCACTGCTTTCCCTTGCCCAGACTCTGACCTCAGCCACAACATGTCCACTGGTCCCAGGATCCCAAGCCACTTTTCGGGTTAAACATTGCCCTAAGACCCTTCCTGTCCTCTCTCACCCCTGAAGAGGAGTTCTAGGGACAAGTTCTAAGGGAACATCCCAAAGTACGGGTGATGGGAACTGCCTACTGCCTTGACATATCAGGAATCACCTAGAGGGAATCCAAAGCAGAAAAGAGTGGCAGTAATGGGGTAGGTCTGTTCTAAAATTAAGATAGACAACATGAGATATTTAAAGAGACAGAGAAGGAAGGGGAGTCCAACCAGAGGTCACTGTATGGCAGACACCTACACCAAATATGAGAAAGGGAGAAGGGAGAAGAAAACAGTGAGAAGTGGAAGTGCAAAAAGGAGGGGGAAAGACTAATATACGGGTAGAGTAAGAACGTGTGGGAAAAGGCCTGAGAGAAAAGAAAATGAAGAAGAGTGGTTGGCAGAACCGAAGGCTAAGAAGGAATATACTAACCATCTATAAGAATCTGAGAGTGGAAGGGATCTCTCTATCCTAACTCAGAGACAAGTTGAAAAGTGCAAGAGAGATTAAACATGAACATGATGACTTCCTAAAAGTTGCAATAATGAGAAAAGAACATGAGAATTCTGAACACTCATTCTCTGATGATGGGAAAAGAACAAGACTTATCCTGGAAGCAAACAGACAGATCAGTTTTGTGAAGGTCCATTCCAGAAATGCTGTATTTGTGTCCCACTCATACCTTCCCTTGTCTCAGAGCAATGGTTGCATCCTTTGCACCCAACGGTGCATAGCCCTATATTCCAACCTCTGTAGGAAACTGCCTCTCATTAGGAAAGCATGCAAGAGCTCAGAACTAGGCCCCATCTCCCGCATGCACAGCATGGGTGGTGGATGCAGCAGCAACAACCACTGGGAGAGAGAGTCTGGAAAGAGAGTGGATGACTCTCTTTCCAGAGATTTGCAAATCATTCTCAGCTAAGGGGTAAGCATGGATGTTTCCAGAGATTTGCAAATCATTCTCACCTAAGGGGCAATGCTGAAGGGGAGAATGTTATTGTTTCCTCTGAAACTTCAACCCATTCATCATTTCAAATACATACAGTAAGGCTGAGCACTTTTTCTCTTCTAGGAAAATACATCTGTAAACATCTCCCAAATATGATCTTCTATAAGCTAACAGCCAGCATGCGGTTCCCTCAAATACTCCATTCCTCACTTTCTTAAACTTTCTTAAACTTTCCTCATTTGCCATGAGTACCAGGTCCAACCATCTTAGCTTTGCACCTCTGAACACATTTTGGAGAGTGGCTAATCCTTCAGTGTTTACAGCCCTGGGGCAGATGTGGTACTTCATTTAAGGCCTGCCCAAATCAGAATAAAGTGTAACTATCGCTTCCTCAGTTTTGATGTTACAATTCCATGTATGCCGCCTGTGGTGACCCTGGTATCCTCACTGCCCCACAACATTTCCAATTACATGTATTCCTAAAGTTCTAAAACATTTACCACCACTCATTATTCTTTTATAGCTGGGTCTCTGGGCTCAAGTGAGTACCTTACATTCCCTACAAACTATCTCACCTGTGCTTTCCTGTCCTCCCTCCTCAAGCAGGTCCAAGACAGTGGACCTAAGGAATGGCAGCACAGTAACAGAGTTCATCCTCGTGGGCTTTGAGCAGAGCTCCTCTTCCACTCGGGCATTACTCTTTGCTCTCTTCCTAGCCCTCTACAGCCTTGCCATGGCCATGAATGGCCTCATCATCTTCATCACCTGGACAGACCCCAGGCTCAACAGCCCCATGTACTTCTTCCTTGGCCACCTGTCCTTCCTGGATGTCTGCTTCATCACCACCACTATCCCGCAGATGCTGATCCACTTGGTGGTCAAGAACCACATTGTCTCTTTTGTCTCTTGCTTGACCCAGATGTACTTGGTCTTCTGTGTGGGTGTGGCTGAGTGCATCCTCTTGGCTTTTATGGCCTATGACCGTTATGTTGCTATCTGCCACCCACTCAGCTATGCCCAGATCATGAGCCAGCAGGTCTGTGTGAAGCTGGTGAGTACTGCCTGGCTCTTTGGGCTGATCAATGGCATCTTTCTTGAGTATATGTCATTCCGGAATCCCTTCTGTAGAGACAACCACATAGAGAACTTCTTCTGTGAGGCCCCCATAGTGATTGCCCTGTCTTGTGGAGACACCCGGTTTAGTCTGAGGATGATCTTTGTCGATGCCATTTTGGTGCTGCTCAGCCCCATGGTGCTCATTGTCATCTCCTATGCCCGCATCCTGGCCTCCATCCTTGGCAGAGCCTCCTCCTCAGGTCGAGGGAAGACCTTCTCTACTTGTGCCTCCCATCTGACTGTGGTCCTCCTTCTGTATACCTCTGCCATGTTCTCTTACATGAACCCTCGCAGCACACATGGCCCTGACAAAGACAAGCCTTTCTCCCTCCTCTACACCATCATCACCCCCATGTGCAACCCCATCATCTATAGTTTTCGAAACAAAGAAATGTTGGGAGCCATGGTGAGGGCCCTTGGGAGGATCAGCCTGGCCCAGGATGAGTCTGTCTAGTAGGATACCTTTAGGAAGAGAAGTTCCTTCCCCTATCCCTGACAACTGGGCAACTCTCCAATCCTGAAAGGCTCCAGGAAAGAGTTTCATCATTTTCTTCCTACTAGCATCAAACCAGAAGATCCCGTTGATGTATAATGTTCATCTGTATGATATTACTTCCCATGTAGATTTATCCTTTCAAATTCTCTTAATGATACATGTTCGTGATGGAGTGGCAAGTGTAATGAATTGGAAAAGATTATTACAAAACTGGCAGAAATGTTGTAGCCTTCTCCAGGATGGTAATAAGAAGAGTACCAGTACAGTCTTTGGGCATTTACTTCTAAAACAAATGCAATTAGCATGAGCTCCATCTTTGAGAAAAGAGCATATTGAGAACCAGGAGGGAAACAGAGGGATATAGAAGTTAGGGAAAAAGCAGTCAGTGGGAGAAAAATGCTAAGAGGTATACAATATTATACCTATATGGTGGCATCAAAACTATCCAAGAAGTTCCCAGAAAAAAATAAGCACTACTGTGTAGGTTTGGATTCCTCCTCAAAGGAGGTAAGAGGAGGGCCTCTATGCCAAATACATGTGAATTATTAATGGGAAGGTGCAAGGACAGAAGCAAGAGCAGGGGTTGCCAGAGGACACGGTCAAGATGGTGGCAGTGTCTGTCTGATGCAGAGACCCCTTGAAAAGGTGTCTGGGCTGCTGAGGAGGCACTTCCACTGGATAGCGCCTGTGGTGCTGCAGGTGACAGTCTGTGAGGCTATAAACCAAAGTATGGATGAGGAGCTGGAAAGAGATGAGAAGGTATTTCTACTTGGGGAAGAAGTTGCCCAGTATGATGGCACATATAAGGTTAGTCAAGGCCTGTGGAAGATATATGGCAATAAGAGAATCATAGATATTCCCATATATGAGAGGGGCTTTGCTGGAAATGCCGTGGGTACAGCTATGGGTGGGTTGAGGCCCATCTGTGAATTTATGACCTTCAATTTCTCTATGTAAGCTATTGACCAGGTTATAAATTCAGCTGCCAAGACCTACTTACTACATGTTGGAGGGCCTTCCGCCTATGCCTATAGTCTTCAGGGGGCCCAATGACACCTCAGCAGGCATGGCTGCCCAACACTCACAGTGCTTTGCTGCCCAGTATGGGTACTGCCCAGGCTTAAATGTGGTCAGCTCCTGGAATTCAAAGAATGCAAAAGGACTTATTAAATCAGCCATTCAGGATAATAATCCAGTGGTGGTGCTATAGGATGAACTAATGTATGGAGTTCCTTTTGAATTTCACTCAGAAGCTCAGTCAAAACATCTTCTGATTCCCATTGGAAAAGCCAAAATAGAAAGGCAAGGGACACACATAACCATAGTTGCCCATTCAAAACCTGTGGGCCACTGCTTAGAAGCTGCAACAGTGCTATCCAAAGAGGGTATTGAATGTGAGGTGATAAATACGCGAACTATCAGACCGATGGACATTGAAACAAAAGAAGCCTGTGTCATGAAGACCAATCATCTCATAACTGTGGAAGGAGGCTGGCCACAGTTTGGAGTAAGAGCTGAAATTTGTGGCAGGATCATGGAAGGCCCTGCATTCAATTTCCTGGATGCTCCTCCAGTTTGTGTCACTGGTGCTGACGTCCCTATGCCTTTGCAAAGATTCTAGAAGACAACTCTATACCTCAGGTTAAAGACATCAAATTTGCAATTTAAAAAAACACATTAAATATCTAGTTTGGACTTGAATTTCAAGCTATTGGGATTTACTTAAAACACTTGCTGACACTTCACCTGAATTGTACAGTTAAGACCTTACGATTCATAAAGTTATCTCTAAAGCAACAACACAGATGTTTTTGTATTTGGAAGAAGTTTAAATGTGCTTGTATATGGAAAAACTCTCCTCTCCTGCCCTAGACTCCATGGCGAGGGGGCAGTTTTGGTCTGTTATACTTACCATGTACTTTGAATAAGGCTAATGTAAAATTTTACCCTCTCAAAAGGACAAGGTATGAATGTGGCAGAGTTCTGCAGAAAGATGTATCCAAAAATGACAACTTGTATGTAAAGATAAAAGCTACTATTATCTACATTTGTTATTAGATTGTTTGGTAAGGAATAAAGGAATTCCTAACTATGAGGGAAAAAAAGGAGCAAGCAAGAAGGCTAAGGACAGTACCTACTTCCCCAGACTGTAAACTGAGAGTGAGAGTTATAGAGTAAAAACTGCTAGGGTCAGAGAACCTTCCAGTGACATCTGTGTTTTATAAATAGAATATAAAATGAGCACTTTAACTCTTTGTGCATTTGTTTGCTTCCACTGGAAAACTTTGTCATGGGCTGGATGCCTATTGTGCAGTTTAAATGTTTCTCTTTTCTTCATGAAGATTCCTTCCTATGTCTTGCTTTATTTATAATACACTACATTTCCTAAGACTCTGCTCACATCTCTTCTTTCTCCCCTTCCGCTAGTCAATTACCTATATCTACAGCAGGGGTTCTCAGCAGGGATGATTCTCTCGCCCAGGAGGTATTTTGCCATACCTGAATAGACTTTTATTTTTCACAAAAGGAAGAGGGTGTGCTACTGGCACCTAGTAGGTAGAGGCCAGGGATGCTACTGAACATCCTATAATACTCAGAACAGCCATCACAAGGGGTTATGCAGTCCAAGAAATCATTAGTGCTGAGGTTCAGTAACCCTGGTTACTTATCCAACATTACAACCTGAAAATGAATAGTCCAATTAAAAAATAGGTAGGGGTGCCTGGGTGGCACAGCTGGTTAAGCCTCAGACTTCTTGGTTTCAGCTCAGGTCGTGATCTCAGGGTGGTAATGATCCCCACATTAGGCTCCCACTCAGCTCAGAGTCAGCTTGGGAATCTCACTTCCTCTGCCTCTGCTCTTCCTGATCGTGCTCGTGATCTCTCTCTTCCTATCTCAAATAAAAATAAATTAATTTTAAAAATTTTAAATGCGCAGAAGACAGAATAGACATTTTTCCAAAGAAGACACAGAAACGGCTAACAGACCCATGAAAAGATACTCAACATCACTCATCATCAGGGAAATACAGATCAAAAGCATGATGAGATAGCACCTCACACCTGTCAGAATGCCTTAAATGAACAACACAGGAAGCAATAGGTGTTGGCAAGGATGCAGGAAAAGGGGAACCCTCTTGCACTGTTGGTGGGAATGCAAACTGTTGTACCCACTCCAGAAAACAGTATGGGGCACCTCAGAAAGTTAAAAATAGAACTACCCAATATTCCAGTAACTGTACTATTGGGATTTACCAAAGGATACAAAAATACAGATCTGAAGGGCAAATGAACCCCAATATTTGTAGCAGCATTATCAGCAATAGCCAAACTATCACCCAAAGGTCCATCAACTTATGACTGGATAATGAGGATGTGGTCTATATATACAATGGATGTTTACTCAGCCATCGAAAAATGACATCTTGCCATTTGCAATGACATGGATGAGGCAGAGAGTCTTATCTTAAGTGAAATAGGTCAATCACAGAAAAAAGACCAAATGAATTCACTCATGGAATTTAAGAAACCAAACAGATGAACACATGAGAAGGGGGTAAAAAGAGAGAAAAGGAAAGAAATCATAAGAGATTCTTAATGATAGAGAGCAAAAAAGGAGCGATGATGGAGGGAGGGAGGTGGCAGATGTTCTAAATGGGTGATGGGTTTTAAGGAGGGCACTTGCTATGTTGAGCACTGAGTGTTACATGTAAGTGATGAACCACTAAATTAAAATTTTCAAAAAAACAAAAACAAAAACAAAAACTTCTGTGTTTGTCTCTGTCTCAGCCTACAACTACTCCTAAAGTTTTCTCAAGGGCAGCCCGGGTGGCTCAGCAGTTTAGCACTGCTTTCAGCCCAGGGCCTGATCCTAGAGACCCGGGCTACCCACATCGGGCATCTTGCATGGAGCCTGCTTCTCCCTCTTTCTGTGTCTCTGCCTCTCTCTTACTGTCTCTCTCTTTCTCTGTCTCTCTCTCATAAATAAATAAAATCTTTTAAAAAATTACAAAATAAAGTTTTCTCAAGTTATAAGACTTTTCCTACCTGACCATGCCCTTTGGCCTACCACTAGTATGGATTCTTACTTAAACTCTGTCCTTTTCCTCTGTTACTTCAGCTCCATCTTCATCCACCCAGCAGCCATCTTTCCCACATTCCCATCAATCTCACATCCCTACCTAACTAAATCCTGCCATTCTTCACCTTTGCTATTTGCAGTGGGACACCTGCAATTGCCATTTAGTGCAGCCCGTGAAAACCATGTGGGGATACTTATGGGAAGACTTCCTAGAATGTCAACATTTTTCTCATTCACTTTAACAGCCTCCTTCTTTTGCCAATACTTATTATTTCCCCACCCATATGATCCACTCAAATAAAGGATTCACTCTACCTTTTATGTATGCTACATATTTTCTTTTGCCCCTCTAGAACTAAATACACACTTTTCCCTCTGGTCTGTATCTGGAAGACAGACTTTGTTGGTTGCCTCATTGGTTGCCTTCTACAACCTAGGTGGCCTCAACCAAGAGTTACTTAGTAGGATAGAGGAAGGCAGGAGAAGAATATTTGAGGATGTTTATTGACCTGGTCCTTCCCTGATGTCCCAGGGTTACTGTCAGGTGGCCTTCTCCTACAGCTCCCTTCCCTGGCCCAATAAGGTGTTATCTGCTCCTTTCTCTTGAGAGGCCAGGATGTTTCACCATCCCTTTTTGATTCCTCTTAACCCTCCCACATCCTTGTAAGCACCTTATTATTCCTATTTAAGTATATCAACCATTTCCCCCCAGCCCAGTAACCTAGTAAAGGTAGCAGGCACATATTACCAAACACAAATTGAAAATATCTCAAAATAGAACACATACTAGTCCACAGCGCAAATCTCAAATCATGTCAGTGATATGAAGTTACACAGACCAAGCTCTCTGATGATAAGGCACTTAAGTTGGAAATCAATATCAAAAAGTTAACTAGAAGGAAACCCATATGGTTGGAAATTAAGAAACAGAATTCTAATTATCCCACTTACCAAAGAAGGAAAAGAAGTCTGGTCCAACATGGAAAGAGTAAAGAGCTTGGACATTGTCACTTCCACCATCACCAAAAACCAAGGGTAAACCAAGGTAACGTCAACAACGCTTCTTAGATCTATCAGAGAATTAAAGGCACAGGGGAAAGCACCACCCCAAAAACTGGGAGACAGGTGAACACAGAAAATGACAGCTTTCTGGGAGTAGAAACAGTAACTGGATACTGGCCAGAATACTTAGAGGGGAATCGACTACTTATTGGAGACTGGGAATGGGCTAACTTCAGAGATAAAAACTCCGAAGGGCCTGCCCTCCGTGGAACCCTCATAGTTTCATGCATTTTACTTCCAGCAGCCTCACCAGATTCTCATGATGAAGATTAGGAAAAAATCCTTTTGTGATCAGTAGGGAGAAGGGACAAGTGAACATTTAGAAAGAAGCCCAGAGAGCACTGTCTGGCCTTAGGGAAAACTATCTTATGAGAACTTAACAAATCTAGGGAAGGATAAAATAAATTAATAAATAAATAACCACCACCACAACAACACAACACTGAGAAGGACCTGTGAATGTTACAGCCCATGGACACAGCCGAACTAGGAGACTCACCTAATGATGGGACTATGCAATGCTTCTACTCCCCTTTACCTAACCACTACATCAATATGGTGGAGAGTTTCAAAGATCACAGCTAAAAGACCTGCAATGCTCAGGCATGATTTAAGAAGGAGTCTCTAGGGAAACCAAAACACACACACACACACAAACAGCAAAGGAGACAAAAGCAGGATATGAAAGAATTTGAACCTCTGATACCACAGCTATAGCAAACATTAAACATAGTCTAATGCCCAAAACAAAACTTCCCACTAAGAGCCTATTTACCTCAGTTTCTTTTACCTGATACCTCATGTCGGGCTTTCAACAACAGAATTGATAACAATACAAATTAGAATATTTTACAAATCTAAAATTAGTATTGGAACTAATTACAATTTTGTGGGATGTACTTAGAGCAATGCTTTCTTTTATTAGGAAAAAAGATGTGTTAAAAAGTAATAAGCTGCCAACTTAATCACAGGATATTAGACTATGCAGAGAACACAGAAGGAATAAAAATGCATGTAAATACTGATTCAAACAAACTCAAAGGGGCACCTGGGTGCCTCAGTGGTTGACCATCTGCCTTTGACTCAGGTAATGATCCCATCCCAGGATCAAGTCCCACATCAGGCTCCCCGTGGGGAGACAGCTTTTGCCTCTGCCTAAGTCTCTGCCTCTGTGTGTGTGTGTGTCTCTCATGAATAAACAAAATCATTTTTTAAAAAAAACCAACACTTGATTAAATTGATAGAATTAGAAGAAAGTAGTAATTTCACAGGTCTTGGCATGACTGATAAAAAATAAACATATTTAAACAATATTAAGGATGAAAGGAGCACAAAACTATAGATGTTATGAAATGAATTATAAGAGGTTTTCTATTTCTGATATTGAAGGACCAATGTAATTTAGACCAACATGTCACTAAGAACAAAACCTGGACAAATATTTTAAAACATCCACTTGGGTGGGGCACAATGGTGGAGGAGTAGGGTTCCCAAGTCACCTGTCCCCACCAACTTACCTAGATAACTTTCATATCATCCTGAAAACATACAAATTCAACCTGAGACTTAAAGAGAGAACAGCTGGAACGCTACAGAGAGAAGAGTTTGAGCTTCTAACAAGTACAACTAGTTTTTAGCCACTCTGCACTGAGCAAAATGACTAGAAAGAAGAACTCACCACAAAAGAAAGAATCAGAAACAATACTCTCTGCCACAGAGTTGCAGATTTTGGATTACAATTCAATGTCAGAAAGCCAATTAAGAACCACAATTATAAAGCCACTGGTGGCTCTAGAAAAAAAAAAAAATAAAGGATTCAAGAGACTTCATGACTGTAGAATTTAGATCTAATCAAGCCAAAATTAAAAATCAATCAAATGAGATGCAATCCAAACTGGAGGTCCTAAAGATGAGGCTTAATAAGGTAGAAGAAAGAGTGAGTGACATAGAAGACAAGTTGATGGCAAGGAAGGAGCCTGAGGAGAAAAGAGAAAAAAACAATGGAAATACCATGAGGAAAAGCTAAGGGAAATAAATGACAGCCTCAGAAGAAAAAATCTACATTTAATTGGGGTTCCAGAGGGCTCTGAGAGGGACAGAAGACCAGAAAGCATATCTGAACAAATCAAAGCAGAGAACTTCCCTAATTAGGGGAGGGAAACAGGCATTTAGATCCAGGAGATAGAGAGATTACCCCCCTCCCCCTTAAAATCAATAAAAACCGTTCAACACCTCATTTAATAGTGAAACTTGGAAATCCCAAAGACAAAGAGAAAATCCTTAAAGCAGCAAGAGACAAAAGATCCCTAACTTCTATGGGGAGAAATATTAGATTAACAGCCGACCTCTCCACAGACACCTGGCAGGCCAGAAAGGGCTGGCAGGATATTCAGGGTCCTAAATGAGAAGAACATACAGCCAAGAATACTCTCTCCAGCAAGGCTCTCATTCAGAATAGGAGAGATAAAGAGCTTCCAAGATAGGCAGATACTGAAAGAATATGTGACTGCCAAACCAGCTTTTGCAAGAAATATTAAGGGGGACCCTGTAAGAGAAAGAGGAATCTCAAAGAAATAATCCACAAAAACAGGGACTGAATAGGTATTACGATGACACTAAATTCGTATCTTTCAATAGTAACTCTGAAAGTGAATGGGCTTAATGATTCCATCAAAAGAGGCAGGCTTTCAGACTGGATAAAAAAGTAAGTCCCATCTATTTGCTGTCTACAAGAGACTCATTTGAGACCTAAGGACACCTCCAGCCTGAAAATGAAAGGTTGGAGAACCATTTACCATTCAAACGGTCTTCAAAAGAAAGCAGGGGTAGCAGTCCCCATATCAGATAAATTAAAGCTTATCCCAAGGACTGTAGTAAGAGATGAAGAGGGCCACTATATCATACTTAAAGGATCTATCCAACAAGAAGACCTAACAATCATGAATATTTATGCCCCTAATGTGGGAACTGCCAAGTATATCTATCAATTAATAACCAAAGTAAAGACATACTTAGATAATACACTAATACTGGGAGACTTCAACATGGCACTTTCTGCAAATGACAGATCTTCTAAGCACAACATCTACAAAGTAAGAACTTTAACTGATACACTGGACCAGATAGATTTCACAGATATTTCCAGAACTTTGCATCTGAACACAACTGAATACACATTCTTCTCAGGTGCACATGGAACATTCTTCAGAATAGACCACATACTGGGTCACAAATCAGGGTCTCAACTGATACCAAAAGATTGGGAATGTCCCCTGCATATTTTCAGACTACAGTGCTTTGCAACTTGAACTCAATCACAAGAAGAAATTTTGAAAAAACTCTTAACACGTGGAGGTTAAAGAGCATCCTGCTAAAGGATGAAAGGGTCAACCAGGAAATTAGAGAAGAATTAAAAAGATTCATGGAAACTAATGAGAATGAAGATAAAGTCGTTCAAAATCTTTAGGATACAGCAAAAGCAGTCTGAAGAGGAAAATACACCACAATACAAGCATCCCTCAAAAAATTGGAAAAAACAAATACACAAGCTAACTTTGCACCTAAGGAACTGGAGAAAGAACAGCAAATAAAACCTACACCCAGCAGAAGAAGAGAGTTAATAAAGATTTGAGCAGAATTCAATGAAATAGAGACCAGAAGAACTGTAGAACAGATCAACAAAACCAGGAGTTGGTTTTTTTGAAAGAATTAATAGATAGATAAACCATTAGCCAACCTTACTAAAAACAAAAGGGAAAAGACTCTAATTAATAAAATGACGAATGAAAAAGGAGAGATCACAACCAATACCAAGGAAATAAAACTATTTTAAAAACATATTATTAGCAGTTATATGCCAATAAACTAGGCAATCTAGAAGAAATCGACGCATTTCTGGAAAACCACAAACTACCAAAACTGGAACAAGAAGAAATAGAAAACCTGAACAGGCCAATAACCAAGGAGGAAATTGAAGCAGTCATCAAAAACCTCCCAAGACGCAAAAGTCCAGGGCCAGATGGCTTCCCAGAGGAATTCTATCAAACGTTTAAAGAAGAAATAATATCTGTTCTACTAAAGCTGTCCTGGAAGATGGAAAGGGATGAAATACTTCCAAACTCGTTCTATGAGGCCAGCATCAACTTAATTCCAAACCAAAGACCGCACCAAAAAAGAATTATAGACCAATATTCCTGATGAACACTAGATGCCAAAATGCTCAACAAGATACTAGCCAATAGGATCCAACAGTACATTAAGAAGATTATTTACCATGACCAACTGGGATTTATCCCCAGGATGCAAGGCTGGTTCAACACTCATCAAGCAATCAACGTGATAGATCATATCAACAAGAGAAAAAACAAGAACCGTATGATCCTCTCAACAGATGCAGAGAAAGCATTTGACAAAATACAGCATCCATTCCTGATCAAAACTCTTCAGAGTGTAGGGATAGAGGGAACATTCCTCAGCATCTTAAAAGCCATCTACAAAAACCCCATAGCAAATATCATTCTCAATGGGGAAAACCCAAGAGCCTTTCCCCTAAGATGTCCACTCTCCCCGCTCTTATTCAACATAGTACTAGAAGTCCTAGCCTCAGCAATCAGACAACTAAAAGAAACAAAAGGCTTCAAATTGGCAAAGAAGAAGTCAGGCTCTCCCTCTTCACAGATGACATGATATTGTACATGGAAAACCCAAAAGACTCCATCCCAAGATTGCCAGAACCCATACAGCAATCCGGCAATGTGGCAGGATACAAAATCAATGCCCAGAAGTCAGTGGCATTTCTATACACTAACAATGAGACTGAAGAATATTAAAGGAGTCAATCCCATTTACAATTGCATTTACAATTTGCATTTGCATTTACAATTGCACCCAAAAGCATAAGATACCTAGGAATAACCTAACCAAAGAGGTAAAGGATCTATAATCTAAAAACTACAGAACACTTCTGAAAGAAAATGAGGAAGACACAAAGAGATGGAAAAAATATGCCATGCTCATGGATTGGGAGAATTAATATTGTGAAAATGTCAATGCTACCCAGGGCAATTTACACATTTAATATAATCCCTACCAAAATACCATGGACTTTCTTCACAGTGTTGGAACAAATAATCTTAAGATTTGTGTGGAATCAGAGAAGACCCTGAATAGCCAGAGAAATATTGAAAAAGAAAACAAGAGCCGGGGCTCACAATGCCAGATATCAAGTTGTACTCCAAAGCTGTGATCGTCAAGACAGTGTGGTGCTGGCACAAAAACAAACACATAGATCAATGGAACAGAATAGAGAACCCAGAAATGGGCCCTCTATGGTCAACTAGTATTTGACAAAGCAGGAAAGACTATCCACTGGAAAAAGGACAGTCTCTTCAATAAATGGTTCTGGCAACATTGGACATCCACCTGCAGAAGAATGAAACTAGACCATTCTCTTACACCATACACAAAGATAAACTCAAAATGGATGAAAGAGCTAAATGTGAGACAAGATTCCATCAAAATCCTAGAGGAGAACACAGGCAACACCCTTTTTGAACTTGGCCACAGCAACTTCTTGCAAGATGCATCTATGAAGGCAAGGGAAACAAAAGCAAAAATGAACATTGGGACTTCATCAAGATGAAACACGTTCTGCATAGCAAAAGAAACAGTCAACAAAACTAAAAGACAACCTACGGAATGGGAGAAGATATTTGCAAATGACATTATCAGAGAAAGGGCTAGTATCCAAGGTCTAGAAAGAACTTATTAATCTCAACACCCAAGAAACAAACAATCCAATCATGAAATGGGCAAAAGACATGAACAGAAATTTCACCAAAGAAGACATCCCCATGGCCAAGAAGATGAGAAAATGCTCCGCATCACTTGCCATCAGGGAAATACATATCAAAACCACAATGAGACACCACCTCACACCAGTGAGAATGGCTAAAATTAACAAGACAGGAAACAACAAATGTTGGAGAGGATGTGGAGAAAGGGGAACCCTCTTGCACTGTTGGTGGGAATGTGAATCGGTGCAGCCACTCTGGAAAACTGTGTGGAGGTTCCTCAAATCGTTAAAAATAGAGCTACCCTATGACCCAGCAATTGCACTACTGGGTATTACCCCAAAGATACAGATGCAGTGAAATGGCAGGACACCTGCACCCCAATGTTTATAGCAGCAATGTCCACAATAGCTAAACTGTGGAAGGAGCCTCGGTGTCCATCGAAAGAAGAACGGATAAAGATGTGGTCTATGTATACAATGGAATATTACTCAGCCACGAGAAGTGATGAATACCCACCATTTGTTTCAATGTGGATGGATCCGGAGGGTACTCTGCGGAGTGAAGTAAGTCAATTAGAGAAGGACAAACATTATATGGTTTCATTCATTTGGGGAATATAAAAATTAGTAAAAGGGAATAAAGGGGAAAGGAGAGAAAATGAGTGGGAAATATCCGTGAGGGTGACAGAACATTAGAGACACCTAACTCTGGGAAATGAACAAGGGGTGGTGGAAAGGGAGGTGGGGGGGGGGTTGGAGTGACTGGGTGATGGGCTCTGAGTGGGGCACTTGATGGGATGAGCACTGGGTGTTATGCTATGTGTTGGCAAATGTAACTCCAATAAAAAAAAAAATACAAAAATAGGGCAGCCCGGGTGGCTCAGCGGTTTAGCGCCGCCTTGGGTCCAGGGCCTGATCCTGGAGACCCGGGATCGAGTCCCACATCAGGCTCCCTGCACGGAGCCTGCTTCTCCCTCTGCCTGTGTCTGTGCCTCCTCTCTCTCTCTCTCTCTCTCTCTCATGAATAAATAAATAAAATATTTTTTAAAAATACAAAAATAAATAAATAAAAATAAATGGGCAAAAAGTAAAAATAAATAAAATAAAATAAAACATCCACTCAAGGCACTAAAGGACTAACTTAAAAGGCAATGAAGAAATTGGGAGCTATGACCCAGGAATGGTCAATCTGCATTTGAGCTGATTTAGGAAGAGCTAATAAGAGGAATAGTAAAGTGGGAGATATATCATAAAGAAGATGAAGGAAAGAATGGGTACAGCAAATACAGTATCTGAAGAGAAAATAGCCGAGATTTTTCCAAAACTGAACAACAGTGTGCATTGGTTAAAGAGGCCCTAAGTGCACCCAATGTATATTATTTATAAAAAGAAATACACACATGGATACATTGTTAGAACTCCTGAAAATGAGAGACAAAGAGGGACAATTTAACAGCTGCCTGAAGAAAAGACAGAGTCCTTTTAAAAGAAGCACAATTCGATTGACAGCTGTCTAGTCCACAAAAAAATCAAAGTATAAAATTTATCTTATAAAAAACTCCATTGTAGTGGACTAGAGAGGAGCTGGAAGTCAAAGAAAAGTAAAATTCCAACTGGCCTGGAAGAGAGCATACATCGACATTGTGAACTGCCTGTGGTGGCCATGTGGCAAGGACCTATGGGCAGCCTTCAGAAGCTGACAGCAATGCCTCACTGACAGCCAGCAAGGAGACAGGTACCTCAGTGGTACAACTGCAAAGAAATGGATTTTACCAACAACCAGTGAGCTTGGGAGAGGATCCCAAGCCTCAGATGAAAATCACAGCTTGGTTGACAGCTTGATGTCAGCTTGGTGGGACCCTGAGCAGAATACCCAGCTAACCATACCCAGACTCCTGACCCAAGGAAATTGAAAGATAATATATTTGTCTTGTTTTGAGTCCCTGAATTTGTGGCAATTTGTTACACAGCAATAGACTAATAATACAAGCTTCTGAAATTCTAAGATAATCCTGTGAAAATTTTTATAACATTAAATCTGGTTGGATAAATTAAAAAGTACTCGAAAAATATTATTTTCCACGTGTGACGAAAGATGAAAGAAACATAACACACTTGTAATCATAACATTAACCTGTCTGTTAGATTCAGCTACTATAAGGAACACAGAGGAGAAGCTTCTTTGACTTTAGGACACTATTCATTTGCTGAGTGTGAATTAGTTAAAAACCAATTTTGGCTCATGTTAGTGGAAAGTCACTCAGTGGGAAGAGAAGAGGACAGTGTCCTTATTCCCTTATCTGTATAATGAGTATTTAGTTTCCATGTGCATTGCAAGTTCGCATCAACAGCAACAGTGTTGTAAGAGTTCTACTTTTTATGCAGACTTCTGGCAAGCTGTTCTTTCATTTCACTTTCTTAAATGGGACAATTGAAAGCATGCCAATTTTGGTTTTGGGTGGGCATAGATTCAAATGGAAGCTTGACAGTTCTTTCAGTTGTGTTGTTTCGATCCTTTGCAGCCTCAATTTCATCAAGCACCAAGTGGAGATGATAGGATTTATCTCGCAGTTTTATAATAGTGAGGATCGAAACTAAGTAAAGTCATGTACAGAAATATATATAGTATAGTGCCTAATTTTTACTCATTAGGGAATGATTTCTTCTACAGATATTTGATCATATCTTTCTATGAGATTTTAACTATTTTAGCCCACTGTATTGAGTTAAAAATAGGGCTACCCTACAACCCAGCAATTGTACTACTGGGGATTTACCCCAAAGATGCTGATGCAGTGAAAAGCCGAGACACCTGCACCCCAATGTTCATAGCAGCAGTGTCTACAATAGCCAAAATGTGGAAGGAGCTTCGATGTCCATTGAAAGATGAATTATAAAGAAGATGTGGTATATGTATACAATGGAATATTACTCAGCCATTAGAAACGACAAATACTCACCATTTGCTTCGACATGGATGGAACTGGAGGGTATTATGCTGAGTGAAATAAGTCAATCGTAGAAGGACAAACATTATATGGTCTTATTCATTTGGGGAATATAAAAAATAGTGAAAGGGAATAAAGGGGAAAGGAAAAAAAAATGAGTGGGAACTATCAGAAAGGGAGACAGAACATGAGAGACTCCTAACTCTGGGAAACGAACAAGAGGTGGTAGAAAGGGAGGTGGGTAGGGGGTTAGGGTGACTGGGTGACAAGCACTGAGGGGGGTACTTGATGGGATGAGCACTGGGTGTTATATATATGTTGGCAAATTGAACTCCAATAAAAATTTTAAAAAATAAAATAAAAATAAATAAATAAATCGCTTGGATAAATAGAAAAGTACTAGAAAAATATTATTTTCCAAAGGTGATGACAATGAAAGAAAACATAACAAACTTGTAATCATAAAGTTCAATCATTAGGTTAAGAATACTTCCATAGGGATCCCTGGGTGGCGCAGCGGTTTGGCGCCTGCCTTTGGCCCAGGGCGCGATCCTGGAGACCCGGGATCGAATCCCACGTCGGGCTCCCGGTGCATGGAGCCTGCTTCTCCCTCTGCCTGTGTCTCTGCCTCTCTCTCTCTCTGTGACTATCATAAATAAATAAAAATTTAAAAAAAAAAAAAGAATACTTCCATAAGTTTGAAGATGACACAAAGAAATAGAAAGACATTCCATGCTCATGGATTGGAAGAACAAATAACGGTAAAATGTCCATTCTACCCAAAGCAATCTACACATTTCATGCAATCCCTATCAAAATACCAGCAGCATTTTTCACAGAAGTAGAACAAAAAAATCCTAAAAATTATATGGAACCACCAAAGACCCCAACTAGCCAAAGCAGTCTTGAGAAAGAAAAGCAAAGCTGGAGGTATCACAATTCCAGAGTTCATGTTATATTACAAAGCTATAGTAATCAAAACACTCTGGTACTGGCAGAAAAATAGCCACATGGATCAATGGAACAAAATAGAAAACCTAGAAAGAAACCCATAATTATATGGATGGCTAATCTTAGACAAAGCAGGAAAGATTATCTAATGGAAAAAGGTAGTCTCTTCAACAAATACTGTTGGGAAAACTGCACCACAACATGGAAAACAACAAAACTGGACCACTTTTTACACCATACACAAAAATGAACTCAACTTGGTGGAGAGACCTAAATGTGAGACCTGGAACCATAAAAATAATGAAGAGAACACAGACAGTAATTTCTCTGACATTGGCTGTAGCAACATTTTTCCGGACATGTCTCCTAAGGCCAGGGAAATAAAAGCAAAAGTAAACAATTGGTTTTATATCAAAATAAAAAGGCTTTGCACAGTGAAGGAAATGAATTACAAAACTAAGAGGCATCCTACTGAACCAGAAAAAAAGATTTGCAAATGACATATTTGATAAAGGATTTGTGTCCCAAATCTATAAAGAACTTAAACAACTCCACACCTGTAAAAACAAATAATACCATTTAAAAATGGCAGAAGACATGAACAGACACTTATCTAAGACATCCAGATGGCCAACATACACAAGAAAAGATGCTCAACATCACTCATCATCAGGGAAATGTAGATCAAAACTATAATGAGGTATCATGCCACACCTGTCAGAATGGCTAACATCAAAACAAGAGAAACAACAAGTGTGGGGAGGATGTTGAGAAAAAGGAACCCCCTTGCACTTTTGGTGGGAATGCAAACTAGTGCACTGGCCATGGAAAACAAAATGAATTACCTCCAAAAGTTAAAATTAGAACTACCATCCAGTAATCCAACCACTGGGTATTTATCAAAAAGGACAAAAGCACTAATTCATACAGATAATGCATTGTACGGAATATACATGCAAGGATAATACATGTTTATATCAGCATTATTTATAAGAGCCCAAATTATGGAAGCATCTCAAGTGTCCATGAAGAGACGAATGCATGAAGAAGATGTGGTATACACCTCACACCAGTGAGAACGGCTAAAATTAACAAGACAGGAAACAACAAATGTTGGAGAGGATGTGGAGAAAGGGGAGCCCTCTTGCACTCTTGGTGGGAATGTGAACTGGTACAGCCACTCTGGAAAACTGTGTGGAGGTTCCTCAAAGAGTTAAAAATAGAGCTACCCTATGACCCAGCAATTGCACTACTGGGTATTTATCCCAAAGGTACAGATGCAGTGAAATGGCAGGACACCTGCACCCCAATGTTTATAGCAGCAATGTCCACAATAGCCAAACTGTGGAAGGAGCCTTGGTGTCCACCGACAGATGGATCGAAAAGGAGTGGGAAAAATTAGAGAGGGTGACAAAACATGAGAGACTCCTAAATCTGGGAAACGAACAAGGGGTAGTGGAAGGGGAGGCAGGTGCGGAGATGGGGTGACTGGGTGATGGGCACTAAGGGGGGAATTTGATGGGATGAGCACTGGGTGTTATACTATATGTTGGCAAATAGAGCTTCAATTTTAAAAATATATTAAAAAATGAAAACAAAAAAAGGTATGGTATATATACACAACAGAATATTATTCTGCCATAAGAAAGAATGAAATCTTGCCACCTGCAACAACATGGATGGAGATAGAGATTACAATGCTAAGAAAATAAGTCAATCAGAGAAAGACAAATGCTATATCCTTTCACTCATAGGTGGCATTTAAGAAACAACAACAAAAAAAAGCAAAGATTTAAAAGCATAAGTAAAAAAGGAGACAGGCAAATCAAGAAATAGACTCAGTACAGACAACAAACTGATGCTTACCACAGGGGAGGTGGGTGGAGTGATGGGTAAAATAGGCAATGGGCTTTAAGGAGTGCATTTGTCATAATGAGCACTGGGTGATGTATCACTATACGGTACCTTCAGTCCTTGATGCACCTAAATCACATATGGTACACCTGAAACTAATATAACACTGTCTGTTAACTATACTGGAACTTAAAATTTTTTAAAATATATTTCTAGATTTTGATTACTAAGCATTCATCAGATACATCATTTGCAAATATCTTCTCCCATTCCGTAGGGTGTCTTTTAGTTTTATTGATTGTTTCCTTCACTGTGTGGAGCTTTATATCTTGATGAAGTCGCAATATTCATTTTTGCAGTTCTCTTATGGAAGCTCCTGGAAAAGGTAAAATTATAACTACCCTATGACCCACCAAGTGCACTACTACATATTTATCCAAAGGATACAAAAGTACTGATTTGAGAGGGTGCATGCACCCCAATGTTTATACCAGCATTATTATCAATAGCCAAACTATGAAAAGAGTCCACATGCCCATTGAATCTTGAATGGGTAAAGAATATGTGGTGTGTGGTAATATATTAAGTGGTTATGTAAAGTTACATATATGTCATATATATATGTAGTGGAAATTACTATAAATTACTATATATATATATATATTACTCAGCCATCAAAAAGAACAAATCTTGCCATTTACAATGACATGGATGGAGCTAGAGAGTATTATGCTAAGCAAAATAAGTCAGAGAAAGACAAATGCTATGTGATTTCACTCATGTGGAATTTAAGAGCAAAAACAGATGAACATGGGGAAAGAAGGAAAAAGAGAGAGGGAAGCAGACCATAAGGGACTTTTTTTTTATACCAGCTTTTTATTTTTTTATTGGTGTTCAATTTGCCAACATATAGAATAACACCCAGTGCTCATCCCATCAAGTGCCCCCCTCAGTGCCCGTCACCCAGTCACCCCCACCCCCAGCCCACCTCCCTTTCTACCACCCTTTGTTCGTTTCCCAGAGCTAGGAGTCTCTCATGTTCTGTCTCCCATAAGGGACTTTTAATGATAGAGAACAAACAGCATTCATGGAGGGAGGTGGAAAGGGATAAGCTAGATGAGGGATGCATAATAAGGAGAGCACTTGTGGTGATGAGCACTGGGTGTTATATGTCAGATGAATCACTAAATTCTACACCTGAAACCAAACTTACATATATGTTCACTAATAGAATTCAAATAAAAAGTTGACAAAATATTTATATAATATTTCTATAAATAAAGGACCAGACATAGGATTTTGAGGCAAATACTACCAACCAAGGAAAAGTAATCTAATTTTAGATAACTGGAAAAAGAGGGAAACGCCTCAACTCTTTAAATGATAATTTCAATACCAAAACTTGTTAAAGACAAAATAAACTAATCTCACTCTCAAACATACTTGCAAAATTCTTTAAAAAAACGGTCTCCTACATGTATTAAAAATATAATACCTTATGTCATGAACAAAGTTGAGTTTGTTCCAGTACTAATTCAGAGTTTACTTCACATCAGAAAATGAATTATGTAAATCACTACATTAAAGGACAAATGAAGAAATATCACACTGCAATCTCGGTAGAGGTAGGAAAGTCATCTGTTTTATTAAACATTTATGCCTATTTATAATTTTATAAAAAACAACACTTCTCAGCAGACCTGGAATAGAAATGAAGTTCCTTAAGCTATTAAAATCATTATACACCAGAACTTAGCAGCAAATATCCTCCCCCAAAAGTGAAACATTAAAATTACCTTGAGATCATAAATAAGCCTGGGGAGCCATTACCCTACTTTTATTCAATATAGTAGGTTTTTTTTTTTTTTCACTTAAGCTTTACTTGGTTAAAATAGAGTGCAATATTGGTTGCTGGTTTCTGGAGTAGAATTCAGTGATTCCTCACTTACATACAATATCCAGTCCTCATGACAAGTGCCTTCTTAAATACCTATCTATCATCCAGTGTGCCTAGGTAGCTCAGAGGTTAAACATCTACCTTCATTTTGGGTGGTGATCCTGGGGTCTTGAGGTTGAGCTCCTGATTGTGCTCCCTGATTAGTGGGGAGCCTGCCTCTCCCTCTCCCACTCACTCTGCTTGTGCTCTCCCTCTCTCACTGTCAAATAAATAAATAAAATATTTTTAAAATTATAATAATACCTACCATCCATCTAGCTCATCCCCACCTTCTCCCTCCATCAACCCTCACTGTGTTCTCTAAAGTAAAGAGTCCTTAATGGTTTGTCTCCCTTTCCTTTTTTCTTTTCCTCCTTTCCATATGTTCATCTCTTTTCTTTCTTAACTTCCACATTATGAGTGAGATCATATGGTATCTGTCTTCTCTGACTCACTTATTTCCCTCTAGTTCTATCCACATTGTTGCCAGTGGCAAGACGTCATTCTTTTTTTTTTTAAGACGTCATTCTTTTTGATGACTGAGAGATATTCCATTGTGTATGTGTATACATACTTAAGATTATATGGAAGATCTAGAAAGTACAATAAAGCAAGGAAAATAGATAATTGGTATAAGAACTGGAAATAAAAAAGCAAAACTGTCATCATTTACAGATGATGTATGGTGGTCTTCATAGAAAAACTAAAAGAATGTACAGATAATACACTAAAATTGGTAGATCTTAACAAGGTTACTGGGCACAAAATCGATATACAAAAACTGAATTGCATTCTTTATACCCACAAACATACAAGAAAATTAAAATTTTATGATGCCACTTAAATAGTATCCAAAATGTAAAGTACATAGGAATAACCCTAATGACAACAGGCAATCCTTCATGGAAAGATGCATATGATTCATGGACAGTCTCTAGAGAAAATCTAAACAAATGGAAATATACACAGACTTATGTCACATAGCATCAGTAGAGTTAACAACTCCTTGCTCTAATGGCTCTGGAAATTATACCACTTTTGGACATCTCTTTTTTTGATTTACAAGTGACCCTTGAACAACACGGGTCTGAACTATGAAAAACCACTTACACATGGATTTTTTACAGTACAGTGCTCCAAATGTATTTCCTCTTCCTAGTGATTTTCATAATAAAATTTCCTTTCCTCTAGCTTGCTTTATTGTGCCAATACAATATATAATACATATAACACAAAATATGTGTTGATCAACTATTTATGTGATCAGTAAGGCTTCCAGTCAACAGTAGGCTTTTAGTTGTTAAGTTTTGGGGGAATTAAAGTTTTATGCAGATGTCTGCTGCCCAAAGGGCTGTGCTTCTTACCCTTAGTTGTCCCAGGGTCATCTATAAATATTTTGTCACCCGAAGTTGAATTGCGTATCATGCTTGGGTTGGAATTCTGTCAATAAAATGTTGTAGACAAGAGGTTATAAGGAAATGAGTAGACCAGCAAGCTTTCTTCTTAGCATATCAATTAATGGTTATAAAAATAGCTATTTTTTAAAAGGTTGACAGGGGATCCCTGGGTGGCGCAGTGGTTTAGCGCCTGCCTTTGGCCCAGGGCGCGATCCTGGAGACCCGGGATCGAGTCCCACATCGGGCTCCCGGTGCATGGAGTCTGCTTCTCCCTCTGCCTGTGTCTCTGCCTCTCTCTCTCTCTGTGACTATCATAAATAATAAAATTTAAAAAGATAAAAATAAAAAAAATAAAAGGTTGACAAATTGGTTTTTTTCTGAGAATTTTTTGATGGAAATCTGAAGGAATCTCAGATATCTTGTGCTGCAAAGATCAATATCCTGAAGCTTAACTTTTGTGCTTTATGCTTTAAAAACATGCCTTCCTCCATCCTGAGTTATGTTACAGAAATGTCCCAAAGAAATAAATTAGTTTTTAATTTGAAAATGGTGCTGGGGGTATATGGTGGAGTGGAGAGAAAAAGCCATCCTACACATTTAGAATGAATAAATTTTATAGGAGTCTAGGGTCTCCAGGAGTACAAAGAAGAGCTTTAGATGATTGAGGGGATGTGAGGATAACTGCGGGGTTTTTTTAGGTGATGCAGAATCTAATTCAGTGCTGAGCAGGCTGGATTTTAGAAGAGCAGTGGGTGGATCAGGAGAAAAATGGTTCTTCAGATCTGAAGGAAGGAAGTGTGATCAGGGAGTGGTAGAGGATGCTGGTTAGTAGGGGAGCATGTTATCAAGGAGAGCATGTGACTGTGTGTTTACCACCCTATCGACATCATTGAAGAAGTTGACTGGAGCAGAATGGGTACTCAACCAACACAATGGTTATCATTGTGTTGAATGCAGCATAATGGTATGAAAAAGTATTTCACTGGGGACAAAGGGAGCGCTGCCTACATCATCAGAAATCCTAGCTAGAAAATAATTTCAAAATAAAATTGACAGACCAGAGTGAAAGGGCTCCCATTTTTGAAACTGTAGACATGGGGATAATGATACTTGCCAGGCCCCTTTGTCTATCAAGGTATCTGATAAATGGACCAGAACTTCCCTTGGAAAACCTGAGACTATTCTACTACACCTTACTTACCACCAGCCATGGACATAGCCTCACAAGGGAGCCTTGAAATCAACTGCTATTGGACTGTCCCTAGGGATCCAGTTAGAATGGTAATACCTCACAGAAGATAGTTGTTGGCCTTATTATACTTGGCTCCCCCACAGTAACCGGTTAGAATCTCACACCTGCCTGTGTGCATATACTCCTTGCCCTATAAACAAGCTTCTGGTTTGGAGCAGAATTCACTGCACCCTCACTCTGTGACTGTGGATCCCTCTTCCGGGCCTGAGATCAGCACAGCCAATGTCATCGCCTTCATTTACCAAAGCCCATGGAGAAGGTCAGTGAACGTGCTCACTTCTGCACTGAAAGCTGACCCTGACTTGGTTGGCATCCTTCAGAGATTAATCCCCCTGGTTCCCTCAGTGACCACCTGTGTTCAGATGCCACCAAGGGTCTGCACATGGAGGCCATGAAGGAGACTCCATTAACCTCCAGCTTGTCCATTTCTCCCTCTCTAGTTGCCTACCTCCGTCTCTGCTTTTCTAATTCTCTCCCGACTACTCTGTTCTCTGAATCACCCCCCTGAGTTTCCATCAGGCTCTCAGAGTCTGCCCAGCAATGCTCATGCCTCTGGATGAGGGGCACATGCCTTGCATGTGTCTGGTGGGGCCAGTCTGGTTTGCAAAGACCCGTCTGTAACTGATGCAGAGAGGGAGACAATCCAGAAGCTCAGTCTTTCATTTCCAGAACTTGAGGGAGCAGTACCTTAATACCTGGCTATTTGATTCTGATTCCAAATGACCAGGGAGCTATGCCTAGCCTGCCTAGTCACCCTCTCAGTCTCTTTTTCCACCTTTGGCTTTTCTCCTCATTTATTCTGTGCCATGATTTGGGTCCTTAGTTCTCTGTCTCCTGATGAGCTTCTCTCTGTCCCTTCCCTGCAGGGTCACCTGTTCCTAACTTTTCCACATATACACCATCTTATGACATGTGAAAACTTTTCCTAGTTCCTTCTCTCTATTGCAGTGTCTCTAGTTCTCTCTTTGGCTTTAACTTTTCTCCTTTTTTGTCTGGTGTGGGTGGGATCTCTCCACTATGTCTAGGACTACTTTTTCTCATTTCTTTCTTCTCTCAACCCTTCCGCTTGGTGTTTGTGCATGTTGGTATTTTCTACTTACCTGGTATTTTGCTTTCTTGTTCCCTGGAGAAAGAGAGGTTGAGAATTGACTCATGGATGATCCTCTCTTAGTGATTGTGCTCCAGAGCTTGAGGCTGATGTTTTTGCAATGTTTCTGTAAGCCAGATTAAGAGTAAATGGGACTCAAATATTTGGGGGGAAAACTGAGTTAGATGGAAAGATCCTTCTGACAGAGAGAGGCAGGAACCATTAGGAATATTGAGATCCTCCTTTCTCTTGTTTCTGCATGTGGGAAGCTGGCCGGATGTTTACAGTAGTCCTTCCACATGTGAAGGGAAACCACAGAGAGAGGGAGAAGAAACAGAGATCACATCTAATGTTTTTTTAATGTGCAATACATGGCAACCTCTAGTTACATGTTATTTAGCTAATCCTTATTTTATAGGAGAAAAAACTTGTGACTCAGCTAGCCAACTGCACATTATAAGTGACAACGCCAAGATTGAATTTCAGGTATGCTTGCCTCCAAAGTCCCCGTCCTTAGCCCCTTAGCCTCACTGCTTCTCTATAAGGTGAGATACCAGGTTCCAGATATTTGTTGAGTATCTAAATATATAAGTATTCTCTTTTTAAGTTCATCCATTTGTTTGTCTAGGAATCCTTCTGTCTTTCCCCCTTTTTCTCTTCTATTGTATCGATACACGTTTCTCTCCCTTCTTCTCTCTCTCACGATCTCTCACTTTTCTCTCATTCTTCTCTAAGCTCCTTAGAATCATTCCAGATACCACATATTTTATTGAAGCCCTAGTGGAGCTCTTAACTATATCATAGTACAGTTAAATTGTAAAATATCTCTACCTTCAACCATACTGCATGCTCTGCCGGAACTTAACAATGCTTAGAAATACATTTTTTACTTTGTGGAATCAATTTTTAAAAGGCTTCAGGCATTTGGAGCATTACTGACATTTAAAACTGTAAATGCCTTAGCTAATATTTTTTGTTTATCCAGGCGTAGGTGAGGAGACTTTAGATTTGTCTTACTACAAATACTGTTCTGTGTGATTTATGTATATACATGTTTACACACACACACACACACGCACACACATTTTTGACTGAATGAATAAATTTCCTCTTAACCTTCACAACAGCCATTGGACAAGTATGTTTTTCCTCATATTATAGGAAAAATGTTTATAGAAATATATTTCTAAGTTGATATCAATGGCGGCATTAAATAATGTAGAAAGTTGGAACTCAGGTGGTCATTTATTCTACAATTCTTTTGGTGAATGTACATTGAAGACTGCTATGTGCTAGGCAGTCTTCCCAGAGATTAGGATGCAAAATCTCTGTGGTTAAAGAGCTTATAGTAGAGAGAGGAAGATGTTATAGCATGTGATCAGTGTTTCCTCTAGAAGATGCAGGAAAAAATGTAAATTCCTATGGGCCAACCTGGGCAAGAGTAGTTGAAGGCGTCACTCATGGATGCAGGACTTGAGGTTGGTCTTGTAAAAGCAGGGTTTTGTCAAATAGAGAAAATGTGTATTCCAGAAAGAGGGACTAGTTTACACAGAGACCTGGAGGTCAAGAAACTATGGTGTTTGTGGGGGAATGTGAGCTGTGGCTGGAATTCAGGGTGTCTGTAGGAGAGTAGGGAAAATTGAATATTATTGGGACTTAATATATTATGGAGGTTACAAAGAGGAGAGTGGAAGGCGACTTTGTGGTTTTTGATTTAGGTTACTAAGAGTCCAAATAATACCATTAAATAAGAAAGGAGGTTAGGAGGAGGAACCATGGATCCTCCTGGGGACACTGATAACTATGCAGGCTGGTGTCTATCCTTTGTCTTTGTACTGGACCAAGTCTAAACCAGACCTGACATACTGGAACTTTCATTGAAATAGTCTCAAAAACCTACAGAGCAGGAAACTACACCCCTGAGGCACTTGTATCATTGTTTAAAAGCCCTGTGGGACAGAAAATTCCTCTAACTACCATTTCTGCTTGTCCTAAACTTGAATGAAACAAAACCACTGATCACCATAGAGGTTTTCCCTCAGCAAACTACCTCAACTGCACTGAAGCTCCTTTTTTTTTATATATATATATCTGCCACCTCCTCCTTCCTCTCCCAATATAAAAATATTGGCATTCTCTCTAGGTAATATCTGGTGGTTCAGAAGTACCGCTTCCGTGGTAATTTAGAATGTCATTTTCTGAACTTATATCATAAATATGCTATTTAATTAGGTATCTTCTTGCACCCTCCTACCCACCCCAACCCTATTCTGTATATTCTTAGGTCTGATAATTCCGCTTTATTATGAGGTCAAGATTTGTCTATAGGTGTGGGGGATAGCAACAGGAGGATTTTCACTTCCTTTTAGCATTTTAGGCCCTAGGACACTAAGTGACCCACGGGGGGGGAAAAAAAAAACTTACCATGTGGTCAACCCCAGCAGGAGCTAGGAGCCCTCCAACATAAGGGCTGGAAGCCAAAACTCAAGCAAGTAATAAAATGTTTGTGTGGACTTTTTTTTGAGACCTCTTAGTGATAATATAATATTAAGTGGCTACTAGTGGTAAGAGTTGAGTGCTCAACCATATCTCAGCCACTCTCCTTGGAGACACTTTTGAGAAAATAAACAATGTAGCAAGATGACAGAAAACTTTCACTTTCAGTCTAAAGAAGAGAAGTCTTAGTGACTTCAAATATCTAGATGACAAGATTCTTACCCTCTCTGGGTTCCAGTTGCTGTTGAGAAGTTAATTAGCCTATGAGCTCTCCAAGAAAAATGCTGTCATGCACACACGTTTTGGCACAACATCTCTGAGATGCATGGACACCCTGAATCATGTCTTCTCACTCCTGGGGCTCCTTGAACTTCAGAATATATATATATATATATCCACCACAAAGTTTTTCTGCTCAGAAAAAATAATGATTTTTGGTTTTAAGGTCATGAAAGTATGAATTTCATCCAAAAAAGAAGGGCTTAGAGAAACCAGATTTCAAGCTTTGTTAGATTTGAAATTACTAGAGCCACATTGTATGTATTTACACATTTTATTTATATGTTTATTTATCTACCTGCTAGAAGATAGCCAAGCCTCACAGGAGCTGAAGCTTTCTAAAAATATACATGATTTTATTTAAAAAAAATATATATATATACACATGATTTTAAGAATGCTAATAAGCTCATTTGCAAATTAAGTGAACCAACCCATTCCTAAACATTTTTTTTTATTTTTTTAATTTATTTATGATAGGCACACAGTGAGAGAGAGAGAGGCAGAGACACAGGCAGAGGGAGAAGCAGGCTCCATGCACCGGGAGCCCGATGTGGGATTCGATCCCGGGTCTCCAGGATCGCGCCCTGGGTCAAAGGCAGGCGCCAAACCGCTGCGCCACCCAGGGATCCCAACCAACCCATTCCTAATGCAGGCATACTCTCCAATACGGTGCTGTGTTATATTATCATTCCATTATCATAGCATTTTAGGAAACAGGAACATTGTGGCTGTCAAATGTATTCAATAGTGTCCTACTCCTCTTCAGTAGTTATAACAAGAATCAGAATCTTAACATTTTAATGAGACATTATCCCACCAGGCTATTCTACGATAGCAGTCTTTGTTCTTTGTGTTCCTGTGATCATGGAATATACTTTTCTTTTCCTTAACTCATCAGCATTGTGCTTTGAGCATTCAGCATATGTGTAACAGCAGAACTTTCCCTCTCAGGATCATCTCAGACATCATTGTCACTCAAGGTTTCTTGTCATTTTAACCAAAGCTCTATCACATTTCTTTCTTTGAATTTTATTTCCATATATGTGATTATGTACTGCTAATACCATTAGGGATTTTGAGGGGTCCAGCAAATAACACTGCTCTTCCTACCTGGTTCTGAATCATCTGAGCAATGAGACAGGTTGCAGGTGAAGGCTAAAACAGCACCTTTATTTTAACAAAGCAGACATTGGTTTCCTAATCCAGAAGCAGAGAATGAAACAGACAAACCTATTCCCCTGTAACTGACACGACTGTACAACCACAAAGTCTCCCTAACCAGGGGTAGAGTCTGCTCTGGAGAAGGCCACTCACTCCCAAGGGGAAATTGACCTCAAGAAAGGGACAGAAAACTCGTGCTTTGTTTCTCCTTCTCGAATCATGAATTCAGTAAGCCACTCCACTCCCCATGGGAGCATGTGAATGATGAAAGAAAGGTCAAGAATGTTATGTTATCACACATAGAAAGGAAACATCGGGAATATGGAAGAACTTATTCCTTCCCTACCCACCCCTAACAGTATCTAGCATTGTATTCTTACCCCATTAAGTCTATGATTAACCATAAGAGGTAAGACACATAAATAGTCCTACTTCCACCATCCTATTGGCTGCTCCTCCAACACAAATCACTGCTCTGCAGAGAGGCTCTTGGAATTTTTGTAAAGTTGTATCTTGCTTGCAAGTAGTTCTAAAAGGAATCAGAACAGTATGTGTAATTAATCATTCTGAAGCCAATCTGGACCCACAGCTGAAAACTTCCTCCCTATTCCTCTCTCCTTGCCAAACTGCTCAACTGCATTGCCAACATAACTTACCAGAGGTTCTTCAATTAGATTAAATTAAATAATTAAATTACAATAAAAAGTCATGGCATGTGTGAAATATTTATTAAACTAGTATGAATTTAAATGAGATTACACACCCTAGACTCTTTAAACAAGAAACCTAAGGGGTCATAGACAGTTATGTATTTTATATCTATACCCTTGGCAGAAGAAATCCCATAATCCTCTTCTGGTTTAACAGAGAAATCTCACAAGTATATATACACCTTTCTAAAAACAGACATCAATTTACATATTTCTACAGCCATTATTAAGACCACTAATAAAATGATATTTTAGAGGTTCACCATTAGTTTTAGACCACAGAGCAACAATTTCTGATGTCTAGTTTCAGAAAGTTCTTTTTTGGAAACAACTACAAGGACCTGTTTTATATTACAGAATAAGGGGTTGTCTACAGCTAAAGGTGATGATGTTTTCTTATATTCCTGCTGGTTATTCTTCAAGTGACAATTAAGAGGACATGTGATTTTCAAGTCAGGGTGCTAAAACTCAGCACTGGGATAGAATTAAAAGTCCCGAGAAGGTCCAAACATATAGTATGAAAAAGTGGAGCAAGTACGCTGATTTAACAAGTGGAATATGTGACAGTTAAAGTGCAGTATATAATGTAACGTAGTAGTATTATTTAAGTAAACACTCATCATCTATATTATGGATGTTGAAGAACTGACAAGGTACCACCACAACTATCTTCCAGAGTGGACCAGCAGGTCAGACCATCCTCCGTGGACCAGTTCTTCTTCAGACACCATGAGATTTTCTCTATTATTTGCTGCAGTGATTCAGTGATAAACATCATCACCATCCAAGCCACAGAATGAGGTAGGATGTGATTTTCAAGTCCTTGTCCTATTTATTTATACAAATGCTTGGCTGATTAACCCCTCTAGATGCCACTTATCAGCAGGTATTCTTTCTGGCACAATGAACCAAAATAAGCATTTATATAATCCTATGGATCCTACGGCCTTCTTAGGTTGAGCTTCAGTGTCTTCTTGGGCAAGTCCCAGGCTTGTCTGGAGCATAGCTCACTGCCTTCATTGCCCAGACTCTGACCTCAGCCACAACATGTCCACTGGTCCCATGATCCCAAGCCACTTCTCGGGTTAAACATTGCTCTAGACCCTCCCTGCCCTCTCTCAGTCCTGAAGAGGAGTTCTAGAGACAAGTTCTAGGGGAACATCCCAAAGTACAGATGGGAATGGCCTACTGCCTTGGCGTATCAGGAAATCACCTAGAGGGAATCCAAAGCAGAAAAGGGTGGCAGTAATGGGGTAAGTCTCTTCTAAAATTAAGATAGGCAACATGAGATATTTAAAGAGACAGAGAAGGAAGGGGAGTCCAACCAGAGGTCACTGAATGGCAGACACCCACACCAAATATGAGAAAGGGAGAGGGAGAAGAAAACAGTGAGAAATGGAAGTGCAAAAAGGAGGGGGAAAGACTAACATACGGGTAGAGTAAGAACGTGTGGGGAAAGGCCTGAGAGAAAAGAAAATGAAGAAGAGTGGTTGGCAGAACTGAAGGGTAAGAAGGAAAATACTAACCATCTATAAGGATCTAAGAGTGGAAGGGATCTCTCTAGAATCCTAACTCTGAGACAAGATGAAAAGTGCAAGAGAGATTAAACATGAATATGAGTAATAATACCCACCATTTGCTTCAACGTGGATGGAACTGGAGGGTATTATGCTGAGTGAAATGAGTCAATCAGCGAAGGACAAACATTATATCTTCTATTCATTTGGGGAATATAAATAATAGTGAAAGGGAATAAAAGGGAAGGGAGAAGAAATGTGTGGGAAATATCAGAAAGGGAGACAGAACATAAAGACTCCTAACTCTGGGAACCGAACTAGGGGTGGTGGAAGGGGAGGAGGGCGGGGGGTGGGGGTGAATGGGTGACGGGCACTGAGGGGGGCACTTGACGGGATGAGCACTGGGTGTTATTCTGTATGTTGGCAAATTGAACACCAATAAAAAATAAATTTATTAAAAAATAATAAAAAATAAAAAAATAAGCATGAATATGATGACTTCCTAAAAGTTGCAATAATGAGAAAAGACATGAGAATCCTGAATGTTCATTCTCTGATGATGGGAAAAGAACAAGACTTATCCTGGAAGCAAACGGACAAGTCAAAGTTTTCTGAAGGTCCATTCCAGAAATGCTGAATTTGTGCTCCACTCATACCTTCCCTTGTCTCACGGCAACGGTTGCATCCTTTTCACCCAACGGTGCATAGCCCTGTATTCCAACCTCTGTAGGAAACTGCCTTCATTAAGAAAGCATGCAAGAGCTCAGAACTAGGCCCCATCTCCCGCATGCACAGCATGGGTGGTGGATGCAGCAGCACCAACCACTGGGAGACGGAGTCTGGATAGATGGTAGATGACTGGTAAGCATGGCTGTTTCCAGAGATTTGCAAATCATTCTCACCTAAGGGGCAATGCTGAAGGGGAGAATGTTATTGTTTCCTCTGAAACCTCAACCCATTCATCATTTTAAATACATACAGTAAGGCTGAGCACTTTTTTTCTTCTAGGAAAATGTGTCTAAACATCTCCCAAATATGATCTTCTATAAGCTAACAGCCAGCATGCTGTTCCCTCAAATACTCCATTCCTCACTTTCTTAAACTTTTCCTCATTGCCATGGGTTCCAGGTCCAACCATCTTAGCCTTGCACCTCTGAACACATTTTGGAGAGTGGCTAATCCTCAGTGTTTACAGCCCTGGGGCAGATGTGGTACTTCATTTGAGGCCTGCCCAAATCAGAATAAAGTATAACTATCGCTTCCTGTTTTTGATAGGTGACCCTGGTATCCTCACTGCCCCACAACATTGTCAATTACATCTTTTCCTAATGTTCAAAACATTGACCACCACTCATTGTCTTTTATAGCTGGGTCTCTGGGCTCAAGTGAGTACCTTACATTCCCTACAAACTATCTCACCTGTGCTTTCTTGTCCTCCCTCCTCAAGCAGGTCCAAGACAGTGGACCTAAGGAATGGCAGCACAGTGACAGAGTTCATCCTCGTGGGCTTTGAGCAGAGCTCCTCTTCCACTCAGGCATTACTCTTTGCTCTCTTCCTAGCCCTCTACAGCCTTGCCATGGCCATGAATGGCCTCATCATCTTCATCACCTGGACAGACCCCAGGCTCAACAGCCCCATGTACTTCTTCCTTGGCCACCTGTCCTTCCTGGATGTCTGCTTCATCACCACCACTATCCCACAGATGCTGATCCACCTGGTGGTCAAGAACCACATTGTCTCCTTTGCCTCTTGCTTGACCCAGATGTATCTGGTTTTTGGTGTAGGTGTTGCTGAGTGCATCCTCTTGGCCTTTATGGCCTATGACCGTTATGTTGCTATCTGCCACCCGCTCAGCTATGCCCAGATCATGAGCCGGCAGGTCTGTGTGAAGCTGGTGAGTACTGCCTGGTTCTTTGGGCTGATCAATGGGATTCTGCTGGATTATATGACATTTCGTGGTCCCTTCTGTAGAGACAACCACATAGAGAACTTCTTCTGTGAGGCCCCCATAGTGATTGCCCTGTCTTGTGGAGACCCCCAGTTTAGTCTCAGGACAATCTTTGCTGATGCCGTCGTGGTGCTGCTCAGCCCCATGGTGCTCATTGTCATCTCCTATGCCCGCATCCTGGCCTCCATCCTTGGCAGAGCCTCCTCCTCAGGTCGAGGGAAGACCTTCTCTACTTGTGCCTCCCATCTGACTGTGGTCATCTTTTTCTACACCTCTGCCATGTTCTCTTACATGAACCCTCGCAGCACACATGGCCCTGACAAAGACAAGCCTTTCTCCCTCCTCTACACCATCATCACCCCCATGTGCAACCCCATCATCTATAGTTTTCGAAACAAGGAAATGAAAGGAGCCATGGTGAGGGCCCTTGGGAGGACCAGCCTGGCACAGGCAGAGTCTGTCTAGTAGGAAGCCTCCAAGAAGAAATGCTCCCTCCCCTAACCCTGACAATTGGGAATCCTCCCATGCTAACAGGTTCCAGGAAAGAGCATTCATCATTTTCTTCCTACTAGCAGCAGACCTGGAAGATCCTGTTGATGGCTTATGCTCATGTCTGATTTCATCAAGTGCTCTTTTTTTTTTTTTCTTTTGGATATAACAGTTTATTCTTTATTCTTTCACTTGTTTTTTTTTTATTTTACATATATATATATATTTTTAATTGAAGTTCTATTTGGCAACATATAGTATAACACCCATTACTCATCAAGTGTTCTTTTATCTTGGTCCTTTTCAGGATAATTCGAGACTTTGTTTTTCTTCTATGTTATCACAACGGGATCTGATAAAGACATAAGTGCACTTGATTCCATTTCATTTTATTTGTACAGTACTTTCACACGCCATTCCCAGTCTGAGTTTTGCATAAATTTAGGAGTAAAGTTTTCTTCTCTTTTAACTTACCATTTTAGTCTTATTTTCTTTCTCACATTCCAACTCTCATATCCTAAACCCACCTTCTTCCACCCCACTTCTACATAAGAAAATGAGAAAAAGTTCAGAAAAAGAGAATAAGGGAGCAGTGTTGACATAAGAAAAGTCAGAGAAAAGAAAAAAAATGAAAAACTAAGGATCATCACTCTGAACTCCATA
This sequence comes from Canis lupus familiaris, assembly GCF_011100685.1. Classification (NCBI taxonomy): domain Eukaryota; kingdom Metazoa; phylum Chordata; class Mammalia; order Carnivora; family Canidae; genus Canis; species Canis lupus. Next base: position 40,027,552 of record NC_049248.1, on the reverse strand, counting down.
TTCTTAGCCTCTGGTAGTCCATGAGGAAGAACCTATGAGTGGCATTAAATGCCACCATAATAATGCATTCAACTTATGTTTATGCTTGCATATTGTTGAGAAGGGGAAGTGAGAAAGGCTAGCCTGTCAAACCCCTTCCCTAAATCTTCTAGTTTCCTTAAGTAACATGAACTCTGATCCAAGTAGTCAATGCATCTGTCAAGCTTCTCAAACCACTAGTTTCCTTTCCTGGTTTGGACTCCCAATTAACTCCACTCTCCCTACTGCCTTCTTTTTTTCCGAACCACCTTTCATTTCATTCCAACTCAATCCTATTGCATCTTACTCCCATCTTAAATGGAAACTCCATTTCCTGTAGTTTAAGGAACACTTCTCCACACTACCTACCATTGCAGATGTCTTTCCATTTGCAGCCCTGACCTCTCTCACTTCCTCTAGCTTCTCTCCTTAACCACATTTAGCATCCCTTGAGAGGGTAATTATATTCTAAGCCAGCTTGTTCTTTGAAAATTACATTTTTCTCATGCCCCTTTCATAATAATAGAAAATGGGACAGGTCTGTTATTTTCTGGTGCCACTTCCATAAGATAAATGCACTTCAGTCAGGATTCCCTCAAAAAAATATACTACCCTTTCCACATCATACACATCACACTACCTTCTGCAAGGAATTTAAAATAGTAGCTTCACTACTGAAGCTACTGCTTCACAAAGTTCTAAGCTTTTGAGTCCAAATTGGTTTATCTCTAGATATCAGAGGACATGTGAGAAGGCCTTCTCAGCAGCAGTGAAGAAATGAAACACCACTGTAATCGAGAAGAAACAAAAAAAGTAGAACATAAAATTTTCATTATCAAAGAGATTTTACACCAGGCATAGTTAAACAGGAAAGAAAGACTTAAAGACTACTGAAATAGGAAATTCAACTCTAATGAAACAAGTGGCTGGAGAGTTATTAAGAACTGCAGTAAGGGGCTTGCCTAGCTGGCTGAGTTGGTTAAGAGTCTGCCTTAGGCTCAGGTCATGATCCTGGGGACCTGGGGTCCCACAATGGGCTCCCTGCTCAGCAGGGAGACTGCTTCCCCCTTCTCCCTCTTCCCTCTACTCATGTTTGCTCTCTTTCTCTCAAATAATAAATAAAATCTTTACAAAAAAAAAAAAAGAAAAAAGAGCTGCAGTAAGGGCCAGCTGTGTGTGGTGACTGGTCTTACTGAAAGGAAAAGTAAGCTTACAGGTTGTAGTTTTGCCGTTGGAGCAAGGTGCCCATTGATGTTGGGTTCCTACCCTTCCATAGACATTAGGAAATAGGAATACTATCTTTCGGAGGATTACATTTCAAAAGGATGGTTCCTCAGCCATGAGAAAGACTGGCCTTCAAATTGACAGAAGGAAAAAAAAAAAATTGACAGAAGGCTTAAAGAAGATTCATATACATTTAAAAAGGGGCTAGAGAGGGTGACGGGCACTGAGGGGGGCACTTGATGAGATGAGCACTGGGTGTTATGCTGTATGTTGGCATATAGAACTCCAATAAAAAAATATATACAAAAAAAATAAATCTCCACAAGAATTGATGCTAATCAAATCAAAAATTTCGGCCGTAATTGTGCTGGATAACTTAGCTGTTACAGAGCTTGTTATTAAAGACTTCAGAATGCCAAAAAAAGCCGGGGGGGGGGGGGGGCGGTGTAGAGAAAGATTGGGATTTACAACTTTTCTAAAATAAATGGTTTGAGAAAAAAGAGGCCAGGGACCCAAATTTAAGGTGAAACTTGCAAGGACTGCCTGGGTGGCTCGGGGGTTGAGTGCCTGCCTTCATGCCCAGGGCCTGATCCTGGAGTCCCTGGGATTGAGTCTAGCAGCTGGCTCCCTGCATGGAGTCTACTTCTCCCTCTGCCCATTCTCTCGTGAATAAAGAAGTAAAATCTTTAAATTAAAAAAAAAAAAAAAAAGATGAACCTTGCCCAAAGTTGTCAAGTAGAAAGGGGAATGGTGGGGCCTTCTTGATTACCATAGAGAACAAAAGAAGTGTTTATTCTTCCCCCTAGGATCTCAGCTTCCGCAAGTTTGAGAATTCCTGTCTCAAAAGAGCCTTTTAGAGTAAAAAGAAAAAAAAAAAAAAAAGGAAGCAAACAAAAGAAAGAGTGCTTTTTAAAAAGTTTTCCAAGGAACTTCTTGACTTTACATTTGCCCAACACTTTTGTGCGCTGACAGTTTGGGTTTTAAGCTCAGTCTAATAGGGCAGGCAAGAACAAATAATGGTGACATGAAGAGCAAACGTTTTAAGGGCCCTATACAAAGTACAACTGGGAAGACGGGAACAGCAGCTCACATTGATCAAGCACTTGTGTTCTCACAGCTCTACGTTTAATCTTCACAAAACCCTTCAAGTACCAGATTACTTCCATTCGGAGATGCAAAACCGAGGCTCGGAGAAGTCAAGGAATTTGCTCAAAATCACACACGTTCAAACGGCACTTCTAACGCAGGCACCAATCCCAGAGCGTCACTCCTAAGGACGTTATTGAAAAACTGTCCCCAAGCACGGGGCACAGGCTTTACACGAAGAGTTGGTCCTTCGAAGATAGAATCAAGCCTTAAAGCTGAAGCCACGCGCGGCGCGGCAGGAATTCCAGGCCCTGAGGAGGGGTCTGCTGTGTCGCCGCAACGCTTCCCGCGGCCACGGCGGACGGTGAGCGTGGCCGCGAAGGCCGTAGAGTCAGGCGGAGCGACCTCACGCTCTCCTCCAGGGCAAGCACTTTCTCAGTCGAGGCCCCGGGCTCCGGGGGGGGGGGGGGGGAGGGGGGGCTAGAGAAGCAGCCGCCCCGAGGCCTCCCTACCGCAGCCTGTGCCCCGGTCCCGGCCCCCGGCGGGCACACGGAAAGCGCCCAGGGACCGCGGACACCCACGTGACTGCAACCACCAGAAGTCACTCCGCGGTGCGCGTCCCGTCCCAGCCCGCTCATAAATCCGGATGCAAGTCCACCTGTCGTGGGAGGGCGCGCGCTCAGGGCCTGCAAACGTGGGTAGGGAATCCAGAACTCTAGCCGCGGTGCCAGCTCGAGCCGCCCTCAGGCTGCGAGCTCGCCCGGGCCCCGCCCCAGCCCAAGCCGGCGCCATGTTTCCCAGCCCGGCTCGGAGCCACGCCCAAACTACCCATGAGGCCGTGGGCCGCGAGCCGATTGGCGGGAGGGGAGGGGGTGGGCGGGGCCCTGGGGGCGGGAGGCGGGGAAAGAGAGCCCAGAACCACCACAACTGCCAATCAGCCTTCCCCAGCCTCTCCGAGCTCGGTTACGGCAGCCAATGAGCGCCCTGTCCTTGGTCGCCCCTGGGCGGAACCGCGCTCACCGGAAGACTTCCGGGAGACGCCAGCTCGAGTTCTGGGAGACTCGGCAGCCGCCGCCCCCGCCGGAGGCGCGGATTTTAGGCTTGGGATACCCTCGCGGTTGAGTGGAATTGTTGAAATGTAGCGCCCCTTCGGTGGAGTTAGGGATGGGATGGGGTGGGGTGGGGTGGGGTGGGGTGGGATGGGCGCGGAGCAAGGCTGGAGGCAGGGCTGAGCGCAGATATTTGCCCCTCACAGCGAGTCCTCCTGTCTCCTAGTCTTGCCCCCCCCCCCCCATACGTAGCCTACTTATTTTCTGGTGGTCGCCCCATTTTGGCGAACTGTATAATTGTCGGGCTCCTCTTCCCTCCTGGACAACGCCGTTGTCTTTGGAACTTCCTTACCTGCCCTTTGCAGTTATTCCAGGAAGCCTTCCTTGACCCCTTCCCCTTTCTGGGCTCACTGGACTTTGAGTTTCCTGCATGACCTGTGCAATTTCCTAACCCTGTGCTCTTACTTAATTACTTTTCTATCTTCCCCCACGTTTGTGATTCATCTTTGAGCCCTTAGCACAGTATCTGGAGGTGGTGTGGCGCTATCTTCTCAATGAAGTCTTAAGCAGAAGCTTGATGTATTAACCAAATAACAAAGCTCTTCTAATTGGAGAGGAAGGTTTGAACCCCCAAGAAAACCTCTGAGCCCCTTATTATCGGTTGACTTAAGCTAAATATTCACTTTAATATATAGAAATATGGCTTACCCAAGACATGAATATTAAACATGTCTAGATCCTCTCTCTGCACGTTTGTTTTTATATTCTAGTCTACAGACCTCGTTATCTATTTGCCTCTTCAGATCAATTCCTCATGCAGTAGCAAGCATGTCAACAGATCCCCTTACCTCTGGCTTTCTATTGGGTTCAGCCAATGAACAGTATAGGCCAAGTAGGAATGTGAGGTTAGGCTCTTTAATCCTCTAGCTCTTTCCCTGTGGGGCTGTTATGGCAAGCTCACCTGAGTCCCTTTAGCTAAGATCTCAGCTCCTGTCATTTAGGCTTCTTTACCTGGTTCTCTATTTTTAAGTTTTGGAACTGCCACCTCCCATTACCTTCTCAGGCTTAGCCCATCTAATACCAGATTTGGGATACTGTAGCCCCTTTGCAGTTTCCCTACACCTAGCTCACACTGTTGTATATGATCCTTTGCAAAGATCCCCAAACTATCCTAATTTGAGTATCCCATCTGTTTCCTGGGGATACCTACTATAAGACCATTCTCCTACTGAAGCAATGAAAACATTTCAAGTGGAAACATTTGGAAGGCTATATGATGTAGTAGAAAGAGCATGGGCTTTGACGTTAGAGAAAATGCAGTTTCATGTCATTCAGTTACTCATATCCATTTGGCAAATGTTCCACAGTCCGTCCTATTAGCTGCGGTAGGTATTTTAGAGAGTGCTATGGCACACGGCCTGTTCTCCAAGAACCCTCTTCTCCCACTGGGATGAGCCCTAACCAAGTTAGTGTCATGGAACACCCCCGTGCCCCCATTATCACTACAAACAGTGCAGTGAAGCTGGATTTCCTGGGAATTTGGAATTGGTATGCAGTAGGTATAGTCATTTCAGGGCTGGAACAGGCAGTCACTCAAGCTATTGAGTAGTTGTCTTTTTCCATGTATGTGAAGAAGCAAAGAAAATTGACAGGCAGGGAGAATAGATTGAAGTCAGAGGACAGAGAAGCAAAGATAGAAGACCATAGCCTCAGAGAAAGAGCCTGAGATAACGGCTGCCCTGGTTTCAGTCAGCTTTGGAGGGCCAGCTGCATTCTTGCTCTTGACTTTGTTACATAACCTTGCATCCTTATAATAAACCCCTTTTCTTCCTCAGAATTATTGCAAATGGGTTTTTTATTTCTTGCAATCAAAAAGGTTATTACAAAAAAAGATATTACTAAGGTAATACCTACCTCAGTGTGGTTATGGGGATTAAAGGAGGTGAAGTATCTAAATCAGTGTCTCCAAAACTGCTACTTCCTCTAAATGTAAATAGCACCTCATGTGTTCTGAGCATCAGAGGTATCTGTTCTTTGTATTTCTTGTTTGGAATAAAGAGCCCATTTTGCTGTCAGTATTTTTACAAGTTTTTCCTCATTAAAGCTTCTTTTCGAAATGCTGTTCTGTTCATGGTCTAGGTGCTGATAAATTTACGTTTGTGGTTTTCTATGTTTTATTTTGAAGTTTTTGTTCCTTATTAATCAGTCTCTTTAATTCGTGATACATCATCATTGTCCCTATAAGGAAAAGCCCTCTTGTTTAAGTCTATTTCTTTATTCCATCCTTACACTCGCTCTCCATTCCCATCCCCACCTGCAACAATAGACAATTTTCTAATGTGTTTAAATGTGTTCTTAGAAAATAGTTATTTTTTGGTAGGCTTATATTTTTAAATGTACTCCACAGCTACTGAGTTATATGACTCATTCTGTGTCTTATGTTTTTCACTCAGCTCTGTTTTTCATCTCTATCCATCTTGCCAGATGCTAACATTTAATGTTACTTCACACTGGTGTCTAGTATTCCATGGTATGCATTCACTACATTATATTCATCCACTCCTCCAGTGATGAGCACCCATGTTGCCCCCAACTCCATGCCACTACAAAACACTCTGTGATGAACATCACATTAGTCCCCTTCTGAACTTGTAAGGAATTTGTTTTATATTACTTAAGAGAGGGGTTACCGGATTTTAGGGTATGAATCTATTTAATGTGTCCAAGTAATGCTAGCTTGCTTTCCAGAAGTGGCAAAACCAGTCCTGCAGCAGATTTCCACATCACTGACATCTGTAGTTATCCAGATTTCTGTTTTGCTGGTTTGATAGGTATAAACTAATATCTTATTATTGGCTCAATTTGCATTCGATGACTAATGGTTTTGATCAAATTTCCATATGCATAATAGCTTTTTCCTATTCTTTAAATTGCCTGTTGATATCTTTTGTTTTGTTTTGTTTTTTTAAAGATTTTATTTATTTATTCATGATAGACATAGAGAGAGAGAGGCAGAGACACAGGCAGTGGGAGAAGCAGGCTCCATGCAGGGAGCCTGATGCGGGACTTGATCCTGAGACTCCAGGATCAGGCCCCAGGCCAAAGGCAGGAGCTGAACCCCTGAGCCACCCAGGGATCCCTGCTGATATCTTTTGCACTTTTTTTTTTTTTTTATGATAGTCACAGAGAGAGAGAGAGAGAGGCAGAGACACAGGCAGAGGGAGAAGCAGGCTCCATGCACCGGGAGCCCGATGTGGGATTCGATTCCGGGTCTCCAGGATCACGCCCTGGGCCAAAGGCAGGCACCAAACCGCTGCGCCACCCAGGGATCCCTGCACTTTTTTTTTTTCTGTTGGGTTGCTATCCTTTTCCTGTTCATTTGCAGGAGTTCCATGTATATTCTAGGAAATTCTAGAATTCTTTGTCAGTTTTAGACAAAGCAAATATTTTCTGCATTCTGTCATCTACCTGTTAGCTTTGTCCATGGTCCCCTTTGTAGAATATAAATCTTTGTTTTAGCAAATCCACCAGTTTTTGCCTTATGGTTTGTACTTTTGAAGGCATTGAAACGTGGACTACTCTCTTCGTTATGCCTACCCTCTGCCTGACGTCTCTAAATCTGAGTTCAGTGGCAAGGTCCCTGTGGTCATTCCATCCAGTCCTCTTCATTGGACTCCAAAGTAATTGTACTGACTAAATTTCATTCTTAAGAGAATCCCATCTACCTTGAGCCTTTTCCCCCTATAGAATTGCAAGCTATGAAAATCATATCTTTTAGGTATTTGAAGTCATCCTTCCAGTAGCTTTGGACAACATCTGACCTTACCTCCTTAGCTATCAGGAAGAACCAAAATGGCAAAATTACTTTCCTTCAAGATCTTCCTCACCCCCATTTTGCTAGCCAATTCCATATTTGTGGGTCAGAATTAGATCCAGAATCATCTTTGCTATCCTCTTCCTTCTGAAGGATTAGATTACATTAAATCAACTTCCCCTCACTTCTGGAACCTCTTTGTGCCAGTTTCATGACTTGTTCCTGGAATCTATAATCCATTTTATCTGTTTTGGCAGACTCTAGCACATTATTACAATAATGTCACTTCTTTTCCTCACCTTTATCTTCACATAAATAATTCCTTTACTGTTTCCATTCTTAAGGATATAAAATCCCATGTAAAAGTATCTTCATGATGCAAACTGTTACTCAGACTTTCCTTTTATTATTTTCTTTTGTTTTTATTTTATTCCTCCCACTTACTTTCTTTGGTCTACTTCTTTTTTTCCTTCTGTCCCTACATTTTTTCTTCCTCCTTTCCTTCTTAATTTTATAAATGCTAAGAGCAGGGGCTGACTTTATGTAGATCACAGCAAAGAAGCTTTTTCTGTCCCCATTGACATGTGATGTGGATTACATGACTGCCAGTTCCTTTCCAGTTGCACATTAGAAACCTGTTCTGGGGATCCCTGGGTGGCGCAGCGGTTTGGCGCCTGCCTTTGGCCCAGGGCGCGATCCTGGAGACCCAGGATCGAATCCCACGTCGGGCTCCCAGTGCATGGAGCCTGCTTCTCCCTCTGCCTGTGTCTCTGCCTCTCTCTCTCTCTGTGTGTGACTATCATAAATAAATAAATAATTTTTAAAAAAAACCTGTTCTGTTTATTTGGAACAGTGTTCCACACCTTTTCTCACTGTGATGTTCCAGTCATGAGTCCCATCCTACCAAATTTCTTTATATCTGTGAGAAATTATTTTCCTCATTGTATAAAATCTCAAGTTCTATTTGTACATTGCCTGTAGTTTGTGCATTGATGTAGAAACCATAAGTATTTTTTTTTCCCAGCCCCTTTCTACTTACTTTTTCCAGAGAATTATAAGATGCCAGCTCGGCTACTGTTTTTCTTCCAGTGTCACACTTGATGTCCTCTGTAGTATAAAATTTTGTGGGTTTTCTCAGCATTTCTTTACTTTTCTTTTACCTTGGCTCTCCCACTCCTTGGCCCCAGCGTGTGCACGCACTCTCTCTCTCTCTCTCTCTCTCTCACACACACACACACACACACACACATTTCCATTTTAAAATTGAAGTACTCTTAATTCAGTTGACTATGCTTACAGAAAACAGATTTTCCTTTCAATCGTCTGAGAAGCACTCTGTCCCAATTCAAGAACACATCATTCTCTTATCATTAGATTGTGAGCAACTTAAGGGCAGACACCATGACTTCTTAAAGTCTACCCCAGTACCTACCATCTTCCACGATACACGGTAGGCAGTTGGTAAATACTTGCTGGAAGATCGACTCAGTCATAGGTTCCCTTCTAGGAAGTCTTCTTCCATCATGCTTATAAGAATTACCTACTCTAAAAAGAATGTTGGGTTGCTCTTTTTGTTCTTGAAGCTGAGCCACCATAAGCTTCCCTTAGTATATTATAACCACTTATAGCAAAGTAGGGTGCAGTACCATTTAATGGGGAAAAAACCAACACTGATTTATATAATTTAGACAGATAGGGTTTTGGTCCTAATACTATCATTAACTATTCAATTTTGGGCATGTCATCTCTATTTTTTAATTATATGCAATGACATCGTATATATTCACTATAGAAGACTATACTTTTTTATAAAGTACTTGGAGTGGAAATAAGGTAAATTTCTCCCACTGAGGGGACTAAATGGAAGAGAAACTATTCTCAAGAGAAATAATTTGCTTGTTACTTCAGAGCAAGCAGGAGGAAGAAGAGAGTAAAGGCAGGATAGGGTGGAGGAGCCTGTCAAAGATATAAACTCAGTGGGAGCTTTCCTTGTGATCACTGCTCCATTTTTTTAAATTCAAATCTGTAAAAATATTTTAAATGCCTAGTAAGGCTGTATTTGTTATTGAAATCAGTGAAAGGGCTGTCTCATGTGTCCCAGAGCTGATAAGAAGTGAAACTGAGGCAGCTTGTATGGACTCAGGAGTGTGGAGTCCACAGAAAGAAGTAGAAGCACAATAAACTCTAAGATATTATAGAAATTGTATGGAATGTTGTGGAATTCCCAGAACGTGACATTTTAATTTGGGCCAATTTTAATCAGACACTTTAAGTGACAAAGCAGTTTCTTCAGACATCTGAGTTATATGTAAAATGCCTGTATGATCATCAGTAAGATTTCTTTCAGCAGTAACATTTTTAAAGATTCTAAGAGATGGGAATATATTTTTTTATTCTCAGCTCTCAAATCCTATACTTTTTCAAGCATTTAAGGTTGAAATATTTCCTATTATGAGAAAGTTCCCATTCTACTAATTTCATTAATTCCAAATACTCCCTCCCCCCATGTTAGCATTTCTAAAATGGGATGTGTCTTATAATCAATAATATCAGCTTACAATTACTGTTGGCCAAACAGCAGTCATAACATAGTTGTCACTGCCTACACATGCCAGAACCTAGTTGTCATTCTAGGTAGTATGACTGGAATTCTACAATTGATGTTTCTGTTAATTAACCATTAACAACCATTTGAAGGAATATTAGTCCCGGTTGTTGTATGACTATATTCCTTGAACACTTTCTGACAAGATTAAAAGGCACCAGCTTTAAAACTTGGAGAATTGATTTATGGCCTGGAAGAAATTGCCAGAAACAATAGTGAAGCTCTTTTTTTTTTTTTTTTTTTTTTTTAAGAAATGCTACTTCATTAACACTCAGAATGACCCGGAGAATAGAAATGTTTGGAAAAATACAGACATCAACAACCCTGAGTCAAAAGTGATTCATAAGCATCAGACTCAAATTATAAGAATACCATAGTGACTTTCAATTATATTTGTGTGCATTGTAGGGATACCAAAGAAAAAAGTTCCATTTCTAAATAAATCTACATGAGCTCTTTAAACATATGAAAATTTAAAGTAAAGTGATAAGGTTTAATTGGCTGTATTTTTTTCTTAACGGTATCTAAAATAATGAGTGATGTGTCACGCAGTTGATGGTGCCTTAAAGTCAGTAAAATAAGGTCAATACTTAAGAGACTATAAACATAAGAAGTTCTAGCCCTCAGGATATTCATACTCTGGAAGGGAGAATAACAAATACATAAATAACAGAAATTAGGAAAAATACCATAATTGTCCCCAAAAGATTTGGATATTTAAAGGAGGAAGAGATCATATTAGGAAAGGCTCCATGAAAGAAGTAGCACTTGAGAAGAGCCTCAAATAACTGGTAGGATTCCAACTGGCAGAAACAGAATGGAGCAGGAAGAGTGAAGGGAATGAACAAAGAATCTGTGGGAACGTGGGCATTTCTGGGGAATGGTCAATAATTTATTTTGACAGTTGGGTTTGGTAACTTTTTGTCCTATAGATCCCTTCATAGATTGGGTTCATTGAATGAAAGCAATGAACCCAATTCCTAAAAGTAAAAACACAAATTCATAATAAAAAATGTGTGCATACTGTTCTGGGGGACTTCCAACATTTGCAGGTAGAATAAGAGAAGGAAAAAGCAGCCTTCCTGGACACCCCACTAGAAGCTGGTGCAGGTGACCAAGCCTGCAGAAATTCTTCCTCTGCATTTGGGAAGAATGACTAAGAGAAATGGAGTCAAGGGTCAGGAGGGACTTACTGATCCAGATTTTCAAAGAACTGGGGTACTCTAGGGAATCATATCTAGCTGACTAGATCATAGAGGCCTCCAAAAATGGAATGGTTGGTTAGAAAAGGTACCTGGGAAATAAATGTATAGGTTAAAAAAAAAAAAAAAAAGTACGCTAAGGTGTTAGCCAAGGGAACCTTGGCTCCCTACAACCACTGGATTTTACTTACTTCAGGAAGTAAGAGAGACATGATGCAGATTTCTGAGGAGAATGTGTGTTCCGAGCTGTGGTTTAGGAAGACTAATCTTCAGGATTTCAGGTGTGTGAGAGGCCAGGGAAGACCAGGAGTTTATTGCAGTCAGTTTTTATATTGTTCAAATACATTCTATTTATTGTTCCCACACACACACATGCCCACTATTTGACAAAGAGCCAGGCTTTTAGTAAGCAGTTGGTAGCACTTGCTGAATTGAAAGCCATAAATTCACCGAGGGTCCCCTTGTAATGTAATGTCCCTATTGCTCGCCAGGTGGCACCATGACAGCCCCATTTACAGAGCAGACTTCCTTCTCTAAGGACAGTGCTTCCAAGCAGAAAGGCTGTGTTTCTGTGAGGGAATCCACCTTCCGGGGACAACATAGAAGCTGGGAGAAAATGGTAGTTAGGGATAAAAGATTCAAAATTACTCCTTTTATACTTCTATATCATTTCTTACTGTCACACAGTATCTTGGCTGAATTTCTATCCCTAGGCATGTACATGTGGAAAGATGCCTAGGAAAACCCTCTTTTTCAAAGATACAAGCAGTTTTTTATCTTGCAGGAAGTATAAAATTACAAAAATTGGGGGAAGAACTGTTCCTTAGTTCTGGGAAAACTTCTAGGTGAACCATTTCATTACACGTGTTAAGCAGAGAGACCATAGTCTTTAGTGAGACTGAGGCCACATAAAAATGCATATTTAGACGCCATTTTGCCTCTCTTATAAAAATAGTTCTTTCTCTAGAACAGATTTTACTTGTACCAGGCTAAAGTTGTAGTGTATTTCTCTGAAGTTGTATGTCTTTTCTTTTTGAGTTTAAGAGCTAACCCTGAGAGATTTCCCTTAGACTGATAAGAGACAGAGAAGTGCCAGAAGTGGAAAGAGTTATGACAAGTCACATGCAGTGTTAAATGAGGCCCAGACATAAAGTGCAGTGCAAAACTTTGGGGGTGCGGGGTTCATCTCCTCACACTTATGCATCAACAGTGCTCTGGCAAATTCCCAAGTACGAGAAGACTTGGAAATGATGGGGGACAGGATTACTAGCATATTTTAATGGGCGTCAATATAATTTGAATGTGTTGAATAGGTGGTGAATAAACAGATTGATGTGAAGACTTAAATTCACCGTAGGAAGTGTTTAGGAGGCCCCGGGAGGCAGGGGTGCCATAGGGCTGCCAGCCAGCGCCAGCTCAGCAGGGTCATCTCTTGCTTGGTATTCTTCAAGTTAAAAAGTCTCATTACTCTTTAGCTCAGTGGTTCTTTTTTACTTAATTCTTACCTTTAAGCATTAAGTTGAAACAACAGACATCTCTAGAGAATGTTCACACTTCTATAATTTTGCATTCAATTTCCAGAGGCTATGGCCCCCTGAAGTTCAATAACGACCCTGTCCCTGAGTCCCAGGTTAGGAATCTCACCTGAAACTCACTTATCTTGAGGTGACTGGGTGACGGGCACTGAGGGGGGCACTTGATGGGATGAGCACTGGGTGTTATGCTATATGTTGGCATATCGAACTCCAATAAAAACGTATACCAAAAAAAAACCTCACTCATCAGGAGCATCCTAAAGGAGAAATGCAAGAGAAGGATATGGAAGAGGGAGAAATAAGGTGATGAGACACCAACCTGTGCTGGTCCCCTAGGAAATGCTGGTGAAGGTAACTTTAAAGAGCTGAAGAATTGCTTTTTCTGGGGATATTTTTATCTGGACTTGAGAGGAATAGCTAGAGAACTTCTGGAAGGACCTAAGCTAAGGGACTCGTGACATATTTAGGACAAAGTGCATAGGAAGGGGAACTGAAATGGAGCCGAAGGGTAAAGAGCTCAACCAGACCTTTCTATAGAGGCTAAAGGGCTTAGCTGCCTTGGGATTCATGTCAGACTCTGCAGAAACTGAGCTGTAGGGAGCAGGAAAGAGGCACAATGATGGAGCTGTGCTGGGGAACATCTGGGGTCAGTCGCTTCTTCCTCTCGAGAAGCAGATCTAGGAGGCCGTCTTCTCGGGGCCATTATTATATTATCATCCACTAGACTTTGATAAGGGCCAGTAACAGAAACTTGAAGTGGAATTTCTTGTTCTAAGGATGAAAAGGGACTAAAACTAATGTCATTTCCTTTTTAGGACTCTTAGACGCTTGACTGGGGAAATAAGGGAACTGAGGGTCTAAATAATTGAGCAGTTAGCACAGCGGTTCCAATTTCAGGTTCTTTAAGTCAGAAGACCTGGGTTTAAGTCCTGTTTCTGCCAAGTACTAGCTGTGTGACCTTGAGAAAGTCTTGGCGGCTGTTTCTGGAACTGTTAACTGAAAATAAAAATAGTGCTTTCTTCTCATTGGAGGGAAAAATTGGACAGTGTCTGGCACCTGGTAAGTGCTCAGTAAATGATAGCTATCATTGTTATGGGTGCTGAATGCTGGAATTATAACGGGAAACTATCTCCCAGCCTTTGAGGATACTTCCCCACAAATATACTTTAGCTGTCCTCTCTGGGACCCAACACACATTCCCCAACCACTGCACAACCCAGAACTTCCTCTCGTCATCCTTTACAGGGCTAGTCCCCAAGACCTTTTTGGCCCATAACTTCACAACATCTATGATGAAAAGCACCTTGGGAATCTCGTCATTCCTAACCTTTATCCTGAAGGTTAAGAGTTCTTTAGACAGGGAAGGATTATATATAAAAAGAGAGCTTCTAGAACCTTCATTAGGTAGTTTTGTTTTCCCAAAGGAGCCAGTCACTACCATCATCACCCCATCCCAAGAGAACTAACTATTAAAAGAACTAACATTTGCACAAGAGTTACTACAGGTCTTAGATATTTTTATCCCCAACAACTTCTTGTCCCCATTTTACACCTGCAGAAATTAGGTCTCAAGCAGCAAACCAAGTCTCAGTCATTCAGTGTTGGAACTGAGATTCAAACCCAGATCTGTGATTCTGGTGCTCTTTGAAGCCTCTCCACAGGCACGCGTGCTCACACACACACACACACACACACACGCATATGCATACACCACAGCACTCCAGCACATTCTTCTCCCCAATTTGTTTGGGGCAGCCTTAGGAAATTCCATGGCCCAAGGGAGCAGACTAGAGCCGATGTCAGTCTGAGCTCCGCAGGGAATACCTTACTGGCATTCTCCACTAGGGGCTTGAGGCAGTTATTGTGCTTTCTTTTGTGATGTGTCACTCTCCTCTCAGAGATCCTGGGCAATCCCTCTGGAACAATACCCACAATACCCCACCCCTAACCCTCCCATGGAACAGGTGTCATGCCTGCCATTCCTGGACTCAGATTTCGAAGTCATCTCTCAGGGAGGGAGCAGGCGCTTCACTGAAAAGAAGTCACTTGCACACCTGGAGTTCTGCTACTAAAAGCCCTGGTTAGTTTGGGAGACTCAACATATACCCTTTCCTTCCCCCGTCCAGCTTGAGTTCAGAGTCCAGGATGGAAGGGAAAGGAGGCAGAGCTGGCGACGCGTGTCCCAACCAGGGCAGGGTCAGCCAACTCCTTGGAACTGGAGGCAAGGAGAGAGGAGGGAAGGCATGGTCCCTGCAGTCCCCCCTAAGCCCCGGTCCATGTAGCATGTAGCGGGCCCAGAAGCCCCACCCTGACATCCCCCTAGTACCAGTCAGCAAGGAGGGGAGATGACGCCTCTTTATTAAGGTTAACACCAAGGAAAGCATTGAGAAGGAATACACAGCGGAGGAGAAAGGGCACACAAAGTCACTACTTGAAGAGGTGGGAGGGAGGCACATCAGTTAAGAACCTCAGGACAGCCACATGCTCCATGCCCTGGTTGTGGGGAAAAGAGGAAAGGACAGGGGAAAGCGCCATGATAGCCTGGGGCTCACAGAAGGATCTGAAGCCCCCTGAACCTAACACCAGAGCCACAAGCCCTGCCCCTCAGGGCTCACACACTACTACACAAGTCGACACACATAGCACACACAAGACATCATGGAGGCAACACCGAGAGGCAGCGGGCAGGGACAGATCGACAGGAAAAGGAACTGAAGTTAAGCGGGTGTAGCCAGGAGAGAGACAGTTTTTGGCTGCGGCCCCCAAGAGTCCCTCAAACGTCCCCTAAATCTGGGCTGCTGCTGAGCACCCCAAGTCTCTGCCTGTGTACTGGGCTCTTTGTTCTCTAAGCCCCAGTGAGTGGATAAAGCAATCCCAGATGAAGTCAGTGACAAGGCAGGATCCGCTCTGCATGCAAAAATCCTAGAGGTTGAGCTATTAGGTCTTCATGCACATTCATAGCCAGCTCCTCCCAGCCCGGGGGCCCGAGGAACCCCATTCACCCAGATTCCTAGGGCTGCAGTTCCCTCCTCAAGCTTCCTTTACCAATCAGCAGCCGCAGAGATCTGTGAGGGGGAGAGGCTTCTGCAGAGCGCTGAATATCTTGGATTTCAGCAGAAGGGTAAATTTTCTGTTGCCAGAACAGAATACCCCCAACTCCTTAGTTTCTAGGTAAATCGTTAGAGATTATTTGCCATAGTCCTAGATAAGTCCTTTTTCAGAATAGAAAAAGCAGAATTTTATTTACACAATTCAGGGGTTCTCCTGTTGGCTGGGGAGGGGGAATGGGCAGGGTAGGGGATGGATGGGAGTCCGGAGATGGGCGCTTCCTCTCCCGGAACCTCACCTTTCGGCCGTTCGCTAGGTCTCCCCTGGTTAGGCAGAAAGAATCCTTGAGCTCCCAGGGTCCTTCACCCTACGCATCCTTCCTCGAGGCAGTCTCTCTGCCCGACCCACGAGAGCAGCGGTCGGAGGGAAGCATGCTGCACCGCGCCGTCCAGTCCCCTCGCGTCATGCACTCGGAAACCCAAAGCCAGCCCGGGAAAGTGGCGCCCCTCGGAGTCCCCTCACAGAGAGGCCTCGCCCTCCAGCTGCAGCAGGGTAATGTCGGGCGGGTCGAGGGGCTCCACAAGTGGCCCGTCCCCCCCAAGGAGACCGGCACAGGGGCTCTCGGGGCGCTCACAGTGACTAGTGGGTGTGGCGGAGCCGGGCGTCTCCTTCTCGTCTTCTTCATCGTCGTCCTGGTCCTCGGGATCGCGACCCAGCAAACCGCTGTCCCCGATCGCAGGCGAAGGGGTCTCCGGCTCTCGCGGGGCGCCCGGGAAGCTCCCCTTGCCGCCGACCACGCCCAGGCCGCCCTGGCGGGGCGCCGTGGTCATGATCTGGCACATGGAGACGATGGCCCGCTGGTTGGCGCACACGTCGTCCGAGAGCACCTGGATGTGCGAGGCCTGCTCGTCCAGGGCCCCCCGCATGGCCCTCACGTCCTCGAACAGGGCCTGCAGCTGGGCCTTCAGGTGCTCCATCAGTTCCTTCATGCCGCCGTTGTACTCCGCGGAGATCACGTCCCCCACGGCCGGCACGGTGGACACCTCCAGAGGTGCCGGCATGTCGCCGCCGTCCTTGGTCATGATCTCCAGCGGACCGTCCTCCATTGAATGGCAGAAGCGGGCGGCGGCGTCTGGGTCCGGTCCAGCCCGGCCCCCGGGGTCGGGGTCGGGGTCGGGGGTGGGGGAGGGAGGGAGGGAGGGACGGGGCAGGGGGAGAGGCCCCCGGGGGGGTGGCGGGGAGGGGCCGAGGGAAGAGGAGGCTCCCGAGGGGGGCGGGGAGCCGACGGGAGAGGCGAGTCCCGAGCCGAGCGAGGGCGCCGGCACGGTCGGAGGAGGCCGGGAGGAGCCGGCGGCACGCGGACCCTCCGCCTCGCCCCGCGGCCCGAGCGCCCGCCCCCGCCTGGCCTCCCGGACTGCGCCCGGGTCAGCGCCGCCCTCCGGGCGCCACGAGCGGCGAGTGCCCGCGGGCTCTCGGGGTCCCCGAGGCGCTCGCGGAGGCCGGCGGCGGGGACCGCTCGGGACTACCCGGGCCGGGAACCGGCGGCGCCCGCGAGCGTGCCTGGAGTGGCAGGGGCGGGCCTCCCAGCCGCGCCGCGGATGCGCCCCTGTTTCCAAGGCGACGCACGGCACGTAAATGACGTGCGTCTCCATGGCAACCGGGAAGTGGCGACGAGCGGGGAGCGCGGCGGCGGAGCTGCAGTGGGGCGGGGGTGCTGCGGGGGCCTCCCGGGGGGGAGCGCGGCCGGCGGCCTGCGGCAGGGACCTCCGTCCGGGTCACGAGACGTCGTCCTGCCTCGGCGCCCGCTGCCTTGGGAGCCCCCCCGCCCCCAGGCCTCCCTTCGGTCAGAGGATGGCGCCAGCGCCGGGCCTCGCCGCTCTGCCCCCGGCCGCGCGCACGAAGCGAAGGACCCGGAGGCGCCCGGGAGCCGGCCCCGCCCGGCCTCGGGGTGCAGAGCGCGGGGCGGGCGCCCCGGAGGCCTCGCCTCTGGCTCCGGCCTCTGCAGCGCCCCCCCCCCGCCGCAGGCCGCGCGGAAGCGGAGGAAGCGCGCGACTCCCTCCCAGCTGAGCCAGCCGGGGCGGCCCGGGGCGCGGGGAGGATTCCGGCCCGCGGAGGCCCGCGCTTAAGGCCCGAGGACGGAAGCTCCCCAAGGTGCGGGCATCCTCGGCTCCCCGCCCTCAACCCCGGAGTCCCCGGCACCTAAGATAGTGCCTGGCGCGTAGTAAGTAAAACGCTCTCTGTGTTGGTTGAATGAACCCTCGGCCAGAACCGCGGGGCGCCCCTGTTCCCTCCTCCAGAGCTCTGCAGCCCACACAGCCGATTTCAGGGGACCTGAATCCGATTTTGTTCCTGCCTTGGAATTCAGAGACCTTGGGTATCGCTTCTCTCGGCCTTTTGGCCGTAAGACCAAGTGCGGAGACCTTGGATGAATAACTTTCCTCATCTGTTAGGGGATTGGATTGAATAATCTACAATATTATCTCTAACCCTGACACCGCATCAGCTCACGGGTGAAAGGGATGGATGGGGACAGTGTGTGTGAGGGCAGTCCCCCTCCCCCCACCCCCAGGGCCCAGTGTCCTTGCACAGACATCCTCAAGTGCCTCACAAAAGTGACGACTTTCCCTCTTTGAGGAGCGGAGTGGGAAAGGGGAGGAGGAAGAAACTCTGAATTTAATACGTTCACAGATCTGACTTGAGGTTGAGAAGCAGAAGCACCTGGGCAGCAGCACACTCACTAGTAATGACCCTAGCAAATTGGGAGAAGCCAGGCGGTCAGGAGCTAAAAATGAATTTCGTACGAGGAAATAAATCTAAAGAGGAGAAACAAACTGGACCACTTCAAGATGGGGAAGAGCTAGATCTGCGTGAGATGTTTTGTACCCTAGTAGTTCAACAATAGCCGACTTGTTACCTTGGGATTTCCCCGGTTGTGTCCTCCAGTAAGGAAGAGTGGGGCTGGCCCAGAGAAACTTCTGTAGCACTATAGCACTAAAGAACTGTTTGGTTTATGTCTATTCTACTATTATTAAAATAGAAATTAGTGGGGAGGTAACCTAAATAGCAGAAAGTTTAACCTAAGGGATGGCTGAAATTATAAAGTATTATTTGCAGCCATTAGAAATTTGATTTCCCAGAACAAATATGTGAACAAATTAAAAACCCTGCAGTATGATATTTTCTAAAACGAATGATTCAATCCTATTTGCTTGCTCATTCCTTTCTTTACTCCACAAACTTGTGGCGCTCTGTTCCCCATGGGTTATTCCTAAAGCTCAGGAGAAGACAGAAATGCTTTTCCTTGGTTTTCCTAAGCACAGCTGAAGTGGGCTGGTATTTACAAAAAGTCTTTACAAGAAAAGTATAGGAAAACTAGAAATGGAGACAAGACACACACACACAGCTGAGCTTACACGGTGTAATTTCCTCCTCATACTATAGAAAGCATCTTCTCAGGGCATATGGGTTTGACCCCGTGGTTCATCCTTCCCTGGAGAGTTCTGCTATAGCCAGAGAAGACAGGACTTTGGGCTTTTTGCCTGGATCTGTTACTTCACATTCTTGACCAGTATTTCAAATGGTTGATTTCATCTTGCCAGTTATCTCACCCTTCAAGTGGGTCCCTGCCTTTATCCATAAAAATGACCCTGTCCCTAATATAGGGCTTCCCATCGTAGTCTTACTCTTACATGAAACATGGTCCCCGTACAGTAGGAGCTGGGTTATGTCATCATACAGGGCTTTTTGCCACTATTGTTGAGGATACCATGTATGTCAAGGCTTTCAGCATAAGATTACATTATGCTGCCCAGGGGTGCTGGGAGGAAGTCTGCTGAGAGTACAGGGGGTCTGAGCTTAGAGGGAAGGAAAATCTTGGAGAAGCACGAAAGAACATGGGATACAGGTGCAGAGATCAAGTGGTGTGGCTGAACCGGTCAAGTTCCAGGTCAGACGTGTGAGAGCCGAGGGTAGGTGGGACCTGGGGGAGTAGACTAGTAGCAGGACTTGAAAATGTGAGGAGGAGACTATTGGTGCATCAGGTTCAGAACCAGATCATTTTAGGAATTCTGTGTGGAAATGGGACTAGGGAAAATAGGAGGGTCTAGCCTCTGAAAAATAAAGGGGACAGATACAGGGAGCAAAGAAGCCTCTGTCAGCTGGCCAGGTTTCAGGGCCGGGATCTCTGGACACCAGTGCCCTAGGATTTATTGAATGGATCCATTCCCAAGCAAAAGGGGGCTGAATGGCTACTCTGGCCATGTCATTAGCGTATTTGCACATAGCATGTATGCCATCTAGCAAGAAAAAAACAATCCCGAGTGCTCCTTGCTTTTCTCTTATCTTCAGGGAACTGCTCCAGCTGGTCTATTCCTTCATTCCAGTCTCATGAGCCAATGTGGGGAAGAGACTCCATAGTGTACAGATACAGATTTGTCAGGCACACCTAGTTCTAACCATCACATTCTCACTAGAATGGTGACTCTTAGAAGTTTCTGCTCTTTTCCTCTCTGGCGTCCAGTTTCTCTCCAGTCTGTCTTTTATATAGCTAGTGTACTTTTTGCACTATAAATCCAACAGCCAGGATGAAGATGCTGCCTTGACCCAGATGGAGAGTGATGATCAAAACCAAGGTGGAGCTGACTGCTACACCTTACGTCCAACCATCCCAGACAGTTCTGTCCAGATGTAACTTTTATGGCATGGAGTTACCTTGAAGCCCATCTCATCATGATGTCACATTCAAAGAAACACATCCAACAGCCCAAAAGAATTTAAAAGCACTTTATTTTTATTATAATCTCTGGGAAAACTCTAAAGGAATTCACATTCTCAGCACAGAGCAAAACATCTTAAACTTTTCTTCCCTCCTCCTCTCCTCATCTCACACATCCTGACAGAGCTGTAGCTGCCATTCTCTCTCCTTTCACTGCAGACACTCCCATACTTTCTCTCAAGCCTGGCCCTTGCTTTCTCACTCGCCTGCTTGCTTCACCTCTTGGATGTATTCTTTTTCTTTTTTGAGAAGGAACTTTTGTCCTTGTTTCAGCATCTTTGATTTTGCCCTCCGTTCTGCACTGGTAGCGAAAGCACCAACTGTCATGGGCAGGGGTCTTTTTCTAGAGGTTCAAGAGAGACTGAGAATACTCATTGTTGTAGGTTCGGTCTGTCTCATAGACTAAATATTCTCATCATGAGAGGGTGCTTTGCCTGGTATTACAGACAACCTGTTTGCTCATTTCCTCTACCCTTGTACAGAGAAGTGGACATGGTAGTTTGCAAGGACCCTGAACCATTATGAGCCTCTAGCTGGAGACGGTGTCCAACTGTCCACAGTCTCCAGAGTACTATTGTCATAGACATGGCCATGAAGTCACACACACACACATACACACACACACTTGAGCCCGAGCAAGACTTTCAGTTGCTTTGTCTGTGCCCTCAAATCATTTTTAGGAGTCTTAAAAAGGCCATTCCCCCCACATTTCTTTCTCTTCCATATTAACTTTACTCAAAGCGAGAATTCCTTCTTACACAGTCTGAATTTCCACTGAAAATCACCTGTCATTCCAATTAAACCTGTCGTGCTGGTGTTCACCCTATCTCCCCTTTCTGCATGACTTGTGTCAGCACTTGCAGAGGCTTTTTTTCCTCAGTGTACATTCAATCATTTATCCCATGTGCTACTCTGACAGGGCTAGTTCCAGTCCAAGTGTTGCTGGGTAGTTGGCCGCAGACTGGCATTTGGAGCTCGGGAGCCAACTCTGATGCCTGTAACAGGGCCTCATGTACCTTCCATCTTTTCTATATATTTTTGTGCCCCCGCCCCTCCCGCCCAGAAAGTTGCCATCAGCTCAGGGACTGGTTTGGCCCCAAGTCCCAACCGTCATCAGGCACTGATAATGCTTTACCACTGAAGGCCACTCACAATTTTTGGTTCCATGGGACAATTTTGCTTGACAAATTGCCTCTCCCAGAGAGTATCAGTCCAATTTGGAGGAAATTATATCCCAAGTATCTGGACAGGGCACAGACTCTGGTATGTCTGCCATTCCATTTATTTTATTTTATTTTGTATAAATTTATTTTTTATTGGTGTTCAATTTGCCAACATATAGAATAACACCCAGTGCTCATCCCGTCAAGTGCCCCCCTCAGTGCTCGTCACCCAGTCACCCCCACCCCCCGCCCACCTCTCCTTCCACCACCCTAGCTTGTTTCCCAGAGTTAGGAGTCTCTCATGTTCTGTCTCCCTTTCTGATAATTCCCACTCATTTTTTCTCCTTTCCCCTTTATTCCCTTTCACTATTTTTTATATTCCACAAATGAATGAGATCATATGTTTGTCCTTCTCCAATTGACTTATTTCATATGCTGAGTGAAATATGCCCTTCCATTTAAATGAATTTCTAGAAATTCAGTGTTCCTATATCCTGACATATGCAAATTTCCAGGCCTCTTCTCTCCTGTCATATGTTGAGGGAGTCTAAGGTATTCTATTGTAGACAATTCATACAAAATTTTGTGGGTCTCATTCTTACTAACACATATAGTTATGCTCTCTCCAAATCTCTTAGACACCCTAACAATACTATCAAGAATAGTTTTTACCACATCTCTTTTGCTATGACCAAGGCACTGCCAGCTACAGTTTAGCAGCCACTGTGAAGGTGCCCTGGGCTTCTATTCAATACATACAAATGGGGACCACACTAGTATTCATGATGGTTTCCCAGACTGGGTTTCCAGAAGGTGATCCACATCTTCAAAGTACTGCAGCAGTGCTGGATCTAAGCAGAAGTGAGGAGAAGGGTCTTTCTCCCAACTTTTTCACACAGACCCTGAAGCCCCTGTTTTAAATAAAAGTCTTAAAAAAAAATAAATAAATAAATAAATAAATAAATAAAAGTCTTATGTGAAAACAGTTCCATCTTCTATGGTCATCCATAAGTTCACAATTTATAGGCACAGTGCCTGCTTTGTTTTCTTTTTTCTTTTTTTAAAAGATTTTGTTTATTTATGAGAGACAGAGAGAGAGACAAAGACATAGGCAGAGGGAGAAGCAGGCTCCACACAGGGAGCCAGATGCAGGAGTCCGTCCCATCTGGGGCTCTAGGACCACGCCCTGAGCCAAAGGCAGACACTCAACCACTGAGCCACCTAGTCATCACCTGCTTTTTTTTCTTGAAGGCACAAGGATCCCCCTTTACTCCAGAACTCTCCAGTCCCTTTTCTTTGCTTTACTCTTCTCCACAGGGAGAAGAACAGTCAATATCTGTTACACTATATTTTACTTGTTTATTTATTTGTTGTCTTTCACTTTCAAATAGGGCATAAGATCCATTAGGGCAGATGTTGGATTTTATTCACTCTGATATCTCCAGAGCCTAGAATAGTGCCTGGCACATGATAGGTGCTCAATAAATATTTGCTGAATAGATGAATGAATGAAGCCTGAATCCATATCTAGGAAAAAGAAACATCTCCCTTAAGGACATGTAGCTGCAGAGCTCCAACTCTGTCTTATCTTAGAGAGCAGCGTAGCTTCTTTGGTTTCACCCATCTACGTTAGTGATTTAAAGCTTATGTTCACACAATTAAATGACCCTACTAGTGGCCTTTAAAAAAAAAAAAAAAGGAATACTTACTGTAAGACACACAGAAGTATCTACTTGTAAAACAGGAAAGTGCTTATGGCTTTGAAATGAGAGTTATCACCTGCCTACCCACTGGAACCCCTGTTGGTATATACTACCACCCTCCCCATCAAAGTCACAAAGATAGTGGAGCCAAGTTTCAGTCAGAACTCAAAGTCAGAGAACTGCATGCTTTCTCCCCACCCCCCATCAGTGTTGTTTGAGAATGTATCCCCATCCTATATGTTAGGGAGAACTCCTGATTTATATTCTTAATCTACCAAAGACGGGTTAAAAAAAATGCCCTACTACTGGTTATAAGATTGGTAGCTAACTGACAAGGGTATTATGAATAGGAAGGTTACTGTGCTTTACAAGCTAGTGTTTCTCTTCCCTTTGAGTTCCTGAACTAGTAGGCTAGTAATTTAGGGTAATGTTAGTTCAGGGTACTTTTTACTGCAATAAAATTGACCCTTGCTTTCTGCCCCTTGCTTGTGCCTTCTCTACTTCTGTTCTAAAACCAAACCAAACAAAAATGAAAATTCTCCAGATTGACCAAATACATAACAAAGGAGATCTAAGGATAAAACTTTCTAGAATAGCAAAACCAAATTAAAACCAAACATCAAGGGCATCTGGGTGGCTCAGTCAGTTAAGCATCTGCCTTCCGCTCAGGTCATGATCCTGGAGTCCCTGGAGTTCCAACTCAAGCCCCAAGTTGGGTTCTCTGCTTGGTTGGAAGCCTGCTTCTCCCTCTACTACCCCCACCTACCACCATTCAGACTCTCTTTCTCTACATATCAAAATGAAAAAATAAAATCTTAAAAAAAAATCAACCATGGATCAGAAAAACAATATTCCAGAGGTCAAAGTTAGTCCCTAAACAACCTTAGTAGAACAATTTCAGTAAGGCCTTTCTATTCTCAACAGTATTGTCTGGGTCTCTAAGAAGCAGAGGGCAATTTTATGTGACTTCACTGGTGAGTACCAGAATGAATATACCAAACCAGGACTCATTTCCCCTCAAGTGTGATCCTGAGTCACATATCCATTCTCCCATCATCCCAGCTTATCCATCACTATATCACACACCTGCTTCCAGTTGCTTCTTGTGTTATTAAAAATTAATTCCCTCTTACCAATGGCAATACCGGCTTTTGCAGTTCTGCAGAATAATGAGAACCATCCAAGGCACCTCCAGGTGTGATTGATAATAAACTGCCCACAATTTCACATGGTTAGAACATTGAAATTCCGGGTGTTTAATTGTAATGAGGTCTGTGAGACATAAGTCCCCTCTGCTTCACACTTACGGACTTTCATTAGTGTTTGGGGGGAAATTCTTGTCATTGGAAAGAGTGATTATGGAGAAAGGTTCTTTGGAGATGAAGCATGGAGGTGATGCTGGAGTATTATCTGAATCTAAGGTCTAATGGAAGAAAGGAAGTAATCAACAGAGATGTGAGAGAGGAAGATAGGCTAGAAAGAACTTCTCAGTAGATTTAAAAAAAAAAAAGATTTTATTTATTGACTCATGAGAAACAGAGAGACAGAGAGGTAGAGACATAGGCAGAGGGAGAAGCAAGTTCCATGCAGGGAGCCCGATGTGGGACTTGATCCCGGGTCTCCAGGATCGTGCCCTGGGCTGAAGGCAGGCGCTAAGCCGCTGAGCCACCCAGGCTGCCCTCTCAGTAGATTTTTATCTCTGAAACAACCTAGCACAGAGGATAGACAGCAGCATCATTCCCTGATCCCCTGTGAGGGCAAAGGGCAGGATGATACATTTAAGTCTTTTTAAAGGGCTTCTTTTTTGTTTATTTCATTTTTCAAGTTTTTACTTCTAGTTAGTTAACACATAGGGTATTGTTGGTTTTAGGCATAGAATTTAGTGATTCGTCACATATGTAACACCCCATGCTCATAACAAGTGTCCTCCCTAATCCCCATCGCCCATTTAGCCCATCCCTCCATTCTCTACAGTTTGTTCTCTACACTTAAGAGTCTCTTATGGTTTGCCTCCCTCTTTTTGCCCTTCCCCTATGTTCATCTTGTTTTGTTTCTTAAATTCCATATATGAGTGAAGTCATATGGCATTTGTCTTTCTTTGACGTATTTTTTAGCATGATATACTCTAGCTCCATCCACGTCATTGCAAATGACAAGATTACATTATTTTGGTGGCTAAGTAATATTCCATTGTATATATAGACTACATCATCTTTATCCTTTCATCAGTTGATGGACATTTGGGCTAGTTCCATAATTTGGCTGTTGTTGATAATGTTCCTGTCTAGTAAGAAGTTGCTACAGCCAAGATCAAAGAGATTGCTGCCTGTGTTCTCCTCTAGGATTTTGATGGATCCCTGCTCACATTTAGGTCTTTCATCTATTTTGAACTTATTTTTGTGTGTGGTGTAAGAAAGTGATCCAGCTTCATTCTTCTGCATGTTGCTGTCTAGTTTTTCCAACACTATTTGTTAAAAGAGACTGTCTTTTTTCATTGAATCTTCTTTTCTGCTTTGTTGAAGATTAGTTGGCCATAGTGTTGAGTGCCCATTTCTGAGTTTTCTATTCTGTTCCATTGATCTATGTGTCTGTTTTTGTGCCAGCACCATACTGTCTTGATGACGACAGCTGTGTAATATACCTGGAAGTCTGGAATTATGATGCCTCCAGCTCTGCTTTTCTTTTTCAAGATTGCTATTTTGGGTCTTTTGTGGTTTCATACAGATTTTAGGATAGTTTGTTCTAGTTCTGTGAAAAATTCTGGTGGTATTTGAAGAGGGATTGCATTAAATGTGCAGATTCTATGAGGCTAGCATTATCTCGATTATAAAACAAGACAAAGATCCCATTAAAAGGGGAATTACTGGCCAGTATCCCTAGTGAATATTGATGCAAAAATTCTCAGCAAGATTCTAGCAAATCAACTCCAGCAGTACATTAAAAAAATTATTCACCACAATCAAGTGGAATTTATTCCTGGGCTGCAAGGGTGGTTCAATGTTTGCAAATCAATGTGACATGCCACATTAATAAAAGGATAAGAACCATATGATCAATAGATGCAGAAAAAGCATATGACAAAGTACAGTATCCATTCTTGATAAAAACCCTCAACAAAGTTGGGATAGAGGGAACATACCTCAAAATCATAAAGGCCATATATGAAAGACCCACAGCTAATACCCTCAATGGAGAAAAACTGAGAGCTTTTCCTCTATGGTCAGGAACAAGACAGGAATGTCCATTGGCATTATTATCATTTAACATAACACTGGAAGTCCTCGCCCCAGCAATCAGACAACAAAAAGAAGTAAAAGGTATTCGAACCAGCAAGGAAGAAGTCAGACTTCTACTATTGGCAGACAACATGATACTTTATGTAGAAAACCCCAAAGAGTCCACCAAAAAATTGCTAGAACTTATACACAAATTCAATAAAGTCGCAGGTGTAAATCAATGTACAGAAATTGGTTGCATTTCTATACACCAGTAATGAAGCAGCAGAAAGAGAAATCAAGGAATTGATGCCATTTACAATTGCACTAAAAAGCCATAAGATGCCTAGGAATAAACCTAACCAAATAGGTGAAAGATCTATACTCTGAAAACTATAAAACACTGATGGAAGAAATTGAAGATGACACAAAGAAATGGAAAAAACATTCTATGCTTGTGGATTGGAAGAACAAACATTGTTAAAATGTCTATACTACCTAAAGGGCTTCTTGAGAGTGATGGATATTTGAGATGAAGGATCCTCAGTTGCCTGGAGGACTTGAAAACTGGGAGAGTATTACTTGTCTGAGTTTAGCTTGGAAAGAAATAGATTTATATATGCTTGAGACTAGCTCTGTGATATCTTGGCACCATACTACCCACATTTTAACCACAAACCCAAAGTTGAAAGAGCCCTGGAGTGACTGTGTTTTTCAAAATAGGAAGATTACCAGAATGTACACATATACTTCTCTAATCCATTTCCTCCTCTGCATTTCTGTAAGTGACACCATACTTCAGGCCCTTGGTATCTCCTGCCCAGAAGATTCTAATAGCTCCTTTCTCTCAGCCTTTCCTCTGCCCCTTCCCTTCTTTCTCTTCCCTGGGTATCCTTCTCCCCTGCAGCATTTAGAGGAATCTACCTAAAATTCAGATTTGAGCCTTCTCACAGCCCAGCTTAAATGTACAAAAGGCTTCCATAGCTTCCAACCTCATTTTTTCCCAGCACTTTCTACTCCACTGTTAACCTTCTAGAGGCACAAGTGTGTTTGTAGTTCCCATCCACCCAGCACACTTTTATGCCACCATACCTTTATTTACACTGTCCTCTATGTTAATGTCTTTCTTGACATTATGCCTTTTTACCTTTATTTTTGGGCCTTCATCAGTTGTGAAATATAACAAACTATATACAGGTAAATAAGCCATACATGTACAATTTAATGAACAACAGCAATAGATGTATAATCATTATCTAGGAAACAGATATGACAGTTATCTTCCCTCCCCAAAGTCCTCCATTGCCACGCTCTCTCCCTCCTATGGGAACTCCCTATCTTGATTGCCATGATAATAATTTTCACTTTCCTATATAGTTTATCACATATTTACACATCTCTAAACAATATAGGGTGACTTTGCCTATTTTCAAACATGTATATGGAATCATAATGACGTTATTCTCTTGAACTTTATATGAATAGAATCACACTATTTTTTAGTGTTTTATGTCCTGCTTCTTTTTTCAAACCATTAAATTTGTAAAAGTTATCAATGTTCTTGAGGTACCCGTACTTCATCATTTTCATAGTTCTTCTCTATTCCATTATATGAATATACCGCAATGCATAAATATCTGTTTTACAGTTGCATTCTACTGTTGATGGACAGTTCAGTTGTTTTCAAATTTAGGTTATTACTAGCAATACTGCTATGAATATTCTAGTACATATCTCTCGATATGCATAACAAGCCTTTCTAAAGTAGAATTTTCCAAAAGTTTATACATATGGGTGGATTTGCTGGTCATAGGGTATGTTTATCTTCAGCTCTACTAGAACACATCAAATTGCTTTCAAAAGTGTTGTAATAATTCATACTCCATCAGCATGGCAAAAGTTCTCATTACCCTATATTCTCTCCAATACCTGATATGTCAAACTTCTATTTATTATCTTCTCTGATACAATCCCAAGTACCTAGAACACTGCCTGTCTCATAATAAGCATGCATTAAATATTTGTTGAATAAATTCACATTTCTTAATTTCCAAACATGAGAATTTTCTGGTTGTCTTTTTATTATTGATTAATAGCTTAAATTCACTGTAGTTGAAGAATACTTCCTGTTCAGTATCAACTTTTCAAAATTTGTTGAAATCTGCCTAATATACAAGTCTTTATTTATAATGATTGTATATATAAATGAAAGAATATATTCTTTGCATTTTTTGTTTTTTTTGTTTTTTTTTTTAAGATTTTATTTATTCATGAAAGACACAGAGAGAGAGAGAGAGAGAGAGAGAGAGAGGCAGAGACACAGGCAGAGAGAGAAGCAGGCTCCATGCAGGGAGCCTGATGTGGGACTCAATCCTGGGTCTCCAGGATCAGGCCCTGGGCTGAAGGTGGCACTAAACTGCTGAGCCACCCAGTCTGCCCATATTTTGCATTTTTTGGATGTAAGTTTTAGATATATTAGTACAGATTTTTAAACAAATTTATAAACTGTTTATAAAAATTTTCTATAGTGATTTTTCTACTTATATTACAAATTACCAACAAGTTGCTATTATAATCTTCTACTATATTTGTGGATTTACCCTTCTGATAATTTTTTTCTATTTTTTATATATTCTGATGCTGTTGTAAGTGTAATCTAAATTTTTTAATTGTCATAACTCCTAGTTAATTGAATATTCTTCATTATTAGATTGTTTTCTTATTCTTTTGTCTTAAATTTTGACTGACATTAATATAGCTGCACCTGCTTCCTTTTGAATGGGGTGCATGATGTATTCCTTTCTATTCATCTACTTTCAGCCTGTTTCCTTAAGTTTTAAGTATATTTCTGGTATAGAATATAGTCAGATTCTGTTTTGTTTTCCTTTTTATCCAATTTGGCAGCCTTTGTCTTTTATCTAGAACATTTAGTCTAATTATATTTAATATCAATACATTAATATTTGGATTTAAACTGTATTTGTAGATTTATCTATTTCTCATTTCTATTAGATTTTGCTTCCTACATTTTGAAACTATTAGGTGTTTGACAATTTAGGATTAGGGTGTCCTTTTGCTGAATTGGCAACTTTATCACTATGAAATGGCTTTTCTTTATTCCTGGTAATATCCATTGCTCCAATATTTATTTAGTCTGATGTTAAGCCATTTCAGCTTTTTTTGTTAGTGTTTGCCTGGCATAGCTTTTCCATTTTTTTCCTTTTATGTCTTTATATATAGAATATGCTTAGGTCTTACTTTTTATCCAACCTAACCGTCTCTACATATAATTGGGATATTTAGACTACTTACATTTTTTATAATTATTGATAAGATTGGTTTTCTTTTTTAAAAATTTTATTTATTCATAGAGACACAGCTAGAGAGAGAGACAGAGACACAGGCAGAGGGAGAAGCAGGCAGCATGCAGGGAGCCCGATGTGGGACTCATTCCGGGTCTCCAGGATCACGTCCTGGGCTGGAGGTGGCGCTAAACCGCTGCACCACCGGGGCTGCCCAAGATTGGTCTTCAATCTATCATCTTGCTGTTTGTTTTGTTTGTCCCATCTGTTCTGTTTCTTTTTTCTTTTTTTTTAAGATTTTATTTATTCATGATAGAGAGAGAGAGAGAGAGGCAGAGACACAGGCAGAGACACACAGAGAAGCAGAGACATAGGCAGAGGGAGAAGCAGACTCCCTGCAGGGAGCCTGATGCGGAATTCCATCCCAGGACCCTGGGATCATGATCTGAGCCAAAGGCAGACACTCAACCACTGAGCCACCCAGGTGCCCTCCAAAATAATTTTCTGCAATGATGGAATTGTTCTAATTTGCACTGCTCAGTATGGTAACTACTAGCCACATATGGATATTGAATACTTTAAATGTGGCTGGTATGACTAAAAAACTAAATTTTTAATTTTCTCAAATTTTAATTTAAATAGCCACATGTAGCAACCAGCTACTGTGTGAGATGGTGGAGCTACAGAGTTTGTAATATACACTTCAGTTTAGCATAGCCAACCTTCAAATAGTATAACATTTTTCATTTCCTTCCTCCCTTATATCCTTATGTTTTTGTTGTCATATATCACTTCTATATATGCTAAAATCTCAACTGAGCTTTTATTACTTTTACTGTAGTTGTTTATCTTTTCAAGAGACTAATACGTGGGAAAAATATTATTTGTATTTTACCTACATTTTATCACTTCTCACACTCTATTCCTTTGTGTTGATCCAAATTTTCACGTTTTTTTTTTCTTCTGCCTGAAGAGCTTCCTTATAACATTTCATCTTTTGCTTGTTTAAAATAGTCTTTATTTTTCCTTTGTTTTTGAAAGATATTTTTTCTGAGTAAAAACTTCGGGGTTGATCTTATCTTCTGTCTTACGTAGCTTTTATAAGAAATCTGCTGGTGCTATTTTCTTTGTTCCTCTATAGCAGAATGGCGAACTTTTCGGGAAAGATAGTAAATCCTTTAGGCTTTGCAAATTATAAAAGCCTTTTAGGCTGTTGCAACTACTCAACTCTGCCAAGGGCTAGCAGCCCTAGCAAATACATAAATGAGTTTGTGGGGCTGTGTTCTAACTAAATTTTACTTACAGAAACAAGCAGTGGGCCAGATTTGTCCCATGGGCCATAGTTTGCCAATCCTTGCTCTACATGTAATGTGTCTTTTTTTATCTGGCTACTTTTAGAAATTTTTTCTTTACCCTTGGTTTTTAGCAGTTTGATTAGGATGTGCCTTGGCATGTTTTCTCTAAGTTTATTCTGACTAGATTTCAGAAGTTTCAAATTTGGAAATTTTTTAGCCATTACTTTTTATTTGAATATATTTTTAGCCCCCAATTCCTGAAACTTCAGTTGCATGTGTGTTAAACTGCTTGATATATTTCACAGATCACTTTTGCTCTGATCCTTTCTTTTTTTTCTCTCTCTATACTTCATTTTAAATAGTTCCTATTTCCAGGCCTTTAAGCTCTCTAATCTTTTCTTCTGTAGTTTATAATTTACTATATTTCCTCCTGTGAAAATTTTTAAAAATTTAAAATTTGATAATTATGATTCTGTTCAATATTAAACTTTAACATTTGTGCCACATTATCAAGATATTATTTGACTCACAATAATATTTTACATGTTTAAATTCAATACAATCACTGAATAAAACTATGTAAACAATATAATACTTCTTTGATAAAAGTGACTTTATATAAGAGGTTTGACTTCAAACTGTCTTACTAATCCACTCTTTGGCCTCTGTTATTCAGAGGCACATTTGAATGTGCCACATTGTAGGCACATTTCAACTCATTTTTTTAATGAATATTTTGCAACAAGTTCCTGAACTTTTTCATTTATTTTACACTAGTAGAAATTCTTCCAATTGCAGTAAACAATGATACTATTTCTTGTCTGATTAGATGGAATTCGTAAGTGGGCCCACTTTCTGCTATGATTGCTATCAGTTTCTCTGAAAAAGAGGACTTCGAAGCAGTGCCCAAACCCTGAGTCTGAATATTTTCCCACAGTTGACATTTAAACCAACAAACACAGTCCATAATTTTGTAACATTTCTATAATGCAGTCTAAAGTTTTCCTTTAATTAGTTTCCTCCTTTTTCTATTCCAAGCAAAAAAATAATAATAATTCTTATAAAGTTGCAAACGAGTCCCATGTCGGGCTCCTTGTGTGGAGCCTGCTTCTGCCTCTGCCTGTGCCCCTGCCTCTCTCTCTCTCTCTCTCTCTCTCTCTCTCATGAATAAAATCTTTAGAAAAAAAAATTATTTAACTTTATAAAATATTTCCAAGAGTAAATTTGTCTTCCAAATCTTAAACTTCATTTCCACTGAACAGTTGAAAATCTGGATGCTCAGAGAATGATAACTCTTTAGATAAAGGCCTTTAATTCTTTTAAGTAGAGAAAATATGAGTTCTTGAAAATTCCATGAAACACACTGGTGAAATTCTATAATGCATGTCCCCATTTCTTTTCCAAACAGGTATACTGTGAAAACTGTCTTGCACTCAGATGCACATTAATGCTTGCAGGCAGTCCAGATAGTAGTTTGTTAAATACTCTCCTCTCTTTCTTTCTTTCTTTTTTTTTACATGGAAACCATCTGTGAAAAATGTTCTCTTCACATTCCCCTTGGTCAGAAGCTAAAATATTTAAAGGGGTTTTTGTTTGCTTTTTAAGATTCTATTTATGTATTTGACAGAGACAGCACAAGCAGGGAGAATGGCAGGCAGAGAGAAAAGGAGAAGCAGGCTCCCCATGGAGCAGGGCATCTGGGATCATGACCTGAGTCTAAGGCATACACTTAACCCACTGAGCCACCCAAGAGCCCTAAAGGGTTTTAATCGTTTGTGACTTGAAACAGTTTTCTTCATAGGTGACGATATTCCCTACCTTCCAAGCATCTGGTCCCCTATAATTGTGTAATATTCAGAATTAAGAACAATTTACATATTCAGTGTCAAGGTATTATATGTCATTAGCTTCACAGAAGTTGTGTGGAGAATCATCAGGCTCGGCCCCCTGAAGAACAATCTTCTATGATTCCTCATTCAAAGATTCATCCATAGCTCTACATCATTCAGCTTATTCATATTCTTCAGTGAAATTATTGCCTTCTTCAGAATACCTATAGCTTGCAGATTTAATTTAAACACTCAATTTTTAACTGATTTGATTTTACATTTTTATCACCTCTTATATTGAACTGACTTGCTTTATCCTATAATATATATAAAATATTTCATGATACCAGTATTGGTATTAACAATAAAACTACAGAATGAAGTTTCAAAAGTCATGTGAAATAAATCTTGTCTGTGTGTGTGTTGGGTGGTGTTACCAATCACATGCTTAGGTTCATTTAATTTGTTTTCAGTTTGGAGGATTGCTCTTTTTTCCCTTTTTAATTTATTTTTTTAATATGTAAAATTATATGATTATAAATTCAAAACTACAAAAATTGGTATACTCAGAGGAGTCTCTCTTCCTATCCTATCCCTTGATCCTCATTCCCCATCCCCACCTTCTATAAATAACCATTTTTATTAGTTTCTGAATTATTTTTTAATGTTTAATTTTATACAAGAAGTAGCTACCACATATGCTGCTCTGTACCTTGCCTCACATAGTATTATTACGACAATCATTCTATAGCAATGCAAAGAAATATTCCTATATTGGTATGAGTATGTCTATTATATACTATAATTTATTTAACTATTGAGTTCCTCTCTCTAAATGGCATTTGGGATATTTATAGTCTTTTTCCACTAAAAATAATGCCACAGTGAATAACAAATTTGTGCAGATGTATTTTAGGATAGATTCCTAGAAAATGTACTCGCTGGGCGAAAGGATGACTGCATCTATTTGTAATTTTGCTAGATAGTACCAAATTCCCCACCTTGGGGGCTGTATCATTCTACACTTCCACTGGTCCATATCAGTATGTGTCTTTCACCAGACATTTGGCAACAGTGTGCACTCAGACTTTTGGATTTTTGCCAACACAGTAAGAAATGCTATCTCAATGTAATGTAATTTCTTTTTCTTTTCTTTTCTTTCTTTCTTTTCTTTTCTTTTCTTTTCTTTCTTTTTTTCTTTTCTTTCTTTTCTTTTCTTCTTTCTTTCTTTCTTTCTTTCTTTCTTTCTTTCTTTCTTTCTTTCTTTCTTTCTTGAATTGAATATGTTTTACTACTTTAAGCATCTGCCTTCAGCTCAGGTCATGATCTTGGGGTCTGATGTCCTGGGTCCTGAGATCAAGCCCTGTGTAGAGAGCCCTGGGTGGTGCCCTGATTAGGCCCCCTGCTCAGAAGGGAATCTGCCTCTGTTCCTACCCCTGAGCTAGTGTGCACTATATCTCTCAAATAAAAAAAATAAATCTTTTTAAAAAATCTATTTAACTAAAAAACAAACAAAAAACTTGTTGGAATTTTTACTGGAATTAAATTTACAAATTAATTTAAGGTATGTCTTTCATTTGTTCAAGTTTTATGTTTTCAGGGAATATGACAAAGCTTTCCTCATTGGTTTTTATATATTTCTTATTAACTTTATTCCTGGGGGCTTTGTAATTTGCTATTGCAAATGGGATTACAATGTTCTCTTCTACATTATTTTCTAACTGGTTCTTCCCTATATGTATGAAGTCTACTGACATCTGTAAATTGCTTTTGTATCCTGCTTTCCTTACTGATTCATCTTTTTATTTTCAGCAATTTTCCTATTGCTTTGCTTTCATTTTCTAGATACACTATTACATTTTCTGCAATTCTCATATATCTAATTGCTTTTGTGTCAGTGCTGTGGCAAATACCGTCAATACCATGTTAGATGTTATAGTAATAGTGTGGACATCCTTGT
The DNA here is from genome assembly GCF_011100685.1 of Canis lupus familiaris. Lineage (NCBI taxonomy): Eukaryota > Metazoa > Chordata > Mammalia > Carnivora > Canidae > Canis > Canis lupus. The sequence goes on along the minus strand of NC_049248.1, from coordinate 39,992,730 downwards.
TTTGTTTCAAACATTAGCAAAAATGCCTCCAGTGTTTTCCCATAAAATAATAAGATACTGGGAAGCAAGATGCTTTATGATGTTAGGAAAATACTCTCCCTCTTTTGAAAATTATTTTTTGTTAGGAATACATCTTGAGTCTTCCTAGATATTTTTCTAGAATCTATGGAGATAATCATAAGACATCTCTTCTTATACATAATAATACTAATAAGTATATTAATGTATTTTCTAACATTGAACCATCTTTGCACTTCTAAAGCAATTTCCACTTGGTCATGACATATCATGCTATTTGATTCGATTTGCTAATATTTTATTTAGGATTTTTGCATTGATATTTGTGAATGAGATTCATCTGTAGCTTTCTCTTTTGTGTAATCTTTATCACATTTTGGTTTCAATGTTCTATTATTTCACTAAAGATTTTTTGAAGTCCTTTTTCTGTGCATTAGAGTGGAATTGGGATTATAAGTCTTTAAAGAATCCTATTTGAAACATCTTGGATAATTTTTAGAGATATTTAAAAATATATCTATTCAGTACCCTAATTGTTCTCAGCAGATGGCTGGTCTAAGTAATCTAATTCCTTTTTTTCCCTGAAGAAAAAAAATTCTACCTTTCTTTACTTCTCCTAATCCTTCAAGACTTTGGTCATTATAATTTTCTTTAAAAGGTCTTCTCTGAGCCCCCAGGTTGTACTAAGATGTCTCTTTTCTGGGATTCTACTGGATGGCATTTATTCTTGCATAGCTGCATAATGTTGAAATGATGCATTAATATTATCATTATCTTTTATTAGTCAAAAGTTTTTGTGGACAGAAATCCTGTTTTGCCTCCACTTTAAATTCCCAGTGTCTAGTGCTAAACACAATGCCTGACATTTAGTAGGAGCCTTAATATTTAATGAACTGATCTTTGATCAGATTCCTCCCAACACACACACACACACACACACACACACACACACACACACACACACAAGTTCTTACCTTTGCAAATGGCTCTTCAATTCATCTAGAAGCATACAGTAAAAATCTAAGAGTCATTTTTGGCAAACTCTACCCCCTTCAGTTTGTAGTCAGTCACCAAGCCAATATTTTGATCAATTCTGATCTAAAATATTTCAAATTCACTCACTTCTCTCCCTTTATATGGCCACCACCCTAGTCTATATCCCTATCACTTCTTGCCTAGATGACTTAATTGCTGTTTTTCCTATTTTAATCTCTGCTCCTATAACCCAATCTTCATCAAAAAGTCAAAGTGATCTTTTAAAAACACAGATGTGATTATATCACTTGTATAATACCTATCAATAACTTCCTATTCTTTTGGGATAAAGTTTAGAATCGTTAGTATGTTCACTCAGACCTTGGCTGATCTGGAGCATCTGTACCTTTCTAACCATAACTTGTGCCCTTTGCCTCTTTATTATTCTGTCCTCATATTCTTCTTCCAACTACCTAAGCTTTTTCCCTCTCAGTCTTTGAATACTCTTGTCCATTTGCTGGAGGGCCCACTCCCTCCCCACTCCCTAAACAGTTTTGATCTGGTTATATCCATTCGTTTTCCAAATCCGTACTCAAGGCCATTTTCCTTTACCTCCCAGTCTTATTGAGGCTCTCTACTGAATTGTCATATTATCCTCCATACTTTTCCTTTATAGAACTTATCACTAATGTGATTATTTGTGTGATTCTTTATCTAATGTTTATTTCTGACATTAACTATAGTTTTCCTGGAGGCAGGGACCACATTGATCTTATTTTCAGCTGTAGCTTCAGCATCTATCATAGGGAACAGCACAGTAATATAATTTAATAAGTATTTATTGAATGAATGGATGAATGATGGGTGAATGAACAAAGAACTAGTTAACTGAATTCCAAGCAAGAAGCCTAAGGAACAAATTTTCCATTTCCCCTCTAGGGGGAGACCTACTCCTACTAGAAGTAGCATGGACCTCAAGGGAGCACAAAATCCTGAAATTAACAGTAAGCTTAAATCCCTGAAATTGATTCAGAGAATCCAATCATTCCTTGCTAGTAGAACTCTCCAGATCAGTCTAAACCACTCAATGGTACCAGACAAGTGAGCACTTCCTCTGTTAATTTCCCTTCCTTGAACAATCTTAAAATCCTTCCTGCTATAGTTTGTCTATTCCAGTCTTGGTTTGCTAGATGATTTAGCTGTAACTGCCCACATTCTTGGAAAAATAGTATCTATGTATATATAATTTAAATATTATCATTAACATTTTTATTTGTATTTTTACTGCATCCCTCCCCCCACAAAATCCCTTAGGCATTCTTTCTCTACAAAGACTCAAAATTTGTTAAAATTGTTCTGATAGTGGAAAATATTGGTAACCTATAAGGCCAAAAAACAATAAAATATTGATGAAAAGCTAGTTTTCAAAAAATAGCGATTCATAGATTTCCCTGTGCCTCGGGGAAAGTTAAAAGGAAAAAGAAAAGAATAGAGTTTGAATATTGGGAGCATGTCTGCCTTTGAGCAGTTTCTGAAAGAAGTCCTTGTTTAATCCTGATGACACATCTTGGGAGACTACCCCTGCTGCACATTAATGCTGTTCTTTTCTCTGCTGAACTACTTTCTCCAGGACAAAGTTTAAGTGTATAAAAAGTTTCAAGAGGCTTATATTTCTCTGAACTTTTTTTTTTTCCTTTGCTCTATTTCCAAAGCTCCTTTTCAAATTTCCTTTTAAATGCAATTTCTGACTTCTTTCTCAGGGTCAAAGACCAATAGTACATAGAGGCATTCCACTATTCCCGTCTTTGAGAGGTCAGTTCACTTTAGTTCAATTCTGTTTGCATGTATCTAATACCTGGTGTATGTTTGGAACTGTGCTACGGCGGGGGCTGGGGGGGAGTGCAGGAAATCTAAATCTCTGTCTTAGAGGTGCTTGCAGTGAAACTAGGAGGATTAGAAAATACAAAATAATACAAGGATGACATAGATAAGAACCAGCATTTATATAGCTTACAAAACCACTTTTCACCAATGTGATCTAAGTTTTATGAAATTAGCTCTTAGGATAAGTGTTGCTACTCTCATCCTGTTGTACAGATCAATAAACTGAGACAGATAATGTAACTTGCTTAGGCAGAGTAACTAGAACTATCAGAACTGGAAACTTGGTCCCTAAGGTGTTTGCATATTATGTTGTTTCTAAAATAAGGGATATACAATAAACAATAACTAAAAATTGAAGAAATTCAAAGAGAAAATACACATATTAAAGAAGCAAAGCTAATTTTCCTAACTAGTCTGACACTTAGATCCTATTTTTTCACCCTATTTTGTTAATTTTGACTGATCCCCTCTCTCTCCTTTCCTCTTAGGGTATCACAAACTTACTTTTGGTTCTTTCCTCCCTCTTTGGTGACAAAAGAACTCATTTGGGAGGAATCGCTTCTTCCTTAAGGCATCTTCCTCTAGGAAGGGTGTCAGGAAAAATTTGCATCAACATTAGCTAAGTGGCCCCTGAAGAAAGATGAGTCCTTTTTAGACAGAAGAGTAATGGATAAGTTCTGGCCTGAAGCCAGACAACTGTTGTGAAAGGCTTCGGTTACGACCTACAGAGGTTGCAAGACAGCATTCCTCTCCTCCAGTACATGGTCACTCTAGAGGACTGCACTCAGAATCAGGAAAGGGTTTGACGCCAGCAGGTGAAGAAAGGAGTTCTTCCACTCCAAAAGAGTTGCACAAAAGCCTGTGGCTGTGAGGTAGACCCAAAGCTCAAAAAGCAAGACACCCAGGTCTGTAACCTGGGTCAGCTAACTGGCATCTACCCGGATCCTGGACACTAATACGTGTTGAACGGTGATGGCAGCAATCACTACAAGCAAAACATCATTATCAAATTTCTAGCTCCAGTTTGTGCCAAGGTCTGAAAATAGGAACACTAGTTTTACTGTCAGTCAACACCATCTAATGAACACTTCTTGAGAGCAGAACTGGAATTAGCAGGGGAGAGAAGAAAAAATAATGACCCTAAAAGTCTTATGAGAAACAAAATATATGTAAAACAAGCAAAAAACAACTTACAATCAAAGCACGAAGATCACAAATAACAAACTAAAATGTATACAGATGGAGCTGGAATGTTGAATGCAAAATTCATGGGATGTGATCAAAATACCATTTTGTTTTTTGGCTTTTACTGTCTTTTAAAATTTGGCAGGGGACACTTGGGTGGCTCAGTCAGTTAAGTGTCCAACTCTTTTCAGCTCAGATCTCAATCTCAAGGTCATTAGTTCAAGCCCCACGTTGGTTTCCATGCTGGGTATGGAGCCTACTTAAAAAACATATTTTTTAATATAAAAATATGGAGGGGGGATCCCTGGGTGGCGCAGCGGTTTGGCGCCTGCCTTTGGCCCAGGGCGCGATCCTGGAGACCCGGGATCGAATCCCACGTCGGGCTCCCGGTGCATGGAGCCTGCTTCTCCCTCTGCCTGTGTCTCTACCTCTCTCTCTCTCTGTGAGACTATCATAAATAAATAAAAATTAAAAAAAAATAAAAACATGGAGGGGATGATCTTCCCCTGCAATTTTTCCTGAGTGGAAAATTGGGCAGATTTCCTGACCTTTCGGTTCATTGTTTGATAACTGACAGTCCTTTATGTTAGTCACTTTAAGTCAAGAGAGTCTTGATTTGGTAATTAGAATGTTTCCAGTCCAGGATGTTAATCAAATACTTCAGTCTTCATTCTAAGGCACTAGTTTAAGGCTTCTCCTCCTCTCGCTTGTCTGCCCCACGTAAGGTCCCCTTGTGACCGGCAGTTGCCTGCCTTCAGCTTTCTCCTTACCTCCTCCCCCAACTAGCTAACTGCTGTTTGACCTGCTGTGTAAAAGTGGGAAGCAGGGCAGCTAAGAGATATGATAGATCTGTACTACCCGGGTCTGGCAGATGATTTAAGTTGACTTTTTCTTGTTGGGTGCTTTTAAAGGTTCTTTGGAGATCCCTATCATCAGAGACCTCTCACTTCAGTCCTTTTGGCCTAAATAGATGACAATCTCTGTGTATTCCAGGATTCCTATGTTTGTTCATCCCTAGCTTCTGGTCCCCAAGTCCCTCCACACCTCTAGACAGCCATATGAATAAACCAAAGGCAATGCCACGCTGACTGTCTTCCGTATGGCCCACATCTGGTCCTGGGAAACATTTACACATTTGTCATCCCTATCAACTCTGTGAATGTGGCAGATCCCAATGCATTCACCTCTGTTTGTAGCTACTGCCTTTAAATTATAGGCGAAGTGCTGGTGCAGTTCTCTGTGTTTTACAACTATGGGAAACAATTGCCAACCTTCCTGGTCCCAGAGAAGGCCCTCTCTGGGCTGGAGGACAGGGATGCAGCACCATCACTAACTCTCCCTTTGGGTGGGAAGGGAGTGGGAACTGAAGAGCACAAACAAATTGCTCCTCAAGAAACCTCTTCACAGACCCTTCCTCTCTATATTCTCTCCATCTCACTGTGAAGTACAACTGTTCTTCAACATTGACTTTGAATGTTAAAAACTCTGTTGAAATAATTATCCTGAATTGCAACTGTTTGCAAATCCATCTCCAACCTTTGGTAATAAGAGAATGTGCTTCTCCATCACTGTCTTCCCTGCATTGTGAGCACAGGGCCTGGAACAAAGTGCTAGTAAATGTTTGATAAATGTATGAATGAATGGATCTGAAAACTCCTTTGGTTGTGCAGTGGATCCTCAGACACTATGAAATCATCTGCATAGATGGCCTATGGGAGTCTCATTCTATATTTATAAGATGCTGGGAGTTTGCCAGAATTTATACACCCTATTATTTACCAATCAAGAACTTTTGAGAAACATGACAACCCGGGGAAAAATTCACAGTTTTTTCAAGGAATAAATGAATACATAAACACGAGATAGCTCAAGTTTTTAGAAAACATACAGGATGTCAAAAATTTCCCTCCCAAACCGTGGGAACTGTGGGTATTGTCTGAATAGTTTATTAGGAAACCCTAAAGCTGTAAAGAACAACAAAGAAAAAATGGATTTTTAAAATGTTCGACAAAATGTTAATATGTTAAATATGGATGACAGATAGTTCATCGATACTATTCTCTCTAGTGTTTTTTAGTATGCTTGAACATTTATGTAACACAAATAACATTTAAAAGCTGAAGTTTGGAATCAGCACTGTCTTTACCCTGCTTTAGAAAGGAAGCACCAGAGGAAGCAAAAATGGAACGGAAACTATGTCGACTTTGGCATCTTCTAATTAAGCCCTCACAGGTCCCATTAATGTAGTAGTATTATGATAGCCACAAAGCTGTTCTTATCTGACAAGAGAGTAAAAAATTTTAGAAGCAAGAATCACACAGATTCAGAATTATAGAAATAGAAGGATATTCAGAGGTTATTTCAGCCAATGCTCTCTTTACAAATGAGAACACTGATGCCCAAAGAAATGGGATGAAGTAACTGTCAATCTCAAAGCCAGAACAAAAGTTAGGTCTTCTGTACTTCTGTACTCTGGTTTCTCTCTCCACCTGAGTGGCATACGACTCTTTTAAATAAAAGCTGCCAAGGCAGGGAAACTCGGGTGCACTACTTGCACACATTGCATCTTCTGACCCTATCATTTCTGCTGTGTCCACGTGGGGACCTCCTTCTTTTGTGCAGTGGGTTTTCCAACACAGAGTAGTACTAGACTTAATAAAATGAAGGCCATAGAGGCAGTCATCAACCCTTCAATAGGTCAACTGTCTGAAGCTTGTGCTCCACTTAGAGAAAGCTATGGGTGGTGCCAAGCAAAGCATCACCTTACTGGGCCTAGAGAGAGAGGGAGAGCTAGCACACCTTGGACCACTGCATCGTGCAGTGGAATTATTACACATCTGCCTCTCACCTCATTAATTCCCCCAGCCAAGTAGGATTCAAGGGGGATTCTAGGGAGAATATTACCATTGGGGTATTAATAGGAGTCAGACAGTTCTAGACACGGGGATGGGAGTTTGAGAGGTACTGACTGAAACAAGGTTAGGTCTGACAAGACACGTAGTGCCTTGATTTTATCTATGATCTTCCCTGCTGGTGGCCAGGAAGGACTTAGGTTCACAGGATGAACTTGTGGATCAGCACCAACACCGGTATCTCTTGCCCTTGTGTTTGAAGGTTTAACACTCTCTAGGGCCCTAGAGAATAATACAGATTTCTGGTTTAGAAGCAATGGGTACAGAATCAAACTGTTTCCATTCACTGAATTTGATCAAATGCCTTACAGTAGTTGTGTGTGTGTGTGTGGGGGGGGGGGGTTGGGGTCTAGCCTCCACATACTGTTCAGATTCCTTCAACAACTTCTAAACAAATCTATGAATTAAAAGCGCTGTAGTTAATGGGTAGCTGCAGCTTCCAGTCAACCCTAAGCCCTTCTTCCCGTAGAACCACCAATGACCAAAGCAGCCTTTAATCCAGAGTATGGAATTGGTGGCTCACGGGCTGACTGTCGCCTGCTTTCAAAATGGTTCTTTTTAAAAGGCGTTGCCCATATTTGCAATTGGGGAGGATTCGCTCCTCTCAAAATCTGGACTCCAGCTTCTCTGGAGAAAACCGGACGACCTCGCCCTAGCAGAGTGGCAGGGGGTGGAGGCCGCATCCCCGCAAGGCAAGGGTGCTTGAAGTCCGCAGACAAGGCATGAGCTCTTCCAGTTCATCATCCCCTCGGTGACCTTCATCACCGTCCGGGCCCTGCTTTACGCTAAACTCCTTCGATTACGGGGCTTAGGACGCGCTCTGGGGAGCAGGTGAGGGGCGCGGCCGGGCGGGCCACAGGCTGCGCCTCTCGCGGCGGCGGCGGCGGCGGCGGCTCTGCGGGGAAGGCACCTCGCCGACAGGTGTGGGCTCCCCTCACGGCGGAGGAGGGTGCAGCCTCCGTCCTTTCCGGTCTCCGGCAGGTAGGCGACTCCTCCCCTCGGGTGGTTTCTGCGGCACAGCTGGGGGGGGGGGGGGGGCGTGGCCGTGGCCGGCGGGTGCGGAAGAGCAGGCGAGCGTTCCGGGCCTGTGACCCGCTACTGCCCGCCCGGTCTCCCCGCTACTGAGCCAGGCCAGCGGGTTTGGCCGCGGAGAACTGAGCTGCTCCGGCCCCCGCTCAGCGGCAGGCAGCGCGGGGCAGCGCGGGGCAGCGGAGGGCAGGGAGGGCCCGCTACGAGCCCGCTCCACGCAGGCGCCGCCCCCACCACCCGCCCAGTAGCCGCGGACCCGAGCGCCCGGCGGCGGCCGACAGCACCGCACTGCGCCTGCGCGCAACCCTCCCGGCGGGCCCAGAAAATCACCTGTTACCTCTACCCGGGGAGGGCGCAGGCCGCCTCACGAGTCTGCGCAGGCGCGCGCCGCCCGCAGCCATTGGTCGGCGCGCGGGCACCCCTCCCCGTCGCCTTTCACATCCTGTGGACAGAGGGGCCCGCCGGAGACGACGGCTTCTGCTTCCGGGTCACGCCTTGACAGCGGCTTTCCCCGCCCGGCTCAGCGCCCGAGGTCCGGTGAGTGCGTCCGCGGCTGCGGGAGTGCGGGCCCGTGGCGCTACGCCCAGGAACTCCTCCTCCGCTCCCAGCTCGGGTTTCGTTAGCCTTCGAGGCAGAGACGGCCCCCGGCCTTGGGGAGTCGGGGCGGGGGCTCCGCCGGCGTCCCTCGCGCGACCGCGTCTCTCGCCGCCGGCCCCGGGACGCCGCAGGCTTTGCTGCGAGCTCTGCGCATCCCTTGCGGGAAGCGACGCCGCACGTCCTCGCGCTTCGTGCCCTTGCCCTGCGGCGCCTTGCCTCGGCCGGACGTGGCAGGTGCGGCGGGGTCGGGGCGCCCGCGGCTGCGCGGAGGGTCTCCCGGCCTGGGCGCGCGGTGGCACCTCGCTAGCGCCGGAACTGTCAGTGTCGCCCCTCTCCCGCTTTGCCATAGAGGACCCCTTGGTGTTTTCTCTGGATCCGAAGTGAAATGCGGGGGGGGGGGAGGGGGGGCGTTTTCGGCTCCAGCGGAGGCAAGGGGCCCCTCGGGTCAGAGGGCGCGGGGCTGCTGTCAGGAGATGGGTCGAGTGTACACTGCCGTGGCCCTTCCCCACGTGCGCTCTGCTTGGACGCAGCAGCACAGAACCGCCGGCCCTGTCCCCAGTTAGGACTTGGAAGCCAGGAGTCCCAAGAGTGCCCCGAAAATGATTGCGGGGTTTATTTAGTGTCTTCAAGGTTATCGTGGCCCCTGAGTGGTTAGCAGAACCAGTTCAGGCTGGGCCTTCCACTTTAGATGTCTGTCTTCTGCCCCCGTCCTTGGAATCTCTGGCGCAAACGCACCTCTGCTTTTTTTTCCTGCTTTTTCCTTGCAACAAAGAAGTATAAGATACAGACCCTTGTCTCTGCATTTAAGCTGTTAGATTCAAACATATGTCAAGTCTAAACTATCTAGAAAATTTCAGAGAGACCTATAAATAAGTGCATAAGGTTATTCATTCATAATAACGTAGGGGCGGCAGCCCCGGGGCTCAGCGGTTTAGCGCCGCCTTCAGCCCAGGGCGTGACCCTGAAGACCCCGGACGAGCCCCGTGACCTTGGAGACCCGGGATCGAGGAGGAGTCCCGCGTCGGGCTCCCTGCATGGAGCCTGCTTCTCCCTCTGCCTGTGTCTCTGCCTCTCTCTCTGTCTCTATGAATAAATAAAATAAAATCTTAAAAAAAAATAATGATGATGATGATAATAATAATAATAATAACGTAGGGGAGAAGAATGCCCAGTATGAATCTTTGATGCCTCGGAACATTGTTAACTTACATCCTATTAGTTAATACTGTAATAGCTTAAACAGACAAATGGCTACTGATTTGCAAAATAGAAACTATTCAAACTTATATTACATAATTCGTAAGGGGCTACTCCATTATGGAAAGCAAAAATTATGTAGTGTGAAAGGACTAAAATAACTTTGGGTTTTTTACCTTAGTAGTCACCATATGCGTAACATATGTAATTTTGCAAGTCTTGGGTTTTTAGAATCTAAAGTAATCTTTACATTCAACAAATATTGAGAACCTGCCATGTGCCAGGAACTATTGAAAATAACACTATATTTACCCTCAAGGAACGTATAGTTCAATAAGAACACGTATTCCTAAGCAGTTCTGTCTAGAAAGCTGATACTGCATACTGTATTTTTTCTGCAGTTTTTGATATATGTTTTTTCATGGAAATGTTCCACCTTGTTTGCTAGAATTTTAAATGTTCCCCAACTAGTATATGGCTCTTATACAGCCAAAACTTTTATCAGTTAAATTTAAGTGTTTTGCGTTATTTTCTTCTTGAATGCTAGAACTCACTGTCAAATTGTGGCTTGAACATATATTTGCCCAAATCTATTTCTCAGCTGTCTTGAACAGCCAATTATTAAAATTTTTAGTTCATTTTGCACTCTTAAATCTTCTTGTTTTCCTACAACCACAAGCATATGTCATTGATATCAACTGCAATTTTTTTTCTACTTTTATATACGTGAGTTTTGACATTTTTGTTTTAGAATATCACCTCAAATATTTTCCTTTTTTTTTTCTTTGTTGAAGACATTTTAAACTGTTTCACAGATGCCTCGTTGTTGTTAACATAGATATATTTGTTCCATAGCCTTTTCCCTCTCTTTACACAGGTATCAATCACTTCTATAGCCTTTGGTCAATCGACCAGTCTTTGTGAAATACCTACTTTTTGTGAGACTCTGGCTGGCCTTCCATGGACAAAAAAATAGAAGACAGAGACCTTGCCTTCTAATTGATTACAATTTAGAGGAGAAGCGGTATGAAAATAACTATACTGCAGGGCCAAATATAACAAGTAAGCTAAAGGTGATGCTGATAGGAAAGACCACAGAATCAGAGGAGGAAAAGAGTGTGTGTGGCATCCTCAGCCTTAAAAAAAAAAAAAAAAAATCCCCTTCCTTGCCTGGTCTTTTTTTAAACTACACAGAGCTCAGTGAGGGTCTTGGGGCCTCTTGGGGACTAGTTCAGAGAGTAGCATTGAAGTGCCGAGGGTCAGAGCATTTTCATCTGGTTTACCCAGCTCCCTAGGCAACTATTATGATCTATTTCTTTATGATTAATAAAAAATATTAATTAATCATTGATCTGTTTGAAATCTACTAGTAAAAGTTGGGAAGGCCTCAGAGAACTCCTAATCCCAGGGACAGGTTTGCTCAGTGATATTGTGTATGCCTAAAACTTCTTTGTTTCAGGCAGTTTGGAGCATGTGAACATACTCTGAGCCTTGATGAGTTCCAGTATGTGGTATATTATGCAGAGCATTCAGAGCAAATACTCTCTCTCAGAGCGCTTAATCCGAACAATTGCTGCCATTCGTTCCTTCCCACATGATAATGTAGAGGACCTCATCAGAGGGGTGAGTGTGCTGGATTGACGGGGAGTCCTGTGGGAGGTGAAGGGGGACAGTTCCTGGGGGAATCATAATAGATTACAGATTTGTAGCATTGACTCACCACAAGATTACAAGTTTTTACGGTCCTCTCACATGTATTAACTTGACCATGAAAGTACATTTCCTTGTGTTTTGCTTCTCTTTCCTTCTCCCTTTCACTTTGTGCATCTGATATTTTCCTCAGGAAAGATGTTCTAGATAACCCTAGTCTCACAGTCTTTGTAAAATGTCTCTCTGGATGTGTTACATATGGGATCCAGCAAGCTCAAAGTCTTCTACACATGTTTTACTAAGGGAGGAAGGAGACGAGCAAAGCAGAAGTGGTTTTCAGATCCTTGTGGTTTATAATAATTACACAGAGAGATATCACTTGCCATCCATCTTGACAGCAGCTACCACTTGGAGTTCTGTAAGGAATGTCAACCCCTAAAGTGCATGGTAATTTTTGACTTAAGAAAACCTCTTAAGGTATCTAACCACTGCTATGCAACAATTGTTACATGACTAGTATCCTAGACAGTCTTTGGTCTTTGATACTTTTTTCTGACTATTATTCCTATTGAGAAGTTACAGGGTAATTTTTTGCTCGCTAGAAAATGTATCCAGGTGGTTACCTTTGTACATTCTTTCAACAACTGTAGAATCCTTATTTACAGCCTGGAGCTCTTTAGCTGCTGCAGAGTTGGGTGGTGCAGCTTTGAGAAGAAATAGTCATACAGCGTTAACTTGTTCTCCACAAAAGCGGTACCAGAGGATCCAGCAGTAGGAAGTTTGTCACATTCTAATTCTAGCTCTGCTGCTGAGTCATTCAGCGACTTTGGTCTGCCCCTAGGATCCCCATCTCCTTTCATCAGATTTGAAACAGAAGTACCAGCAGGGCCTAGGTGGCAGAGAATGCCGAAGCTAAGAGGCTACTTTGAAGATGTTTATAAACAAAAAGATAACGTTAAGATGACCTCACTATTAATGATGTTCATCTGTTGAATGGCAAAAGGAACATGCCAGGTTCTGGCTTCAGTGTGACAGACTCCCTTTCCTGACCTTTTCAGAGCATGGTGGCCATGGAGAGTGGATTGCTTTTCCAGCTTTCCTGCCCGATGCTAAGTTTTCCATTGCTTTTACACTTGAGGCTATAGGTCCTCAGCGGTGTCTAGATGACCAAGTTACCTTGTGGAAAAACTTAATAACTTGATCTAGTTCCTTTCATTCATCTTCAGAGTATTCTCTTGGTTTGGATATTATTTAATACACAGGAAGAGAAACTGGGACCAGTAGCATGTTTATAGTACAGTCAGAGCTACAACCCTCTTCTACCCTGGACCCACTTCTGAGTCTCGTCCCACTCAGCGAGCCAGAGCTGAGCACACTGACTGGAGTTTCCTTCTGCCCATAGGGAGCAGATGTGAACTGTACCCATGGCACACTGAAGCCACTGCACTGTGCCTGCATGGTGTCAGATGCTGACTGTGTGGAGTTACTCTTGGAAAAAGGAGCTGAGGTAAAGTTTTTACCACTGTCACATTAATGGTCCACTAAAACTTGAGCTTCACATTTTCCTAAAGCTTGTCTCTTCTCCCATATCTTCCCATCTTCTGGCCCACGGTCACATTGGCATAGCCAGTTTTAAAGCAAAATGTAACGGTAAATATATTCTGTGATCCAAAGGATTTCATTCCTTTGCCTTTCTTTCTTAAGTTGCCTGTGGCTCCAGAAGAGGGGGTTTTATCTCCCCTTTCTCTCCCAGTCTTCCTTCTGGGGTTGTTTACATTTCCATTCAGTCCTCCTGTTGCCTCTTGACTGTCCAGGAGCTCTAAGTACAGAGGCCCCTCACTTGAGGTTTTAGATTAAATCTAAACCATTGACACCTGCTACCAGACATGAACTTCTAATACCACTGTAACTGGGAGATGAATATCATTAGGTAACCCATTCCTCAGGGCTGAGCTACTTGTGCTATCTGCCCACTAATTATTTTCCATTTATTGTATCTTGTTCCTATCTTCTTTTTAATGTATCTTAAAATAAGAGACATGGGTTAATTTATATTGGCATTAGCAAGAAGCAGCTTAGTGTAATGAATGATTAAAAGAATGGACTCGGGAGCCAGACTTCATGGATTTGAATCCCAGCTCTGTCACTTCCAGCTGTGTGACTTTGAACACGTTACTTAATTTTTCTTTGCCTCGGTTTCCCCATCTGTAAAACGAGGGTGATAATGATCCCTTCTTCACAAGATTGTCAAGTACGTAGTACACCAGCATGTAGTAATTGCTAAGTCAGCACTTGTTTAATAAATAAATAAGCAGTTTTAACTATTTGCAAGCAATCAGGAAGTTGCATGTGCTGAGGCGCTAATTGGAATCAGACGTGCCATGAAGCTGGTGTTCAGGCCCCAAATATTGGTCAGTTAGCCTAAGGGGCCATCATCTCCACACAGCCATGCTGTTCTCTGCTTGTCGTTATCTATTCCATCACTCTTGTGAGTGGCCCTGAAATGAAAGCCAGTGACTAATGTCAATGATGAAAATCTCCTGGGGGAGAAAAGTTTTTAGCTAAATAGAAAGTTAAACTCAGTTAAATATTTCATTGTATTTTTATTGCACTTTTAGGGGAAGATAGATAAATTTGGGTTTTGAAGTCTTTGTAGCCTTCAAAAATTAAAAGTAATGTTGATTTTTAGCAAGTCAGCTGCTCTTCCAGCATTGGAAGATCTGTGCTCTTCCCTTCAGATGCTTTTATCGAAGTTCTCTTGTGACTGCACAGCATATTTTTGCAAGGGAGCTGATTGGATTAACAATTTGAGCTGCTCTGTATGGCTACAGAGCACAGCAACACTACGTGGGCAGAGTTTGGCCTCATTTTTCAGTGTGATTGCCATTATCCACAGGATAGAGTGAGATGGGATAAGCAAAATAATCTAAAGCCTTTACTCTGGCTAATATATTCAAGCTACTTTCCAATAAATGTATACTTTCCAATAAATGTCTTCCAGAGTAGTTACAAGGTTTTAGACCTCATCTCTTTCTTTACCCCTTACCCCATGGTAGGGATCCTAGTGAATAATAAACAAGAACAGAGCAAAAGCCTAAATAATGCAGGCCACCTAGTCAATGCCCAGAATAGAGTGCTGGTTGTTTTGAGACCATTCTCTCCCTATTTGTTCCTAAGTTCTTGTCATATCTCCTCTTGATCACCAAGACTCCTTGGGAATTGCTTGTTGATTCTCATATTCAGAACAGGACATAGCAAAGGTAGTGGACTGATACACGCAAGCTTTTGCCCGCCCATCTTCCTGTCAGCAGTCTAGCTACTGTAACGTAGTTCCTCCCTCTTTACAGGTGAATGCCCTGGATGGTTACAACCGAACAGCCCTCCACTATGCAGCTGAGAAAGATGAGGCTTGTGTGGAGGTCCTCTTGGAGTATGGAGCAAACCCCAATGCACTGGATGGCAACCGAGACACCCCACTTCACTGGGCAGCCTTTAAGAACAATGCCGAGTGTGTGCGGGCCCTGCTAGAGAGCGGGGCCTCTGTCAATGCCCTGGATTATAACAATGATACCCCGCTCAGCTGGGCCGCCATGAAGGGAAATCTCGAGAGCGTTAGCATCCTTCTTGATTATGGTGCAGAGGTCAGAGTCATCAACCTAAAAGGCCAGACGCCCATCTCCCGCCTGGTGGCTCTGTTAGTTAGGGGACTCGGAACAGAGAAGGAAGACTCTTGCTTTGAGCTCCTCCACAGAGCTGTTGGACACTTTGAATTAAGGAAGAATGGCACCATGCCCCGCGAAGTAGCCAGAGACCAGCAGCTGTGTGAAAAACTGACTGTTCTGTGCTCAGCCCCAGGAACTCTAAAAACACTCTCTCGCTATGCTGTGCGCCGGAGTTTAGGACTCCAGTATCTGCCAGATGCAGTCAAGGGCCTCCCACTGCCAGCTTCTCTGAAGGAATACCTGTTACTTGTGGAATAGGCTGGAGGAGACATTTGCACCGTCACGCAGGCAACTCCGGCCGAGGTGTTTCCCTGCAGTACACTCTTTGTCTTGGAAAACAGGAAAAGCAGTCGTTCCTGTTGTGTGGTTTGTATTTAGAGGCAACGTGTCACAACAGTAACCTCCACACCATCTCCCCTCCCTAAACCAAGCAACCAAACAAAAAAATCCCTCACTTTTGTTTTCTGTTTATTGCTTACTTGGCTTTTTATATTGCACCCTGCAAATGGAGAGGCCTCCCCCCTCCCCTATAGGGAAAAAGTGCAACTAAACTCTAGGAAGATGAAAAGTATTTCAAGAATGTGTGTTTAGCTTTCCTTCGGGAACATGATTAACATTTCAGAAGCATCCCTCCAGAAGCATTGTAACTGGTCCATGAAGAAGTTTCAAACATCCCAGCCAAAGATGAAGATCCTCCAACCTCACAGGATGTGCAGACTCACAGTTGGGCTGGATGATGCCCTAAGGTGCGGCCACGGCACTGGAGCGACCGGAGGGGACTGCCCCTCGCTCACCATCAGAGGAACCTGTACCTTTGGCCTCTTTTCCATGGGTGTGCCTGAGGCTTACGGTAGCTCAGCAATAGCATTGTCTTGCTGCTTTCCACATGGTAGAAGAGAGGTCCAAGCAGTCCTAAGAACTCCGTGTCCTCAGAACTTTTATCCTAACGCAGTTCTTTCTCTTGGTGAAAGCCAGTTTGCTCCATCGGGCTTGGCAGGTGTTTGAGCACCTTCGGTGAAGGTGTTTTACGCCAGCAGGAGACGATGGGCTGGGCTGCCTCTTCCCATGGGTCTTCTTCATTTCCTTGTAGGCAGCTCACTCTCCTAAGAGTTGGGAGTTACTTTCCTTTCAGTTGTTTTGGAAAGTTTGCTTTTTACTGATCTATACAAGATGTCAGGGGAGCGGAGGGTGCGGGGGACAAGCTCTGTAAGAGCTGCTTTTGCGATGGCCCGCCTACTCACCACAGAGCTGCTTTAGGGACCCATACTTAGCCAACAGTACTCTTCCTTTTCATGGTCCTAAACTAGATCAAGTCGTTACTGATCTTGGATGACCCAGATGCAATTTTGAAAAACCTTTTTTTTTTTTTTTAACTGATTGGAAACTACAAATAAAAATGATTGGAATCTGCTGACACAGCTAATTTGAAAAACTATGTCTGCTTTTGCCCTTTTGCTGTTGCTAGAGTTTTTTTGTTTTTTCTTTTATTTTTTTTCTTTTCTTTTATTTTTTTTGCTCACTTGAAAAAAGAGAAATAAACACTTCTAAAAGCAATTTTGGCAATTTCTACTATTCCTGCTTCTCTCCATGTTATTTAATCACTGGGAGTCCCATTGTCCATCACTCTGGAGCGGGGCTGCCATCACCCTCCTCATTAGCTGGTCTGAGGATGCCGTGACAAACAGTGCTTGATATTTATTGTGATTTCTCTTCCCCTTAAAGAACTGCCCAAAGAACATCTGGCTGCTTTAATTCTGGATTCTGACAAGCCGCCTCAGTTCCTGTTCAGAACCGTTTGCACAGTACAGAGGTAATACAGAGCAAAAGCAGCGTACTAGAGATAATCCTTCCTCCACCACTGGTGAAACCTTGAACCTCTCCCTGCTTCGTCAAGCAAATGAGGAAACCGGGTTGGGGGGAGTATGTGTGCTTGTGACAAGTGACAGGTCTGGTTTTTGGAAACTAAGCTTAAACCCGGCATCAACAGGGCACCATCCTATCAGTTTAGATGGTTCCTGAAGACCAACTGCATGATGCAGTCACATGGCTAATGAGGAGGAGGAAGCTGTTGTTATGGCACAGAAAATAAATTGAGCTGAATAGGAACCAACAACTCTCTAAAGCCATATTTCAGCCAACCCACCAAACCAGGTCCTGGTCTGGGGGTCCCTTTCCCAGGCTTTCAAAATGTGCATGGCTCCTCACAAATGGAGTCTGCCTTTCATCTAGGAAGGAGTACGGGGGAAGAGTTGAGAAGAAAGAACCCTAGGTTGTCAGAAGAGGAGTAGAGCTCATAGGATGGCTGGAAAAAAAGCACCCTCAGGTCATGAGCATATGATCAGAAGGTGAAACACAACTTCATGCTTAAAAGAGAGCCTGGCACGTCCTATGGCTATGGAGGATACAGGAGGGACTGGTGTGGAATGAGGGTAAGGACCAGTGTACGATGATGTTCTAGATCCCTATGTTCATAGCCAAGAGATGCTGTGGGGGGACAAAAGCCATGAGGTGGAGAGAGGTACATGGGGTGATCGTATGGGCTGCATTTTCCCAGGTGTCTGAGCAGAGTCCAGTCCTTAGGGTTGACAGGATGACATTCACTTGTGAAAGTGACAACAGGAGAACCAAAAGCACAGTGACCAGTTGGCATTTATTAGTGTAGCTATTGTTTGTCACTGCAGTAAAAGTAATAGAGGAACCAAGACTTTGTTATCACAAAGAAATAAATAAAGCTTATTTTCAGGAAAATTCTAACCGAGTAGCTGAAATCTAGCAGTAGCACTAGAGGAGCCCAGTCTTGTGTGACAGATGAAGCTGGGGTAGAAGTTGATAAATTCCACCTAAAAGGAGCCTCTACTCACTGCCCGCTGCCCCAGCTCCCTGGCCAGAGCTGGTCATGGCTACAGTTGCAGAATAAAAGGAAACCTAAAGAAAAATGAGCTAAAATACTTGGGGATACATGGACTTGGATCTATCAGGGGGTGAGCTGACCATGATCAGACAATCCATGACCCTCACTCCAAAGAGGGTTAGATAGAAGTTTCTCCAGATCGCTTCCGACTGATGTGCTCCAGGTGGGCGTGCTCTGTGGTGTCCAAGTCAATCTCGTACTTGGCTAGGATTTTGAGGATGGGCCTCAGCTTCAGCCACCACTGTTCCTTGGGGATGCGGTGACTACAGAGAAATGAGAGAGATGATGATTTCAGCTTTTAGCAACCCAACTGACTTCTATCCAAAGCTTATGGAAAGAAGTTGAGTAGAAGAGGCCGGATTTTAGGGCACGGGGTTAAGATCTGAAATAGGTGTGATGACGGTGTTAGTCCTAGGATGAGAGGATTGAAGGCAGCACACAGGCTGGGAAGAGCAGACCCTGAAACTACCAGGGAAGCAGATGTACTCACTCAAAATCTGTCTGGTCCTTCAGCTCAGTCACTGGTTGAAAGACCAGAGCCCTCTTACGCATCCCCAGAACACAGCCCGAGTCTGGCGTATTGGCAAAGATCCTCCCTGCAATGAAGGACGATCGGTAAGCTTCAATAATGGGGAACCAGCCTCTGTGGAGGGGGCTTCCCCTCTTTCCCAACCTACCATTACGGTAACTCTCTTTGATTTTCCCAGACATCCAGTTCATAGCCTTGGCGCCCATCTTAGTGGCAAAATTCCTATCAAATGGAGTTGGGCTCCCACCCTGGAAAAAAAGCATAAAGATTACAGAGGGAAAGACTCTAATCAAGTAGCAGAAATACCTGAACATACAGAGATAAAGAAATGGCCTCAGGTTTACGGCCAGTAACAGGAATCCAGAAGTCTAACTCTGAAAGAAAATTCTGAGACCGTGCTGAGCACCAGAGTGCGCGGGCACAGCAAGTGTGGCCATTTATCAGGAGTAAGGGTGACTAATTAGACAAGGGGGTAACTGGTCTCACAGCTGCCTCTTCTAGCTCCACAGCTGTCAGCTCCTGTTCCTTCACCTGGCGTCTGGCCATTCAGTCACTTCTGAGCAGCCCTTGTCAGTCACCATCATCAATGACACAGAAGAGTTCCTTAGGAACCAATATGGATGCCCTTCCTTGGGAGCACCTCACAATAACATAAAACACCACATAGATTTTCTCTGAACTAAGTGAACTTAGGTGGGAAGCGGGGACGAGGTGGCCATACTTTATCCAATAGTACCCCATTCTTAAGGGTACTATTGGGGTCCATACTTAAGCAGCATTGGCTGGAGACACCGGATGGAGAGGCCTAAGACCACTAGAACCATCGGGGAGCACGGCCCACCATAGGTGTGGGGGTTGAACGTGGATTGTAGAAAGGTATCCATTTCCCCCGGAAACCCCAGTCCGTGGAGATGGAGCCCACACCAGCGAGGTGCCTGTGCGCACACCCCAGGTTCCTTCTGGAAGGCAGCGTGGTGTGGTGGGAAGGGCCCTGGAATAGGTGCCCTGGCTCTCACCCAGGCTTGTTTCTCCTCTCTGGGCTCATGTTCTTCATCTGAACTAGTGGTTCTCACCTGGAGGTGACTTTCCCTCCCAGGGGACATCTGGCAATGTCTGAAGACATTTTTGTAGTTGTTACAACTCCAGAAGGAGGTGCTACGGGCCTCTAGGGCGTAGAGTCCACGGTTGTCGCTAAAGGATCCCACAGTGCACACAACAGCCACCCGCGATGAAGAATTATCCAGCCCACCCTGCCCTAAATGGAGAGGACGGACCACATCATCTCTAAGGCTATTTCCAGAGTAGAGATATTCAGGTCCTATGACAGTAAGAAATTGCAGGCTCACGCTCTGGTGGCACCAATGGCCTCCGGCAGATTGGAGACCAGTGGGAGACCCAGTGGCCACAGAGGATATGGCCATCTGGTGAGGGGCAGGACGGGGCACCTTCCCTACCTGCTGCATGTGGCCGAGCACATTCTTCCTGCTGTCGAAGATGCCCTTCCCCTCCTCAGAGTACAGGTTGAAAATGAAGTCCGTGGTATAGTTCTCATTGCACTTCTCATTCCTGCCAAGTAGACACCAAAAGCCTGACTCTGGTCCTCTCCCCATCCATCCCTCACAACCCTTTCCTGCTTTTTCCATCTCCTCCCGTGGCTCAGGTTCTCTCCCTTTGTATCCAAATTCCCCGGGGGTGTCCCGAGCGTGGGTGCAGCCTGTGGGCTAGAGCCAGAGCCTATTGTCTCTTCACTCAGGAACAAGCCGTGGATGAGGTACCTTAACACCAGGCCCCTCTTCACAGTTGTTTTCATCTTTTGCACCAGATGTTCAACATTTGCCTGAAAACAGAGCAAATCCTAAGCCTAGCTGGGAGTGGATGAGGCTGGGCACGTGCCTAGCTCTCTGGTTCCCCACCAGGCCTCTCTCTCTAGAAGCGGAGACACGGAAGACAGCTGTCTGCGATCCTGTCTCGTCCCTACAAGAAGTTCAGTGGACAGAAATGTAAACAGAGATTCCGAATGAGACAGGCCGAGCTGGAAGGAGGCAAGTCCGAGGCAGCTGTGGCAACTGCCAGTTTTGCCTTTCCACCCGCTCCCAGTGTCCCTTCCCAGGGGTTTCCGGTTCCCTCAGGGGGCTGACTCTCGCTCTCAGTGTTGCCCTTTAAATGGTTTGCTTGTGTGTGTGCAGCAGTCATTGAAGGAACCAGTTCCTTCATCTGGGCTTTGAGTCAGGGGTACAGGAGGAAGACTCCCACCCTCCATCCCTGGCAGGGGTTGGCTGGGTTTTCAGATTAGGGAGTTCCCTCAGCCTGCTGCCCCTCCACTTGGTGGTTCTTCTTTCCTCCAGCGAACTGAGATCTTGGAAAATTAGGATCATGTGGTCTCTCTGTGGAACAGGAGTCGGAGCGCCCCCCACCCCGGAAGTGACAGGAAAGAGCCTGGGAGCAAGGGAAATCTGGAGGGGTGGCCTGATGCCGTAGAAAGACGGACTCTCTGCTGGTTAAACCACCTCGCCAGTTTAGACAAGGCTTTTAACCTCTCTAAATGGTTCTCGTCTGTAACATGGAGATGATAACTCTCCTGCACGTCTGTTTTGAAGACAAAATGCAAAAACACATGAGAAGGGCTTAGCAACATGCCGTCCTTCACAACAAACGCTCCCTACGACAGGAGCTGTGGTTGTGTGTGTGAGGTGATACCAGGAAATGCCTGCGTGCCGCTCCTCGCAGTCTCCTAGCAGGGCCCCGAGGACCAGGCGGCTGTCCTCATCTCGAGTTCTCACAGCTCGGGTTGCTGTGGGGACAGTGCGGACAGAGCTACGTTACAGGCCCCGGGTGGCCGTCTACCTGCAGGTCCCGAATGGTGAAGGGCTCCTCAAAAATGTAGGCAGCATCCGCCCCAGCGGCCAGGCCTGCCATGGTGGCCAGGTAGCCGCAGTAGCCACCCATAGTTTCAATGATGAACACCCGCCGCTTGGTGCCTGCTGCTGACTGCTTGATGCGGTCACAGGTCTGCAAAGACAGTGGGTCCTAGTTAGACCGGGCCCGGGATCTGATCCTCGTCCCTCCTCTGGCCCTTGCAGCAACCCAGCTCCTCCCCAGGCCAGCCAGGCCCCTACGCCTCCTCACATTCCTGCCTTCGGGGACGGCAGCCCCGCTTGCCAACCAGGCTGTGGAAGTCCTCTCCTCAGAAGGGAGTCGTACTCAGCCCTTCTGTCACTCAGAGTGGGGAAATTAGGCCACAGGCCCTCAGGAAGGAGAAGCCATTCGGCAGGTTTCTAGGATGGAGACTCACAGGTGAGAATGAGCCCCATATGTGGTCCAATAAAGTCTGGGAAAAGGCCTGCGCTTCAAGAAGCACTTTTCAAACACTCGCTTGGCTGGTAGCAAAAAAGGAGGTCACTTTCGGGGCACCTGGGTGGCTCAGTTGGTTAAGTGTCTGCCTTCAGCTCAGGTCATGATCTCGGGGTCCTGGGACCGAGCACGGCACTGGGCTCCCTGCTCAGCGGGGAGCCTGCTTCTCCCTCTGTCCCTCCCCCTTGCTCATGCTCTCTCTCTCTCTCAAATAAATAAATAAAATCTTAAATTAGAAAAAAAAAAAAAAAAGAGCCGTTCACTTTCTAGGAGCACAGGCAGCCCAGGGACTACAGTCCCGGCCCGAGGCCTGGGGGGCGGCGGCGGGCTCTCACCGTGCAGATAGTGTTGAGGGCTGTGTCAGCGCCCACGCTGAAGTCTGAGCCAGGGACGTTGTTGGACACCGTAGCAGGGATGACCACAAACGGGATGCACAGCTCATCAAACTGCTTCCTGCCCTCCATCAGCTCCAGGCCCCCAGTGTAAGCCTGCGAAGAAGAACCGCAGCAGGGGTGGCGGTGAGGGGGGGAAGTGAGAGGTGGGGGGGGCGGTGCAGAGGGAAAGAAACGGCAAGGCACTCACCTCAAAGCCCCCGATGATGATCAGGCCCTGAATGTTAAACTTAGTGATGTTGGCACTGATCTGCTCAAAGCTCTTCTTGGGCAGAGTCCTGGTTGAGCGGGGTGGGGCAGGGGCGGGCGATGGGGAGAGGAGACAGCAAAATCGAGGGAGAGAAAAGCTAGACTCAGGAGGTGCTTGATGTATATTTCCAGACTTGTGCCCCTTCCCTCGGCCACGTCTCCCCACTGCCCAGGGGTCCGCCCTGGGGCTTTAGGTTGCCAGAGCTGCTAATTCACTGAGGCAGCTGCAACGTGGGGACAGAGGGTCCCCTACAGCAGCATGGACACTGACCTAATGAACTGACACTATACTTCACGGGGAATCTTCAGGGCTGACCCGGAGGAGGTGCTCCTAGGGTGCCACTTACCTCTTAGTCCCAAGTTTGGAACCGCCTTGGCCAGTCCAGCCCCCCACATAGCTCCAGCCAGCCTCCTCGATCTGCAGGAGAGGGTCGCGCAGGTCTGCACCACTCCCTGAGCCCTGAGCCCACCCCAACCCCCACCCCTTGGAAGAGGAACGCCAGGCACCGGCTCTTCCCCACCCCAATGAACTCCTTCCACCCTTATGGGCTCGTTCACAAATAAGCACCTACTTATGCCGGGCACCGCACTGAGCTTCGGGATAGAGAATTAAATCACGTATGTGGCTCCTGCCTGTTTATACTGCCTTAAAATTAAGTAGCTACTTCTGCTCAAACCCTGAGAGGAAAATAACGTAGACAATGGAAGGCAGTGAGGGGCAGGGGCGGGGGGGGGGGGGTGTAGAAAGGAAGAAAATGGATAAGTCGCCCTGCTCTGCTTCCCCTAGCCACGACCACTCCTTGGCCCTCCGTCCCTCTGGTCCCCATACCTGACCCTTGGCCAGGCCCTCGAAGCCATCATGCACAACCAGCACCCGGTTGCCCTGGATGAGTCCAATTCTCACGGTGGAGCGGACGGCAGCATTCATGCCTGCGGCTGGGGCACCCACGTTCATCACGGCCACTGTGTGCATGGTAGCCTGGGGAGGAGGAAGCCGAGAGGGAGCAGGGCAAAGATGGGACAGAAACGCCAGCAGATGGGAGGGGACAGGTCAGTAAGGTCCCTGAACTCTGGGTCCCTCAGGTCCTAGGATGAGGATATCTGCCTCTGGACAACACACCCTGTCCCTGGGAGCGCCGGCACGGTCCGTCTCCTCGTGCCATGGAGGCAAAACTCTGTCACAAGTCAGTAAGTAAAGCTGCTGTCCCTGACCCCAGGCACCATTCATTCCGTAACGGTGAGGCCTTCCTGGGCAGTATCTCCAAAGCGTGATCCTTGGACCACCTGATCTTCATGCCTATTGAACCTGCATATTTCTGGGCCCTGCACCAGATCTAAATCCTCTCTGAGGGAAGGATCCAGCAACCTGCATGTTTGATAAGCAGCCCAGATGATTCTGATATATATTACATATTGAGAACCACGCCTTCCATGGAAGAAGCGGCTTCCATACACCCAGGTGTGATTATTCCCAGCCTTGCTCAGAGGAAATACGACATAAGCCTCTTTCCCTTCCTTGCATGCTACCTTGGGAGTCCTAACTTGGTTGTGGGTCTTGGGTTAGAGACAACCAGGGCACACTGGGAGCACGGGGCTGGTATCTGGGGTGGCTACAAGCAGAGTTCTTCACAGGGTCGGGGACCCTGTACCGAAGATGACAGGGGGGCAAGGAAGCTGGCATGGCTAGAGGTTGCAGGAGTGGCCACACAGGGAGGCCGAGAGAAGGAGTCAAGGGCAGAGAGCTCACCGATGTCTTCGAGACGGGAGGTCTGATGTGAGCCAGAAGCTTGTACACCTCCCAGTTGTTCATGAAGCTCCTGTAAAAAGTACGGGGTGGGGGGTGGAGGGGACTTCAGGCCACTCCTCTTGGCCAGCAGCCAAGGGGGTCTGAAGTTTTGCTCTGAGTGTGAAAGTTCCATAGGGCAAAGCTCAAGGGATATAACCGGGACATGGCAGGCACTGGACAGGAGCTGATAAGGGGCCACGAATTAATCAACCCGGGCCAGAGTGCTCTCCTCCCGGGTGCTGCACTCAGCCTGAGACGCTGCCCCTCGCCTAGAGAAAGGGCAAACCTAGCTGGAACCCCCACACACGAACACCAGATTACAGAAGGCCAATCCCAGGGAGAGCATCCCTGGGGTGGTCCGTGCCTCCCAGTCACCCCACAGCCCATGCTCCGGGGGAAAAAACTGTTGCAGAGACAATCACAAGAGAAAGAAGCAGAAGCTCCTATTTTGGGTCTGAAGCTATGTCCAATTTTTTTTTTTCTTCACTCCAGTAATCTGTTTTCTGTAGCTACTGAGCTTCTGGTCGTCCCCTCACCGGCCTCTCAGCTTCATGGCTTCATCGAATTTCCTGTCATTCATGGCCTTGGTCACATCCTTGGTCTGAGGAAGGAACACGGCAAGAGTCACGACTAGGAGGCAGGGCCCTTTACACAGCAGGATTTCTGCCTGGTGGTAAGACCCTGCCTGTCTCTGCGCTTCTGCAAAGATGCTGCCTACCATGCACCCCACCTTTTCTATGTGCTCCAAGCTTTCACAGAAAGAGATATCTTTGGTTTTCTTTAATTTGTGGAGTAATGAGCAGCAGAAGGAAGGAGCAGATTCAGTGCTCTACTTACTAGAACCTGGGCAGAGCAGAGGAGTGCTCAGCAGAACAGCTTTCTTCCCCATTCCACACCCAGGACCCCAACCTCAAAGCAGCCTCTAAACTGAATGACTGAAGAAGACCCCCCCTCCAGACGGCGTGGTTAGGAAGAAAGGCTGATCCCTGCCATGTGTTTCCCAGCTACTGATTTCTGGTGCGTTAGCTCTTGGGCTTTTGGATACGCAGTCCCAAGCAAGGCTGGAGCGTGTCTGTGCTGTAGGTTGCTGACACTCGTGAGCCTCGGAGAGAAGCAGGCCAGGAGCGGGGAGCCAGCCCGGAGGATCAGCCAGCCAGACCCCTTAGCTCCCAGCCACACGGTCTGCTCTGTGGCATCCGAGGATTGATTCCTTCATCACCAGAGCCACCACTCCCTGAGCACTCAGCATTTTCCAGGTACTGCATCACACCCATCCCAAACATCCCCTCCACTCCTTGTAACAGCCCTCAGGATGAGTGCTAGAAACCTCACGTTGCTTCAGAGAAGCATGTCCAAGTAGAAATCACAGAAACAGGGGAGCCTGGGTGGCTCAGCGGTTAAGTGCCTGCCTTCAGCCCAGGGTGTGATCCTGGAGATCCGGGATCGAGTCCCACATCGGGCTCCCTGGATGGAGCCTGCTTCTCCCTCTGCCTGTGTCTCTGCCTCTCTCTCTGTGTCTCTCATGAATAAATAAATAAAATCTCTTTTAAAAATAAATAAATAAATCACAGAAACATATAAGCCAGCCAGCCAGACCTTAATAACATCCCTGCTTCTACTCATGTTTGGAGAGAGAGACTGCATTTCTCTTCCAGCAAAGACATTGCAAAATCTTGGATGCGAGGTTGGATTTTACACGATATTGGGTCTCATTACTTGGTAGGGTCAGCATCTCTCCTGTGGAATACTTACAGACAGGGACGCTGAGGCTCAGCGAGGTGGCGGCTTCTTTGCAAAGCCTATTCTGCTCTTCCCACCTCACTCTAACTACACCATGCTGCCTTTCCATCTGCTCCTGTTCTAGTGGCCTTGGAACTTGGTCTCTTTCCCTTTAAGCTCCAGTTCAAAGACAGGCTCGGGGCTGTTAGGAAGGGGAGCCGAGGTCAGTACTTACCACCTGTACACACTCCATGAGGGGCAGGCGCACAGCCTGGTTACCAGAGAGGCTCACCACGCAGGCCGGGGTGTCCGGGGTCCCCTCCAAGAGCGCCATCACTGCTTCCACACCCATCCTGCTGCCCTGTGGGAGCCCAGGGACCAAAGACAAGTCTGTTCAGGGATCCCTATCTGGACTCGGCCTGGAGAGCCAGGGCACTCAAGGCCCTTCCAAATCACAGGGTGGAGCTGCACATTTAAGGACCACAGCCAAGAGCTTGCTGGGCTTTGCCTCCCTACTCAGATTTCATCTATAGCTTGATAATTCTTCATCCTCTTGCCGTTAGAATTCTATTTGGTTCCAGAGAAACGCATCCAATGTAGCAATCAAGGAGATTACTGAGGCTTGATAATATTCCCTTCTTATTGATAAAGCAAGAAAGAATATGGCCTCTCCCAATGCAGGTCAGATAAGAGGGTTCAATCTGAGTGTCTGAGTTAGATCTTAATAATGTTATTAATGCTCAAAGCGGGGATCCCTGGGTGGTGCAGCGATTTGGCGCCTGCCTTTGGCCCAGGGCACGATCCTGGAGACCCGGGATCGAATCTCACATCAGGCTCCCGGTACATGGAGTCTGCTTCTCCCTCTGCCTATGTCTCTGCCTCTCTTTCTCTCTCTGACTATCATAAGTAAATAAAAATTAAAAAAAAAAATTAAAAAAAAATAATGTTATTAATGCTCGAAGCGGAGATATGAGACCTCACCGTTCAGGGAGCATAGAGGTTCCCATCAGTTTTTAAAACAGAAGGGAATTCTTAAATGTATGGGAATGGGTCAAGGGCCACCGCAGTCCAGAGGCTGGTGGTGGGTGGCAGTAAGCCCCTGTCGTGGTGAAGTGCAGTCGTGCAAGTTGTGGGTCCAAAGATGTGAGGGCCACAGAACCATGACTTACCAGGATTCGGTCGAAGGCTGATGGGGTCCCACCCCGCTGCACATGCCCCAAGACAGTGACCCGAGTGTCATATCCCAGACGCTTTACCACCAGCTGAAGACAGAAGGACACAGAGTCAGAGACCAAAAACAAGCAGAGACTAAGATAAACCACAGATGATTTAACCTCTTGTAATGATCCCTTGGAAACTAGGGGGCAGGAAACTTGGGGAAAGATGTGCAGAAGGACTAAGGGGAGATTCAGAAACCACCAGGGAAGGGCGCGGGCGGGATGGCATCCAAGGCCTCTCTGGCTTCATGGATACTAACCTCCTTGATTTCTTCTGAGGTGATTGGTTTCCCATTCTTGTCAATCGCACCCTCAGCCACAATGATGATGTTGAGACGAGAACCCCGGGTCCTTGTCTGGTCAAGAACAAAAAGAAGAGTGGTCGATGGGGTGAAACTGATGGATGGGAAGGGCATTGTCAGCGGGACAGGCGAGAGTTTTTTTAAGGGCAAAAAAAAAAAAAGAAGTGCCAGTACCTCACTAAGCCGGCGACAAAGATGTTCCTCCCAGTCATCATCTGGCGGACATTCAGGAATAAAAACCCAGTCAGCCCCACAGGAGAGGGAGGTGACAAGGGCCAGGTATCTGAGAGGAGAGGCAGAAGCATCACGTGGGGAGTCCCACTCCACCAAGAGCCTCACCAGAACCCTGCAGGTTGCCTGGCCCCATAGTTGGTGAAGGGTCTGAGGACCTGTGGTTTCATTCTTGGAGGTGGAAGCACCGCTGAGACAGCTTCTCAGTGAGATTCTGTCCCTGAAGGGCACCTTCTAGTCATGCCACCCTACCACAGTGGCCTCAGACCTCAGAGCACTGGGTGCCCTCTCATGCTGGAGTGGGCCTGTGCACATACACACACGCACACACTTGGGGTGGAAGCAGGGAAACGAGGCCCCAGCCAGAGGAGCGTGGGCCCCTCCAGATCTGCTCCCCCGGGAGACCTCCCTGGATCCTCCGGGGAAGAGAAGGTTAGTGCTGACTCCACAGAAGCAGCAAGTCCAGATGATCTTACCCACAGTGCCGGCCCATCACTTCCAACACAAACGTCCTCTGGTGGCTGCAAGAGACAGACGCAGGGCTGACACAATCCTACTGTCCCTACGGCCAGGATCAAGCCGCCCCCAGAGCCAGGATGGGTAACCTCCCTGGGAGATGCCACTAGATCTTCCAGCAGGCTCCCCGAGAGCCAGGAAGACCTAGGAGAAACACATCAGCCACGGGGAGCTGAAACGTGCAGTGAAAGGGGTCAGTCCTGTGGCTCTGTTCTGGGGGCCCAGGGGGCCCAGGAAGGGAAGGAGGGAAAGGGAACAGAAGTGAAGAAGTGAGGACTTGACCAGTCTGGAATCCCCTGGGATTGCCTTGGCAAAGTGTGACCTTCTGTCCTCCCAATCTCGCACACTGCCTCCCCCGCACCCCCTACTCTGAGCAGTGGCAGCGATAGCCCCCACAATCGCTATGACACAGCTGAAAAGGGTGGCTGAGGTGTGGGGCTCCCCGGATTTGTCTCAGGTTGGACGTTAATCCTGGGACATCCTTTGGGTGTCAAAGCCCCAGAGCTAGTGTGGCCAGTAGGCTAGATGGTGAGAAGACGCAAGCCTACAGCATTCAGACAGCAGTGCAGTCTCAGGCCCTAGAGATCACTCTTTGTTAAAGAGTGTCCCGGCACCAGAAAACTGGTCGTTATGGCCTGCAGCTCCAGTGCATGCCTCTGCTCTGACCCCAGCCCTTTAGCCAGTTCCAGCTGCCTCTCTGCAGGCCCCCTCACCTCTGAGCAGTAGTGGTGATGGCATCCACGATCTCTATGATCCGGTGCAGGGCAGAGTCGGTGCCGATGGTCATGTCAGTGCCGCAAAAGTCATTGTCAATTGAGCCCACCAAGCCCACGATATTCAGGTAGCTGGACTTCGTAGCCTCCTCCGCTGTGATCTTACCTGACAAAGACAAGAAACCAGGAGCCGCCAGGTGAGGGGCCTGGCATGCCTAAAGAACAGATGGGCGGAGAGAGCAGGACCCGCAGCCAGTGGGCACCACAGGCAGTGGCACAGTGAGGAGAGCAAGGACCACCCCGCCCCCGCCCCATTCGCGTCTGGGTAACGATCTCCTCCATTGGGGTGGGGGTGCGCACACTTCTGACAACCACGTCTCACCCGCTTTCTGGAGGTCACTCAGCAAGTCACTCCACTCAGAACGGAAGGTGTCCGCCCCAGTGAGGCTGCCATCACCCCCGATGACACACAGATTGGTGATCCCACGTTTCACTAGGTTGTGGGCAGCTCGAAGTCGCCCCTCTCGTTCCCGAAAATCCTTGCACCGGGCACTTCCAATGACTGTGCCACCCTATGGGGAAGAGGTAGGAGTCAGCCCCCCCACCCTGGAGGAGAAAGCTGAATTTTGGCTGAACATGCTAAGATTTCCCCTATTCCAACACTGTGATGGGCTGTCATAACCACATGGCTTTCTAGGACATACCCTGACATCCTTACAGGTCATTTGTCCCTTCTAAAGGAGAGGGAAATGATACTGGCTGAGCTACCACAGGGTCACTCCTTATATTCTGCTACACCTGTTTGTTGAAGACTGCTCAGATCAACCCATTTCATTGAAGGCATTGTCATCAAAGTGATTATCCTCAAGGGGAGCAAAGGAACACATACATGCTGTTGGCTTTTGGAATCATCTCCATCTTTCACGTGTTCTTAGAAGCATATGAAATAGCACTGGCTTCGGCCTTTGGAAATTCTCCCTAGTGACCTGACTGCATCAGATTGCATCCAAACTATTCTTAGGAGTTCATCCCAATGTGCCTGGTAGTACTTTCTCCCTCTTGAACTCACTGATTTCTAATTGTAACCAGGCACTGCCAATTCTTTCCTCTCTGCTCTTCAGGATCTATGGTGCTAGTGGAAGAAGACACAAGACATAGGTATTCACAGGAAAAATGGCTCTGAGGATTGTCAGGGGTTTAGAGATACCCCAAGAGAGGTAAGTATACTTAGGGTTTCCACAAATCATATATACTGGCATCCATGACTTTGGGAGTATTGATGGAGAAGTCTGGCTCATTCTCAGACCACTTTACAGCAGGCACTATTGCCTATAAAGAACCTTCACAAAGCACTGCACATTAAATTTCCTCCCACGGATTTTTAGAGGAGAGAGGTAAAGAATGGGGATACAAATGCAATTTGTAGATCTTTCAGTAAATCAGATAATAGGTATCTGACCTAGAGAAAGTAGCTCAAGGGGTTGTGATGCAATCAGCATAATCTTAGGGTGTTTCTGGAAACTCTATATTGGTTTCTTCCTCCCTTAAACACTCTGGTTTCAGGTGACCTTATCACCATCACATGAGGACTGGCAGATTTCATCTCTACTTCTGGCTCTGGCTCCAGTCCTCTGGTAAAGTTATTTTCATGGCCAGACCTTCCCCGTGATGCCAGAGCAGGACCTGCTTACTTACCAATTCCTCAAGTCTTGCCTATGACCTTTCTTTAAAGAGCAAACTGTCCTGTGACCGCATTCCTGCCCCCCTGCCACCGTAGGAAAACAGGGTGATGTTTTCAAACTCAAAGAGTAAAGAGCAATCGTGGCACCTCTCTAGTCATAGAACCCTTCATGTCGAGCCACATTGTTGTGGGTTGGGGGGAGACTTGGGCAACTATGAGGCCAAACCAGAATGGGGTGCAACAACGACAGGACAAATACGGGATGGGAGTCCTCTGGAACATACCAGCTGAAGCATCATCGAAACGCTCTCCCAGGTGGCTTCCCTGATGTGATCTCCACCATCCACCAGGCCTTGGTAACCCTGTGGGGCACATTACAGCCATTCAGCCCCTGCTAGGCCAGTTCTCCCTAAACCCCCACGATTAAGACAGAATCCCTGGGAAGAAGCTTTTTGAGAATCAAGTCACCTCCTCCCATTACTGAGTCCTGGATGCCCATGACACTGTCACATTTAACACTGTGCAAGGAAGAAGACATCAACTTTTCAAGACCCTCATCTAGTTTCTTGTAATCGCAAAAGG
Source organism: Canis lupus familiaris (assembly GCF_011100685.1). NCBI lineage: Eukaryota > Metazoa > Chordata > Mammalia > Carnivora > Canidae > Canis > Canis lupus. The sequence continues at coordinate 39,961,382 of NC_049248.1, read as the reverse complement.
TCAGGATGCCCTTCCTAGTATTTCATCCTAATTCCTCTTGCTTATGGCTCATCCCATGTCCTCCAATCTGCTTCCCAGGGAACTAGATAACAGATGGCTTTGTTAACAGTAGAAGGGAAAGAGAAGGGGTTGGAGGGAGGCCAAGAGAGAAATAGGACTGGAAAAGATAAAATTTGGGAGAAGATAGATAAAATTTACAGAAAGAAGAGTGGACAAAGAATGAGAGGGAAGGGAGAGAAGGAAAGAGGAGTCAGAACCTCAGAAGGTTTGCAAACTACAGAAATCTGATGAGACTCTTCTTTCCAAAAGCTCTAGCTCTGGACATACCTAAATTTTCTGTGAAATACTCATTTCAGCTTCTCTCTTTATCTTGGTGGAGGTTAGGGGAAGAGAGGATTACTTCTTCCTTTAACTGGATGGGCAACATGAGGACCCAGTCTGTAGATCCCCAGATCCCACCATCGTTATTGGAAACTGGAATGGCAGGGGACACTCATGAAGACAGGGAGCTGAGATAGGTCAGACAGCGTGTAACTGGGAGGTGAGGAAATAGGAAGTGGGGAAGGGGGAGCAGAAAATAGGGAAAGAACAACAGAGAACAAAATAGAGAACCAACCTCATGGACAAAGAAGACACGGGCACCAGTAAAGATACCCACTCGAACCACAGCCCTGACAGCAGCATTCATACCTGTGAGGAGAGAGGAGAGACAACAGGGAGAGGTTACTCCTGAGAAAAGCAGCCTGGACTACAAGATACAATTCAGTCCATTTCTCAGGCTTTTCTCTGAATCTAGAAAACTCTCCTCCACTAACACTGAATTATCATGTTTAGTGTTGATGTAGCTCCAGATATCCCCCAGTCAGCCCCCTCCCCGCCAAATCCCATCTTTCCTGAGACCTTTCCTCACAGGGCAATCTGGGAATTATAATCTTGAATGCTTACTGTAGTGGGAGACACTGCTAACTGCTCGTCAAATGTCATCTCGTTTAATCCTATTCACAACCCTAAAGTTGCCTCCATTTTACAGATCTGGAAACTGAAGTTCAAAGAGGTCAAGGTCACAGAGCCAGTCTCTCCACAGAGAGAAACAATTAGGACTAAAACAGAGAGGAGAGTCTTTCTCCTTTCTCCCATAGAAGTATTACTCCTTTTGAGGAGCTACTCAGCAATAAGAACCATCTCTCCCAAGAGTACGGTGGAGGAACTACCCTGCATAGCACACAAGACATGGAGCAAGCTGTAAAGGCCTCCATATTAGAACCAATACTACTGATAACTGTGCTAAGCAGAGCTTCCTTGGTGAGAGACAGAAGACATTCCCAGGTCTTGGTCCCGGTAACCCATCCTACCTTGTAATGTGAGGAGGGGCTTCACAGTGATGCTCAAGGAACTTCGGAGCCAAGATAGATCAATTTCTTATGAACCATTTTAACCAACTTCCCTCAGATGCTTCCCTAGCATGTTTTTTGTTTGTTTGTTTGTTTCAATCTACAATCTATTCTTATGGTCCTGAATCCCGCCTAGAGAATTATCATATACCAGTGAGTACTAGAGAAACCAGTAATTAGAAAATCTGCAGCAGCAGACCAAAATCGATCATGAACTACTACAAATTCCAAAACTACCTGGAATGGAATAAAATAAAAAAGATCAGAATATTTGCAGGGGTCTGCAGGCTGACAAAGTTGGTATCGGGTGGCTATATGTGCCAAGTTAAACTGGAGGTCCATGCACTCATTGAGCAAATATTTACTGAACACCTACCGTGCTCCACACACTACAGGCATTGGGGAAACAGCAGTGAATGATAGAGTCTAGGGATATGAAGATAAAGGACTTGGTAATGGTCCTCAAGACTTGCAAAGAGTATAAGATGGTTACAACACAGATCCCTATGAGGGAGGTACGTACGTACAAAGCCAGTGGGAACAAGGAGAAGGAGCATCCAAGCTGCCAGGAGTAAGTCAGGACAGGTTATACCAGATAAGACAGCACTTGGCCTCAGACCCAGTGGACAATTCCTTATAAATCTTTTTTTTTGGCCAGTGAAAAATGAAGAAGGTGAAGGTCAAGAAACCACCTTAAGTAATTCAGTACTATAAAAAATAAGATGTAAGACAGGAAGCTGTGAGAGATGAAGCTATACAGGCAGGCAGACATCTGCATGCCACGTGAGGGAGTGTGCCTCCTATTCTGCAGGCCAGGGTTCGACTGGGGATCCATAGATGATGGTTTCAGGGAATTCAAGAACCCCAGGAAACTGTATGGAAAGCTTTCTGGGCATGGAAATTTCCTTTGAGAGAAGGTCCACAGCTTTCATTTGATTCTTAAAGGAGTCTGTGACCTGGAAAAAAAAAAGTTGCAAATGATGGAAAATCTTTGAACAATTGTGAGAGTGGACAGACACGATGCTCCCTGCATCTTGGAAAGATCAGCGTGGCAGCAATGCAGAGGAGGCTGGGATAAGATGACTATCTGGCAGCCTAGGCAAAAAATGATGAGGACTTGGACTGGAGACTGGCCTTTGGGACAAAACAGAAGACACTGGACAGGAGATATCTAGGAAACAAGATTTCAGGGTGTTGGAGAGGACAATGCAAAAGCCCCATGACTGACTCAGGCAAAGGGTAAAACTGTGGTGTAATTGAGCAGAGGCAGGCTTCGATTCAGGCAGGTGGGGGTGTAGATGACACATTCATATTGGGAGAGCTTGAGCTTGATGTTCTTATGGGACATCCATGAGGACTTGGAAGGGGCTGTCTCAAGAGAATGATAGAACCTGAATGGGAAAGGCAAGGAATAGAATGTGGAGCAAAACTGATACTGAAGGCACAGGCAGGGAACATGAGATCCATGAGGGAAACTGAGGAGGAGCAACAAGAAAGACAAAAGGGAAACCAGGTCTTAGCGATGTCTTGGAAGCCAAAGGGGACAGTTGCAAGAAGCTGGAACAGTGCTGAATGCTTCCAATAATTGATCTCAGTAAGAGCTAAAAGACTCAGCTTGCCACACAAGGTCTCTGGTGAGCACCACTGTCAAAGCTCACTTCCGCCACCACTGAAGCAAAGTCACATGAGGTCTAGAAGTCTAGGTTCACACCCCCAAATTGAAGGATTCAAAAGGGAAAAATCTGTGATGGGAGCAGGTTTCTCAGAAGCTTTAGGGAAAGCCTGTGTGTGTGAAAAGAATGGAGTCAACACAAAGCCATCAGTGCCTTAGGAAGGATAAATAAAGTCAGTATGATCAGAACAGAAATGAAACTATCCTTTATTTTCTAGACTTTCACAAAGTCTGTGGGATTCTCTATGGGATACCTGAAATTCTGGAGTATGAATCTGTGATCTTAAGAAATAAGGAAAAAAGATTTTTCTGGAATTCATAGGTTGGAATACTGCTTCCCACTCCCAAGCTCAGTAAGCGTAGGGAGAAAAGATTTAAGAAAAGTGACTTAAAAGGTTTTAAGTGTAAAGTAAATAGATGGCAGGTAGGAAATATCCAAATCCACTTGGGCAGAAGAAAAATCCCACAAGAAAAGAAGATTCTTTCTCTTCTCTCCTCTCTTTACCCTCTTACCTCAACCTTCCAGAGGTCATCCATCCTGCCTCTAAGTTAGACAGTTGTTTTCCTAGAAACCAAGTTTTAGGACTCTCTTTGCCCCCTATACCTGCATCTCAAACTCTCAGTTCCCTAGAAATCACAGATTGGGATGTATATGGAACTTATTCTAGGGAGTCCCAGTAATTCTCTGGGCTCTCCTACTTAACATTACTGGTCCCAGACCAGTCCTGGCCAGACTCTCCTTGGCCGTTCCATGTTACCCTAAATAACCCTCTATTCGCAGCTGTCTGACTTATTAGAAGCAAGACAAAGGATAAGATTACAGGCACCACCCAGGGGGTATTCTGGGTACAGCCAGGAGGGGCTCTGGAGAACATCAGAGGCACGTACTTTGGAGTTTCTAATTACAGCCTATAGGGAAGAGGCTTTGAGGAGAACTAAGGGTGATGGGTCTCTATGACACGAGACAGAAAAAAACAATAAATGACTTAGTCACTACCTTTTGGAAAGCAGATGTTAAAAACTTTCTATTTTAACTGGACTTTGAATAGGAAAAAAAATCCGGTAATTCCAACATGAGAAATAAATGTTAGATCTGAATGACACTTTTGAATATGCAAATTAAAATTATGAATCCTAGAAGAGCAATTCAGAGAGGTAATTGAATCCCTGTTCCTATAAACCTTTAAAAACTTTAAACAGGATAAACATGCATTCGGAATGGACTGTCCATCTGAAGACAGAGGGCTAGAGCAGATGACAGAGATCCTTTCCAGAATAAGCCAATGTCAAATGTGGTATGATTTAGCAGAGCTGGGGTCATTCCTGGGTTGAAAAGAGAATTAGGATTTGTATCAACTCAGCCCAGCTTCTGAGCTCAGGATGTCTGACTTCTGGCCTCTCTTCTGCTTTAAGAAGTTATCAGCTTTGCTAAACTCAGGGAATGACAGAGCTGTTGGCCTCTATGGATTTTACAGAGCCCAACCTCACTCTCCCACGTGGCCCACAGCCTCTGGGGCAAAATCATTTCTGTGCCCTCTCCCTGGGAGAACTGAAGACCATTAAACCTATCTCTGGGCAGGCCACTGCTGTATTTGAGCTGCTCCTTCTATTGGGATCTATCAGCTCTTCTTTGAGTTTTCTGCTTTGCTTCCCTGCCTCTCTTAGTTTCATCCTACTAATGTGCACCTGTGATGTTATGTGGCCCGCAATGGGATATTTCCCTGGGCACACTGTGCCTGTCACAGGATCCCAAAGGCCTTGGTCCAGCTGGCCTTCCAGAAATCAGCCTATGCTAGCCCCTGCCTCCATGAAGGATAATCTTCCCTTAAAGCAGGTGAAAGTCCCTTTGGAATGAGGATTTCTCTGCTCAGGATCAGGAGCTGGAAGGGCTCTGCTGCTCTTAGACCCAAGTTATATCCTAGGTCTCTCTCATTTTTTTCTTTTCTTTCCTTTTTTTTTTCCCCCCTCTTTCCCTCTCCAGAAAGTCCTTCTTTTTCATAATTTCCTAACTTCAGATACCTCACTTGGATTTTTAGCAGGCTCTTGCTTCACTTCATCTAGTTTCACAGGCCACCCTACCAAGGTTTTAGGGTCAACACTCAGACTTTATGTAGCAAGGGATTCTTTCCAGGAGAGAACAGAGAAGCAATAGAAGCCAGGTCAGCCTCCAGTAGGGCTCTGCATTCCTTATCTGGCCACTATTGCTGAACTCAGACTTCTGTGCCCTCCTTCCTATGTGTCCTCATTCTAGCATTCTCATATTCATGATATATGCCACAGTTTTAATTAAGTGAACATTAATTTAAAAAACATATTTAAAATCTACATTTAGAAAAGGACCATAAGAGTAAAGACAACATGTGACTTTTTCATGGATATATCCTTAGTGCCCGCCATCCTGTTTGGTATACAGGTGCTCAAAATTTTCCTTTGCATTTAATTAGGAACATTTACTTAGCATGTACTATGTACCAGGCATTACCAAATGAAGAATTCATTCAACGAAGAGTTCGGTTTCTCGAAATCTACCTTCTCTGGGAACTTTTTCCTGGTTAATCATACCAAGGTCTAGCATTTCATTATTAGAGTGTGTTCTATTTGGTTAAGGCACACTTGATTATTGTTATTTATGAGACTTACGTAAGAATTTTGCTAATATATGTCATCTCTCCTCCTAAAACTACAAATTCCCCCAAGGAAATCAACTTCTTCACAACATGTAAGACAGGGCTCTAAAAAAAGGGAGTCCTTAACACAAAGTCTAGGATGCCTAGAGAGAGTGGAGCAGAGCGAAAGGGAGACTAGCTGAAATCTCTTTCCTTCTGTCTTCTTCCCAGCACAGTCTTCATGTCCTGGTATCCCTCCCAATGTGATTCTACCTCTCTCCAAGGCATTATAAACTAGAATATACAAGATCATCAAAGGAGAAAAAAAAAATCACACATTCCCTATCTCCTACTTCATTTTTCCATATACCTGATTTTCCTGACTTCCAGGTTTCTGGGACTCAACCCAGATAGGGGTTCTCTTTGGCTCTGCTTTTTGCACACCACCCCCGACCCATGGATCTGCACTGATTAACTGCTGCTGTTCCTGTTTGTTCGAGGGCTGAAGGAACAGAAAAGGAGGAAAAAGCCAGAGAATGAAGTAGAACTGTTTCTAGTGCTGTCAGAGTGAGGTGCTGGTCTCTGGTCAGTGCAGGAGCTCTACAGACATCGGAGGCAATACCTAAGGGTCTAGGTAGGGCCCACCAAATCCCAGTTCAGGGGCCCCTCCCTTTCCCCACCACTTCCAATGTGCTTGAAGTGAATCCACCTACTGCTTTCTCAACCATTTTATCTCTTCAGTCTCTAATGTTGCTTGAGGAAACACCTGTTTTTTTAGGTACCAAAGGACCCAAATGGTCCCAAATCTTCAGAAAAATCTGGAAAGAAGTGTTATGAAGGCTTGAGTAAATTAGAGCAAACAATATCCAGAAGTACTTAGGGACTTAGACCTGACAGATTTTGGGGAAGGCCCAGGAATCCAGTGTGAATCTACAAAAGGACATTAAGGAGGATAGTTTTGTTCTACAGGTGAAGGGAGTCAAGAAACTCAAGGGGGCCTACCAGCCACCCAGTCCCTCCTCAAGCAGAGCCATCCTCCTTACCTTGGGCATCTCCACCAGAGGTTAACACGGCGATGGCTTTGCCGATCCCCAGGGTTTTGGCTGCATGGTGCTCTTCATGGGTCATGATCCACTCTAGAATTCAAGGGAAGGACCAGGTAAGACACAAGAAGAAGATGGAGGTGCTCGGAAAATGGTTCTGTTAAACTGGCAAGAGCCACCTCAGTCAGGCTCTCTCACTATACTGACTCTGGGCTTTACAGCCTGGGTGCTTTGGGCTTCCTCCAGAAGAGGGCCACTCCCTCGCAGAGTGACAAGCTGAAATGTCACAGTAATCAAACCCAACACTGCAAAGGTCCTGGCTAATCCTTCCCACCTCAATTGGAGCCTATTTGAAGAACAAGCTAAGGTCAGGCGGAAGGGCAGTTGACTGAACAGAAATGAGAAAGGAAGGAGGAAAGTTAAGTTAGCCTCAAGGATCCTTCCCTTTCATGAAGGGAAGGGCTGCTGCAGATTGTAGGAATCGGATGAGGTTTGGGGCATTGATCAAGATCCAGCTAAGTGGAGGCAGAAAAGCGAGGGCAGGCTGGATTACAGGAAGATTAGGGTTCAGTTTTATGGAATTGGGCTAGGCTGGAACTGGGATTGGGGTTTTACATGCGCATTTGAGCTTGCGCAAATCAATGGTTCAGGCTCGGGAATGGTTAAAGATATTCCAGTTTCTCCCATTCTCTCAGGCTCCCTGACTCTTGAGCATCTCCCACCTCATCTTCAGGCCTTGCCCCTTACACTCCATGCTATCAGATGGAAGAGCAGCACAATCACTGCCACCTATACATAGATATGGACACAGTACATGTGACCACCTTCCTATTTTTGTCTTCAAGGCTTCTCTTTCTCACAGGAACACACAAGACATACTTTTGTATCCAAAAAAATGTCAACGAAATCATCACTTTCCCAGTTACCCAGGCTAAAACCTAAATCTTTAAATTTATCTCCTCCATACTCTCAGAGTCAAAACGGTTATCAAATCCTAATTTTCTCCCTTACTGTCTTCCCTTACCCTTCGCTTCTTTGTGATCCTCGCTGCCTCTCCCCACTTGGACTGCCTACCTGCTCTCCCTCTGTTTATTTCCCTTCTCCACTGTATCAGAGACACAAAACAAACCTCCACGAGAAGGTCACCGGACCCTGGGGCCTCAGTGGAGAGAGGATGCATTCACTTGAACGGGGGCTGATGACCTTTAAGCACAGCTCATGTTTCTGCTGTGAATCTGGGGAAATCTGGGTAGCTGCTGATAAAGACATAGGTCACATAAACACACAAATCCGAATATATGCCAATAAAATACATGCAATGAGACACTCATGAAGACATACATACACAAACACACATAGTATTATTAAGGGACACAGATTCTCAGACATACTACACATAATCCATAGATAAAGTCCAAACTTCCGAGACTGGCAGTCAAAGCTTCCGTGATCTAGCCCTCATCTACAGCTTCAACCTTTGCTCCCACAAATCTTCTGCTCCATCATCACTTGAACATTACTTTGCTCCTTCCCACTTGTGTACTTGAGCACACTGCATCTCGCATCCGGAAGGCCACCCTGGCCCTTCCACAGATCAATATCCCACCCCATCATTTAAGACCAGTCCTAGTCGCAATTCTATTAATATTAAGTCTATTTTAAGCCTTCACTGACTACCACAGGGCAAGGAGAGATTCTTTTTGGACCTCGTCTAATCATATACTGTCTGGTAGTGGATCATTCATTTAGCATTTAATCACTACTTTATGTGGTATTTTTTTTAAAGATTTATTTATTTCATTGAGATAGAGAGAGAGATGGGGAGAGACAGAGGAGAGAGAGAATCCTGAAGCAGACTCCTTGCTGGGGGGCAGAGCCCATCTTGGGGCTCAGGGCTCAATTCTAGGACCCTGAGATCATGACCTGAGCTGAAATTGAGAGTCAGCTGCTTAACCAATGAGCAACCCAGGCGCCTCTATGTGATATTGAAATTGGTTCTTATATGTCAAAAATGTTGGACTAAATCAAGGATCAGCAAACTATATAGCACAAAGATCAAATGCAGCCCTTTCTAAGGTTTCGTATGGCAGCAAACTAAAAAAGGTTTTTACATTTTTACATGGTTGAAAATACAATGTCACAACATGGGAAAATTACATGAAATTCAGATTTCAGTGTCCATACCACTCTCATTCTTTCACATGTCATCCTATGGCTGCTTTTCTGCTACCACAGGAGTAGATTATTGTGACAAAGACTAGGTAGCCTGCAAAGACTAAAATATTTACTACCTGGCCTTTTACAAAAAATGTTTGCAGACCCCCGGATAGATGATTGCTATAAGCCATTTTCCCTAACTAGACTGAACAATCCTCCAGGGAAGGATCATGTTCATTTTTTAAAAACTCTCCCGCAGCTTACGAAAGCCTGGTGAAGTCTATGCACATAACAGTTCAATAAATCCTTGTTGAAAGCATTAGTGAATTGACAAACAATACAAAATGCACACAGACATATGAAAACTTTTATCTAATATGCTTTGACACATAGCTCCATATTCTACTTCTAAGACATACAGATACAAATAGGACTTCAGAAAGCATATAATGACAAACAGCAAAAGGAATACAATAAACACAGAGATAGAAACACTCTCCTATTTACTAGAGTGTGCATGTCCAAATCTCTGATGTTCAAAGAAAGAAAGACCAAGTAGCTGGTGCAAAGAGGAAGGCAAAAATTTGGGAAAGAAAGAACAAAACATGACTATGCTGATCCCATTTCCCCTGAGTTCTTTTCCTCTCTTTCACTCTGGGAGCTCATCACTTACAAACCCCCCAGGGATCATTCACCCCCTGGGGGCTTCAGCGGGGGAGAGAATTCACCATAACAAGGGGGGCGGTTAGGAGTGCTGACCTGCAAAAAAAAAACACAGCTCAGGTTCTTCTCCTGCATCTCTAACCAGTTATAGAGGTACAGGATACCAAAATGCACGCAGATTCATCTATAAGCATCCTTAGAGGTTCACAGCGACACACATGTAGAGATACACAGACATAAAATCTAAATATAAAACCACATGTGTGTAGATAAGCACGCGGGAGGAAGAAACACAGGGAGGCAACATCATAGGTGCACTGATTCGAATTGGAGGAGTGCCAGGACAGGAGTCGGGCAACCAAGGGCGACGAGGTCCGGGCACCACTCACCCATCCCTGCTTCTCAGGGAAGGGGGGGCTGTGCGTGCAAGCCGAGGGAGATGAGCCGAAGGGTAGGATTCTTCGCGACGGCCTCTACCCATCCCCCTCCGCCCTCCAGTTTCTTATGCTGTACCCCCTCTTCTTTGCCCGTCCTCTCCTTCCAGTTCTCCCCACCGCCTCCTCCCAGCACGGTCATCCCCACCTCGCTCTCGGCTCTCCCCTGGGGTCTTTACCCAAGGGCCCCTCTTGCCTTTTAGTCTTAGCTCTCCTCCGCCACGGCTTCCTTGCAGACTGTCCTTGGGGAAGGGGGAGGGGAGCTTGGCCAACGCGGGGAGGAGCCAGGTGGAGGCGACAGGGAGGGGAAAGAGGAGAGGCTTCCCAACCTCCACTAGCTGATGCTGGCCCGGAGGCTCCGCCTCCTTCTGCTCCTCTTTCTCCTCCTCTCCCCTCCTCCTCCTCCCAAGGACTGCTCAGATATGGCATCAGCTTAGTCTCCTCACTCCCCAGAAGGTTCTCGGGTCCCCATGTCTGTCTCGGGAGCCATCAGCTCCTGTACACAGGGGGAATCAGAAATTATTTACTTGCTTCCCATGTTGTCCGCAGAGAAAACTTTTTTCTAGCTGGGATTGACTGAGACTCCTTGCATCCAAACACCCTCAACAACTAAAAATACCTCCCGCGCCTCCCTCTGGCCTGATGCATTGTCTCCCACCTGTTTCACTCTTTAAACAAACATTCATGGAAAGGCTTTGTGCCAGGTTTGGGAGTAGGTGCTGAAGGATGAAAAGTTAAAGGAAACAGAGTCCCTACCCTGGAGGAGCATTGAACTCTGGTATTTTCCATAGAGGGATCTCAAAAACCAACTCCTTTTACATGTATGGACCTTTCTCAGGGAAAATACAGGGCTACCAAGCAAACAGCATCCACCACTGGAGCCTGAGCCAAGTACTCCCAGAGCCAAAGGTGCCTCTTTTCCTTGATCCGCTTTATTCCTTCTTCTCTCCACCCAAGTCTTTGAGGCAATGCCTCTTCACAGGCATCTCTCCTCCCCAGGCTCTTTCTACTCCCCTTCCTCTTACTTTTGTTTCTACCCCCTGCATATATACTAGCTGCAAACACTGAGAATAAAGATGAAACCACTGGAATACACAAAAGTAACTTTTGTGATGCAAATGTTACCATCAAAAGACAACCTATAGAAAAGGAGTAAATATTTGCAAATCATATATGTGATAAAGGACTGGTAGCCAGAATATATACATAACTAACAAAAAAAGATAACAACCCAATTTTAAAAATGGGCAAAAAGTCTGAACAGATACCTCACCAATGAAGATAGACATATGACAAATAATCATATAAAATGATGCTTAGCATCGTATGTCATTCAGGAACTGCAAATTAAAACAGATATCACTACATGTTATTAGAATTGTTAGTATCCAGAACACAAACAAACCTGACAATATCAAATGCTGTTAAGAATGTACAGGAACAAGAACCCTAATTTTTTTCTTGGGAATGCAAAATGGTACAGTCACTTTAAGAGACAGTTTGGCAGTTTCTTACAAAGCAAAATATAGTCTTACTATATGATCCAGCAATCACACCCCTCTAAATATTTACCCAAATGAGCTGAAAACTACATCCACACAAAAACCTGCACATGAATGTTCATAGCAGCTTATTTATAATTACCAGAAACTGAAAGCAACCAAAATATCCCTCAAAAGGTGAATGGATAAATTGTGGTATATCAATTCAATGGAATATTATTCAGCAGTAAAAAGAAATGACCTATTATCAAGCAAGAAAAGAAGATATAGAGGAAACGTAAATATATATTGCTTAGTCAAAGAAGCCAGTCTCAAAGGGCTCTATACTATATGATTCCAACTAAATGACATTCTGGAAAAGGTAAAGAATGACATTTCTCTGGTGTAGAGAAAGAATGATAAATAGGTGGAGCACAGGAGACTTTTAGGGCAATAAAACTTCTGCATAATACATGACATTGTGCATTTGTCAAAACTCATAGAACTTATAATACAAAGAGTGAGCCTTAATATAAACAAACTATGGACTTTAGTTAATAATGTATCAATATTGGCTCATCAGTTGTAACAAATATACCACACAGATGCAAATAGTAATAAATGGAAACTGACCACAGGAGAGGAAACTGTGTAATCTGCTCAATTTTCTGTAAGCTTAAAACTTCTCTAACAAACAATGTCTACTAATTTTTTTTTTAAAAAAACATACTCTGTTCAATGAAATATCTAATGAAGGGATACCTGGGTGGCTCAGTGGTTGAGCATCTGCCTTTGGCTCAGGGTGTGATCCCAGGGTTCTGGGATTGAGTCCCACATCAGGCTCCCTGCGAGGAGCCTGCTTCTCCCTCTGCCTATGGCTCTGCCTCTCTCTGTGTCTCTCATGAATAAATAAATAAAATCTTTAAAAATATATATCTAATGAAACTGTAATATTAAAAAACAAAAAAATGGCAAGAGCTTAAATAGACATTCCTCTAAATAAAATATACAAATAACCAATAAGCACAGGAAAAGATGCTCAATATTACTAATCACTAGGGAAACACAAATCAAAACCACAACGAGATTCCACTTCACACCTATTAAAGTGACTTTTACAAAAACAAACAAGTATTAGAGAGGACCTGGAGAAACTGGAACCCTGTGTATTGCTGGTATAAATGTTAAATTATATTGTTACTATGGCAAATAGTTTGGCAGTTCCACATGTTAATCAGAGTTACCGTATGACCTAGCAATTCCATTCCTAGCTTATACACCCAAGAAAAATGAAAACGTGTACACACACACACACAAATGTGTACACCAATGGTCATAGCAGCTTTATTCATAATAAGCGAAAAGTGGAAACAAGCCAAATGTCTATCCACTGATGAAGGATATATAAAATGTGGCATGTCCATACAATAGAATATTACTTGGCAATAAAAAGAATGAAGTTCTGATACATGGCACAACATGGATAAACCTTAAAAACATATGCTAAGTGAAAAAAAAAACATGCTAAGTGAAAGAAGCTTTTCACAAATGACCACATACCATATGATACCATTTATATGAAATATCCAGAATAGGCAAATATATAGAGACAGCGAGCAGATAAGCAATTGCCTACTAGGGCGATGTGGAAATGAGGGGTGACTGCTAATGAGGATAGGATTTCTTCTGTGGGTGATGAAAATGTCCTAAACTCAAAGTGACTGCAAAACACTATGAACATACTATATACCACTGACTTGTAGGCTTTCATTGAAATGAATTTGAGCTTATCTATTGCAGTTGGCCCATGAATAACATAGGGTTAGGGGCATTGACCTCCATGCTGTCAAAAATCATATAAATTTTGACTCCCCCAAAACTTAATTACAGTTCACCCTCAAACAACATGGGTTTGAATCGCATGGGTCCACTTGTACAGAGTTAATAGTTCCTACTATTAGTAGTTAAGTTTTGGGGGAGCCAAAAGTTAATATGCAGATTTTCAACTGCACAAGGGGTTAGTGTCCCACGTCGTTCAAGGGCCAACTGTACTAACAGCCCACTGTTGACTGGAAGCCTTACCAATAACAAAAACAGTTGACTGACACATATTTTGTTTGTTGTATGTATTGTATACTGTATTCTTACAATAAAGTAAGCTAGAGAAAAGAAAACGTTATTAAGAAAGTCATAAGGAAGGGAAAGTACATTTATTGTACTATACTGTAAGAAATCTATGTATATGTGGACCTGCACAGTTCAAACCTGTGTTGTTCAAGGGTCGGCTGTATTTCTTTCATGAATAATATCTTTGGTATTACATCTAAAAAGGCATCATCATACCCAGGGTCTCCTAGGTTTTATCCTATGTTATCTTCCAGGAATTGTATAGTTTTGCATTTTACATTTGAGTCTATGATCCATTTATAATTAGTTTTTGTAAAGGGCATAAAGTCTGTATCTAGAGTCTTTTTAGCACATGGATGTCCAGTTGTTCCATCACCATTTGTTGAAAAGACTATCTTTGTTCCATTGTCCTGCCTTGGCTCCTTTGTAAAAGATCAAATGATTATATTTATGGGTGTCTATTTCTGGACCGTTGATCTATTTGTCTATTCTTTTACCAATCCCACACTGTCTTGATTACTGTAACTTTAGGGTAAGTCTTGAGGTGTTGGGTAGCATCTGTCCTCCAACTTTGTTCTTTTCATTCAATATTGCATTGGCTTTTCTGGGTCTTTTGTCTTTCCATAAACTTCAGAATCTGCATCTTGATACCCATAAAATTACTTGCTGGAATTTTGATTGAAATTGCATTGAATCTATAGACAAAGTTGGGAAGAACTGACATCTAGACAATATTGAGTCTCCCTCTGCATGAACACAGAATCTCTCTCTATTCAGTTCTTTGATTCCACTCACCAGAGCTTTTTAGATTTCCTCATAAAAATCTCGTATATATTTTGTTAGATTTATTCCTAAGTATTTCATTTTGGGGGCACTAACATAAATGGTAGTGTGTTTCTAATTTCAAATTCCATCTATTCGTTGCTGTGTATAGAAAAGCAATTGACTTTTGCATATTAACCTCTATCCTACGACCTTCCTACACCGACTAATTAGTTCCAGGAGTTTTTTGTCAATTCTTTCAGATTTTCTGTATAAACAATCATATCACCTATGAACAAAAATAGTTTTTTGTCTACCTTCTCAATCATTATACTTTTTATTTTTTATTTTTTATTTTTTGCTTTTACAAATGTGTTTATTTCCTCGTGTACATTATACTTTTTATTACCTTTTCATCATTTGTTGCCTTAGCTAGGACTTTTAGCACAATGTTGAAAAGGAGTGGTGAGAAGATGCATTCTTGCCTTGTATTTTATCTTAGTGGGAAAGCTTTCAATTTCTCAACATTAAGTACGTATACTACCCTATACTATACTAATTACTATACTAATTACCCTATACTAATTTACTGAAAAATCTCATCATGAATGGGTGTTGGATTTTGTCAAATATTATTTCTGTGTTTATTGATAAGATTATGTGATTTTTCTATTTTGATCTGTTTATCTGATGAATTATATTGATTTTCAAATGTTGAACCAGCCTTGAATATCTGGGATAAACTGCTATTGATCATAGTATATAATTCTCTTTATTCCTTTTTGGATTTGATTTGCTAATCTTTTGTTGAGGATTTTTATATCTATGTTCATAAGAGATAGTGATCTGAAGTATTCTTTTTAGTATCTTTGTATGGTTTTGGTATTATGGTAATGCTGGCCACATAGAATTATTTAGAAGTATTTTCTCTGCTTCTATTTTCTGAAAGAGATTGTAGAAAACTGGCAAGATTTCTTCCTTACATCTTTGACTGAATTCACCAGGAATCTATCTGGGACTAGTGCTTTCTTTTTTGAAAGGTTATTAATTCAATTTCTTAAATAGATTTAGGCCTATTCAGATCACCTATTTCTTCTTGTATGAATTTTGGCACATTTGTCTTTCAAGGAATTGGTTCATTTCATTTAGGTTATTAAATTTGTGGGCATAGATTTGTTCACAGTAATCTTTTATTATCCTTTTATTTTCTCTGGAATCTGTAGTGATGTCCCCTCTTTTATTTCTGATAGGAATTTGTGTCCTCACTCTTTTTTCCTTAGCCTAGTTAAAAGCTTATAGGTTTTACTGATATTTTCAAAGATCTGGCTTGTGGTTTCATTGCTTTTTTTTTTTCCCCCAGATTTATTGATTTCTGCTCTAATTCTTTTTTTCCCCCTTGGAGGAGTGGGGGCAGAGGAAGAGGGAGAGAGACAATCTTACACAGGCTCCACATCCAGCCCAGAGTCACACCTGGGGCTCAACCTCATGACCCTGAGAACATGACCTGAGCTGAAATAAAGAGACTTTCAATTAACTGAGCCACCCAGGTGCCCAATTTCTGTTCTAATTCTTATTATCTCTTTTTTCTGCTTACTTTGGATTTAATTTTCTCTTATGGTTTCCCAAGTTGGAAACTGATTATTCATGTTGGACCTTCTTCTTTCTATATATATAAAGTATATATATATATATATATATATATATATATTCAATGCTATAAATTTCCCTTTAAGTACTGCTCCCACTGCATCCAACAAATTTTGCCAAGTTGTGTTTTCATTTTCATTTAGTTCAAAATGTTTTTTAAATTTCCCTTAAGATTTCTTCTCTGATTTATGTGTGTTTTATGTGTTGTTAAATCCTTACATATTTGGGTGTTTTCCAGTTATCTTTCTGTTACTGATTTCTAGTTTAATTCCATTGTGGTCTGAGAGCAGACATTGTAGGATTTCTGTTCTTTTAGTTAAGGTGTATTTGATGCCCCAGAATGTGGTCATTCATTTCACTCACTTATAAACATACATAAACATATACAGCTGATCCTTGAACAACACTGGTTTAAATTATGCAGGTCCACTTATATGGAGATTTTTTTTTACAGTACTGTAATTGTATTTCTTTTCCTCATGATTTTCTTAATAGTATTATCTTTTCTGTAGCTTCCTTTATTGTGAGGATACAGCATATAATACATATAACATACAAAATATGTGTCAATCAACTGTTTATGATATTGATAAGATTTCCAGGCAACAGTAGGCTATTAATAGTTAAATTTGGGGGGAATCAAAAGTTATACATGGATTTTCTTTTTTTTTAAACAGTGATCATCCTTTTTATTTTTTTTTAATTTTTTTTTTTATTTATGATAGTCACAGAGAGAGAGAGAGAGGCAGAGACATAGGCAGAGGGAGAAGCAGGCTCCATGCACCAGGAGCCCAATGTGGGATTCAATCCCGGGTCTCCAGGATCATGCCCTGGGCCAAAGGCAGGCGCCAAACCGCTGCGCCACCCAGGGATCCTGTATGTGGATTTTCAACTGTGCCCTTAACACTCACATTGTTCAAGAGTAAGCTGTATAGATATGATATGTATATGAGTTTACATAATTAAATATATTGTTGCTATTATTACTTTAAACAACTTATTATCTGCTAGATTAACTAGAAACAAGAAAAATAAAAGTTTTTACTTTATCTTCATGTTTTCATTTTTTGATGTTCTTCCTTTCTTTACATAGATCCAAGTTTCTGACCCATGTTATGTTCCTTCTTTTTAAAGAGCTTCTTTAACATTTCTTGCAAGGCAGGTCTACTGGCAACAAATTTCTTCAAATTGTCTGAGAAAGTCTATTTCTTCACTTTTATTTTTTTATTATTTTTATTATTTTTTATTTTTTTATATATATATTTTTTATATTTCTTCACTTTTAAAGGATAATTTTTCAGGGTACAGAATTTTAGGTTGGTGACATTTTCTCTTAACATTTCAAATGTTTCATTCCATGTTCTTCTTGGTTGCGTGGTTCCAGAGAAGTCGAATGTAATTTTTATCTTTGTTCTTCTATAGGTAAGGTGTTTTTTCCCCTGGCTTCTTTTGCTACTTTATCTTTGATTTGCTGTAATTTGAAAATGATATGTCTAGGTGTAGGGGGTTTTGTCTTTATTTTTAGCATAAATGTCTGAGCTTCCTAAGTCTGTGGTTTGATGTCTGACACTAATTTGGAGAAACTCTCAGTCATTATTGTTCCAAATATTTCTTCTGTTCCTTTATCTCTTTCTTTCCTCCATTTGGTATTCCTAATTTGTGTATATTACATCTATTGTAGATGTCCCAGAGTCCTTGGGTATTCTGTTTTCTTCAGTATTTTCTTTTCTTTTTGGTTTTTGAGATTTTATTGATAAATTCTGTAGTTTAGAGTCTCTCCTCAGCAATGTCCAGTGTACTAATTAATACCAAAGGCATTCTTCATATCTGTTACAGTGATTGTTTGTTCTTTATCTCTGGCATTTCTTTTTTGCTCTTTTTTAGGATTTCCATCTGTCTGCTTATATTGCCCCTCTGTTTTGCATGCTATTTTATTCATTAGAGTCCTCAACACATTATTCATAGGTGTTTAAAATCCCTAGTCTGCTAATGCCCTGCTATGTTTGGTTCTGATGTTTGCTCCGTCTCTTCAAATTGTATTTTTTGTCTTTTTATATGCCTTGTAATTTTTTCCTGATAGCCAGACATGAGGTAATGGGTAAAAGGAAGTACTGTAAATTGCCCTTCAGTAATGTGGTGGAAAGATGCGGTGAGGAGAGGAAGCATTCTATAGTCCAATGATTAGATTTCAATCTCTGCCCCTAGACTGTGAACTTGACAAGAGTTTCTCAGGTTTTTCTCCCTAGGTAGTTCTAGAAAGGCTAGAGTGGACTGGAGTTGGGTATTTATCTCCCTCAAGTGGGTTAGACTCTGAGAATACCCCATTAAGTTAGGCACTGGTTAATTAGTTTCCTGTGAAGGCGGGGCTTGTTAACAAGAAAGGAATGCTCTGTTGTATTCCAAACAGGTCCTTTTCTTCTCCCCGTTTTGGAAGCCCTAGGGGGGGTTTCTTTGATATTTACTGTGAGAATCCGGTTGAGCTCCTGAAAGGAAATCTCACAATATTGTGGAGACTCCCTTTGACTGGACCCCCTGCAGTTTTTAACTCTCAGAATGGTCTACGCTGAGCCTTCAGCAACTTGTTAATTACAGTTCAGGTTTTCCTACAGCATCACTGGTTCCAAGAATATTCCCATTCATGGGTCTCTGCTCTAGTAAGCCGTGAGGAACTGTACTTGCCGGTCTGTCTCTCCAACTTTGGGGCTAGCAGTTTGCCCTTTCTTATGGATCCAGGAATTGTTAATTTTTCAGTCTTTTCACTTACTCATTGCTAGGATGGAGTGGTGACTTGTAAGCTACTTAGGAGGAACTCTTAAGTCCAAATTATACACTTGAAATGGGTGAATTTTATATGTGAATTATATCTCAATAAAGATGTTAAAGAGTTTTGGAAAAGGAAAAGTTGGAAAAGCTTCCCACAACATTCTAGAAGTTAGAAACTCTAACAGGTTGAAATTTGAGAGGCAATCTATTCTTTACCCCCTTCTACACAGTATCAACTTTTTAAAAAGATTTTAAAGTAATCTCTACAACCAATGTGGGACTCAATTTGCAACCCCAAGATCAAGAGTCACATGCTCTACCAGCTGAGCCAGCCAGGGTCCCCTACCCAAAACCAACTCTTTTTTTTTCAGCAGCAGATATTATTTTTTATTTAAATTCAATTAATTAACACATAATGTGTTATTAGTTTCAGAGGTAGAGATCAGTGATTCATCAGTCTTATTTTTTTCCAAGATTTATTTATTTATTTGTTCATGATAGACACAGAGAGAGAAAGAGAGGCAGAGACATAGGCAGAGGGAGAAGCAGGCTCCATGCCAGGAGCCCGACGCGGGACTCCATCCCGGGACTCCAGGATTGCGCCCTGGGCCAAAGGCAGGCGCTAAACCCCTGAGCCACCCAGGGATCCCCCATCAGTCTTATATAATACCCAGTGCTCATTGCGTCATTTGTCCTCCTTACTGTCCATCACCCAGTTACTCTAACCCCCCATACTCCTCCCCTCCAGCAACCCTCAGTTTGTTTCCTATGATTAAGAGTCTGTTACGGTTTGTCTCCCTCTCTGATTTCATCTTATTTATGATCCTGTTTTGTTTCTTAAATTCCACATATGAGTGAGATCGTATGATAATTGTCTTTCTCTGATTGACTTATTTCTGTTTTTTTTTTTAAAGATTTTATTTATTTATTCATGAGAGACACAGAGAGAGAGGCAGAGACATAAACAGAGAGAGAAGCAGGCTCCATGCAGGGAGCCCTATGTGGGACTCAATCCTGGGACCCTGGGATCACGTCCTGGGCCGAAGGCAGGACTGAGCCATCCAGGCATCCCATTATTGGCTTATTTTGCTTAGCATAATACCCTCTAGTTCCATCCACATTTTGCAAATGGCAAGATTTAATTTTTTTTGTGGGTTGAGTAGTTTCCATTGTGTGTGTGTGTATGTGTGTGTGTGTATATATATATATATATATATATATATATGTGTGTGTGTGTGTGTAATCTTCTTTATCCATTTATCTGTCAATGGACATCTGTTTCCATAAGTTTGGCTATTGTGGACATTGCTACTATAAACATTGGGATGCAAGTATCCCTTTGGATCACAACATTTATGTCCTTTGGGTAAATACTTAGTAGTGCAATTGTGGGCCATAGAGTAGCTCTATTTTAAACTTTTTGAGGAACTCCATACTATTTTCCAGAGTGGCTGCACCAGCTTGCATTCCCACCAACAGTGCAAAAGGGTTCCCCTTTCTCCACATCTTTGCCGACTTCTGTCATTTCCTGACTTGTTAATTTTAGCCATTCTCACTGGTGTGAGGTAGTTATCTCATCATGGTTTTGATTTATATTTCCCTGATGCTAAATGATGTTGAGCATTTTTCCAGTGTCTTTTGGCCATTTGTATGTCTTCTTTGGAGAAATGTCTGTTCATGTCTTCTGCCCATTTCTTGATTGGATTATTAATTTTTTGGGTGTTGAGTTTGATAAGTTGTTTATAGATTTTGGATACTAGCCCATTATCTGATAAGACATTTGCAAATATCTTCTCCCATTCTGTCGGTTCTCTTTTGGTTTTGTGAACTGTTTCCTTTGCTATGCAAGAGATTTTTATCTTGGTGAAGTCTAAATAGTTCATTTTTGCCTTTGTTTTCCTTACCTTTGGAGACTTGTCTAGCAAGAAGTTGTTTTGAGATCACAGAGGTTTGCTACCTGTGTTCTCCTTTAGGATTTTGATGGATTCCTGCCTCACATTTAGGTCTTTCATCCATTTTGAGTCTATTTTTTGTGTATGGTATAAGGAAATGGTCCAGTTTCACTCTTCTGCATGTGGCTCAAAGCCAACTCTTAAATATTCGTTGAAAGGGTTCTTAATGAATAATTGCATTAATCAGTCTACCTTAATTAGGTGAAAGCAAGGAAATGTCACTGTTACTCATAGCCTTATTCATAGACACTTGATCCTTTAGATTCCTTTTTGTGTCCAGGGATCAGTCATCTGGAGTTCCTGGAAAACTATATAAGCAGAAATCAAGGAAATATCTCAAAAGGCACTTTGGAAACCTTCAGGTCAGTTGGGAGTGAGAGTTCCAGAAAAGAAGAATTTTCTCAGAAGTACTTAGGCCTTGCTTATGTCATCTTAGTACTATCTCCAAACTTGAAGATGTTATTTTCTGAGAATTAAACTAGTAAAAACCAACACAAAACAGAGACAGCTGATGGAAGAAAAACATCATGTTAAGAAAAGCCATAAATAAGAATCTTTATAAGAATCATAGGAAATCTCTATTCATTACTAATTCATACATTCAATAAATATTTATTGAGGACTCATTATGTGCCAGTCACTGTACCAGGTACTGAGTTATAATAAACTCTCATGGAGTTTAAAATCTAGAGGGACTGAGCCCGGTGGCTCAGTGGTTTAGCGCCGCCTTCAGCCCAGGGCCTGATCCTGGAGACCTGGGATCGAGTCCTACGTCGGTCTCCCTGCATGGAGCTGCTTCTCCCTCTGCCTGTGTCTCTGCCTCTCTCTCTCTCTCTCTCTTTCTCTCTCCTTCTCTCTCTCCCTCTCCGTGTCTCTCATTATTAAATAAAATCTTTTTTAAAAATCCACTATTTCTTCTATCTTGTACTATCTGGTGATGGTCTTCCTGTTTTCAGCATGTCAGGAGAAGCCAATATGCACAGAGAAAAGCCAAATAATATCTCACCTTATATGTGATACCCTGGTACCAAACAATAAAAGATGTATTCTATATATTGATCTTCAGAGTACAGACAAGTATTTAGAAGGTCCTCTTGGACTTCCCAGAGCTCTCCAGATATCAGTTAGCTATTAAAGTATTGGCATGGAGTCCAGGCAAAGAATAAATGCAAAAATTATAGTTATTATAAAAGAAGGTATTCTGGAGGGTAGAAGTGTCAGATGTTTAAATATAATTCTGTAGGGACGCCTGGGTGGCTCAGCGGTTGAGTGCCTCCCTTTGACCCAGGGTGTGATCCCAGATTGAGTCCCACATTGGGCTCCCTGCATGGGGCATGCTTCTCTCTCTGCCTGTGTCTCTGCCTCTCTCTGTGTGTGTCTCTTTATTTATGAATAAATAAATAAAATCTTTTTAAAAAATAAATATAATTCTGTAGCAGCTAGACAGGAAGAGAACTTCGGTAAACCAGTTGAGGTATTCTAAAGTACCTGGTTCATAATGTTCAAACCATTAGCCTTCTTAAGTAGTGGATAGGTAAATGAAGATACAGAAAGCTTTGAACAGTACCCTCTAAATCAGGATAAAGCTAGACATTATTGCCAGGAAGCCTAGTAGTTCATGATGACAGAAAATCTCTTTAACAATGATTACTTAAGGCTGGCACAGATGGGAGACAATAAAGAGGATGATGTATGCCATATTCATGAGCCCATTCACTACTACAAGGATGGTCATGACTATGGAATGGGTACAGATCTGTATTTAGACCACTGTGATGAGATGATGAAGATGATGTTACTGATGCTAGTAATAGTGTACCAGGACATTTAGGAGAAGTAGGCATGGCAGTCATCCTCGTGTGACTCCAACCCAAGAGAATAGGAGATAGCATACTATAGGTATTTCCCCTGCTCTGTGGGGAGCCTGCTTCTGCCCCTCACCTGCTTGTGTTCTCTCTCTCTCTCAAATAAATAAAATCTTTAAAATATAAGCAAATGAGTCAAATATCAGTTAGAGCTTTGAAGAAAAAGAAAGCAGAGCAAAGAAGCTGAGCGACAAAGGTGCTATCTTAAATAGGGTGGACGGAAAAATCTTGATGATACTCTAGGAAGAGGTTTGAACAAATGAGTGAGAAAACCATGCTTCCCTTTGAAGGGAGAGCTTTCAAATAGAAAGAATAGCAAATACAAAGGTCCTGAAGCAGGAACAGGATAGGAGTGTCACACCAGAGGATCATCAAGATTTCCTTTGGACTAGAATCAGAACTCTAAATGGGCTACAACAACTTGGTGGGTTGATGTGAAACATGCTATTAGGAATGAACTTCTGAGTTAAAAAAAAATGTCTTGTTCTCTCACTTCTACACAGATCCTGGATCTCATCTAGCCATTTGCTGACGATAATCTGCTTTCCTCCAACAGAATAGAAGCTCCATAAGGATAGACCCAGGCCATGGGCATAAACCCATTCATTGTCTGCACTGAGAGTCACCTTTAGCTCTGGCTGGCATTGGATGACCCCTGGAGACAGAGAAGCCTCCACTAGCCATTAATATTAATGTTTCTGACATAGAGCACTGGCTAAGACCATGGTTCCCAGTTCCAGTCTAGCAGTTTCAGCATCATCTGGATACTTGTAAGAAATGCAAATTCTTGGGTCCTATCTAGAACCTACTAAATCAGAAACTCAGAGGTAGGGGATTAGCAAAGTGATTTAATAAGCCCTCTGGGTGATTCCGATGCACAGTAAGTATGAGAATGATTTTTGCAAGTTGTGGAGGTCCAAGAACACCATCACTTGAAAAATAAATTTGCATGCCCAGAAGACTTAGATGACTTCTATGAAGTCACTTTCACCCATTAGGATCAAGTTCTTGGGAAAGCTGGCTCAAGAAAGAGGGTACAGGTAACAAGACCCCTACTATAGGTTGAAGGTTCCACCTTCAAGTCTTGATTAGGGCAAAGGAAAACAAACTCTTCTGCTGAGGTCTGTAGCCTCAAGCTTGGACCAGGTAAACATTTTCTCTCCTTAAAGAAGCAAGCTTTGGGGGAATATCAGAATAGAGAAGACAAATAATAATTACGTAAGATAATCTGGGAGTCTTCCACTTCAGATCTGCTAACACTTCATCAAGCATAATGTGAGAAGTTCAGCTGTTTAGTAAGTACATAATCCAAGGACTATACTTTTAGTCTCTTAAATACATTTCCCAGGGATCCCTGGGTGGCTCAGCGGTTTGGTGCCTGTCTTTGGCCCAGCGTGTGATCCTGGAATCCTGGGATCGAGTCCCACATCGGGCTTCCTGCATGGAGCCTGCTCCTCCTCTGTCTGTGTCTCTGCCTCTCTCTGTCTCTCGTGAATAAATAAAATCTTTAAAAAATAAGAATAAAAAAAATACATTTCCCTGGATTGACTGAGAGGCAATTTGATAGGGGAACAACACAGAGTAGGGTGGCCAAAGGGGATGCATAAGATTATCTCTATTAACCAATGGAAGATGAAAAAAGTGTTCCGGAAGTTTACTGGTGTCCTTGCATATTTGACTGAAAGAAGAGCACCTGAAAGTCTATTTTCTTACTCAATGATCTTCCCAATTGAGTTGACATTTGAAGAGCCCTGAAAGTTTCAGGTCCATGAAAAATCAAATTCTCTGGAGCTAGTTCTGAAAGGTTGGGATCAGATCAATGTTGAATGGCAACTAGGTTGAGATTAAGACAATCTTTACAGAGGCAGAACTCCCATTGATTTTCCTTCAACAATAGAACAGGTCTTGGGTCACTTATAACATGGCATCTATATATGGAGAATCTTGTTTCTGCTGCAGAAAACAAGTACATTGGCTTGGAAGAAACCTGGGCTATGGGGAGCAATCACCTCCATGTATCAGTTGCATTCACAGTGTTGGAGAAACATTGCATCCTGGTCTGCATAAACCAGGATGAGTGGTTTTGACAGTCCTACTGTCAAAGGAACAGAATGGTCCTCAGAACCGGGCAATGCTAGTAACAGATCGCCCAAATGAAGTATGAAATATGGTAGTAAGGTCTTATGCTTCCAGGGAGAAGTGGTAACACAGGGGACAGATGGGTGTAACACTACTATCTTGGTGCACTCCCTCATTTGCAGCATGATAAGTAGTCATCTCAGGATTCCTGGATTGCCAAGGCCAGTTGTCCATTAGTGGTTAAGAGAGGTGTGTACAGAGGAGAAGCTCTGGGCCTAGCAGGAGGTTGGATCTGCTGGATCAGAGCCTGACCCACAGAGCTATTGCCGTCCCTGAGCCTTTGTGCTGGATGTCTGTCTCACGCTCTGGGCTCTCCTGGAATTCTAACCGCAAAGGTTAGGGGCTTAGGTGACACACTCCTTTGCTGTGTCCCAGGCCAGGACCAAATGGCTTCCTTGGGTTGGGAACTGATCCCCCATAGGCCAGAAACATACACAAATGCACACTGTGGGGCCTGCCTCATCACAGTACAAGCAGAGCTGGTCTATTCTAAGGGACAGGGAGTCTGAGAAGATAGTAACAGCAGCTGCTTCTCCACCAAGTGTGAAATTAGAAATGTGTTCCATTTTCCATCAGGATTAGAGGTCAGCTTGTCCACACACAGCCTCATGTGGACTGCCTAGGGATTCTTCAGGCTGATAGCAGCAGAGGGACACAGGCTAGGGGTTTGGGGTACTGTGGCATCGGTAGCTCTGGGCTCACCCTGCCAACCATGCTGTTTGATGGCATGACTTTCTCACTCATGCTCTGCATGGAGAGGAGCCAGGCAGTGGCATTTCCAATCCCGTCAGAGCACATAATCTCTCTTGCCAAGTCATCCTCAACCCAGGAGCCAGATCCTGTCACTCTTCAGTGAGTTCTCACAGCTCAGGAATGGTAAGACCTAGAAGGCACAGCATGATTTGGCTCTTACACTATCTTTATAGTTCACTCCCCAGCTACTCTTCTCTCACCCAAGTTGTACTGGCCTTCTCTGCTCCTCCAATGAGCCAAACTCCTTCTCACTTTTTTTAAAGATTTCATTTATTTATTCATGAAAGACACAGAGAGGTAGAGACACAAGCTGAGGAAGAGCAGGCTCCCTGCAGGGAGCCCGGTGTGGGACTCGATCCCAGGACTAGGGGATCACACTCTGAGCCACAGGCAGATGCTCAATTGCTGAGGCACCTAGGCGTCCCCAAACTCTCAATTCAGATCCTACTGTCCTTCCCAAAAAGCTCTTCTTTCCCCTTTTCCTGGCTGATACATACTCCTTTTTCAGGTCTTCCTTAGAAATGGTTTTTCCAACTTTTCACGTCTGCTTACTTACCGTGTATTTATACTCTAATTATGTGATATTATTTTCACTCTACTAGCATCATTCTAATGATCTGTGTGTGATGATCTGATTGCCATCTTACTCCCACAGGGCTATAAACTTGATGACAGTAAGCAATGTACTTGTTTGCTGCTCTATTCCTAGTGCCAACTACAGTGCCTGACACAGTATGTGCTCAACCAATTTTCTTGGAAGGAGTAAGGAGGGAGGTAGAGAGGAAGAAAGAAAAGGAGGAAGGGAAGAGGGAAGACAGGAAAGAAGGGAGGCAGGCAGGGAGAAAGGCAGAAAAGGAGGAACAGAGGTCCCAATGGGACTAATTGGGAAGACATTTGATTCTCCATCTCTAGTGGGAAAGCTGGAAGGGTTCACTGTAACTCCTACCTGAGTCCTCAGTGTTTAAAGGCAGAAGTTAACATCAGAATTTTGTTTGTGGGATACTGTTGAATTCAAACCACAGAAAAGGCACCAAATAGATCAGAGCTAAGGAGTTCTGAGGTGAGTATTAGGTATAGAGCAACACGAGAATGGGAAAAGCAGGGAAGATAGGGCAAATAAGAAATAGTCTATTCAAATTCAAGGAACTGTGGGACAGGGGCACAAGCTAGGCTTATTTCTTGTAACTAGCAGCTATTTATGGATGGGCAAAGCAAGTGTGATTAAAGGGACACCGACTACACACAGTTGTCATAGGGACACCGACTACACAGTTGTCATATAGATATATATTGCTCCAATATCTTAATAAGTTGGTATTCTTGTGTATAAACCATTTTCTTGTGAGCATGATTAACTCTAGGTTCACTAAAATGAGACTAAATTAAGCTATAGTTTGTGCATCACGAAGCTTAGGACTTTGCGATGGTGCCCTGTCAGAGTGAACGCTTGCCTAAGGGGTGGTCAGCTGCTCCCTCCCTTTCCTGCCTCTCCATGGCATCCTCTTTTGAAATTCAACATTTTGAACAAAAGCTATCACCCCCCCCCCCCATCTTATGTTATCACCTTCTGATCACAGGCCCCTGGGGGAAAGGGAAAGTGTCTAGCTCATCATCTCATGTACTATCGTAGAGGAGATGTACTGCTATTGAAGTGTGATGACTGAATAGTAACTGCTTGAAAAAATGATTGAATAAGGATTGCTATAAATTTCACAGGTACTGAGACTGATGACGCCAATGAATTGGTTTGCATCTTGAGGAAGACCACTTTTGACTTGAATTTCTTCCTCAAATATGAGCAGTTGGGACTCAGTAAGGCATTTTCAAACTGGCAACTATTAGAAAAATGACAAAGTTATGTTCTTTAATGTAATTTTTACAATGTCTCTATCATTTCTAGCATGTTATTGGGCACAACAGTGGGAACTCAAGAAATGTTTGCAATGAATGGACTCCAACACAGATGTATTTCAGTTGAGAGGAAATGGGGAGATGTTTCCAACATTCCATACAAATTATTTACAAGTTAAACACTATTTGAAACATACAGGAGAAATTTGTTATTAAATGGATTCCTAAGGTGAGTATATTTTACAATATTTGGAATCACTTTGTAATATAATAACTCCTTTGTGTAATCCATTTTTTGTTTCATATTTTTATACATCAAGTTTGCTGGTAATAGGATAAACTAGATTAGTGCCTTATAGGCATGAGAAAGCCAACTGAATGGCTACTGATTAAATTGAGCTGTTTTTCATAGAAAGCACTGTCCCTCTTTCTATAGTTTCCCAGGTGATCTCCTACTCTCTCTCTGTCTCCCTCATCCCCCCCCCCACACAAATTTTCTCCTCTGTGTTTTAATTCATATTTCAAATTTGGTAGTTGTATCCTAATTTATAATGTATGCATAAACTTCATTTTCCACCTTTCCCCACCCCCTTGCTTAACCACATGCCTCACCATTTTTCAAAATAGGTATGCCTTCCTTGGTGGTTGGATCATCCACAGCATGTAGATGCTTCAAGTCGTCTGTCTCAGGTGGTGGCTTTTGTATGAGCATGCTGGAAGTTGAAGCTTCCCGAGCTGAGAAGCAATATCTCTAGGTCACCCTCAAGGTGGGACCCAGGGAAGAGAGTCTTACTTATTCTCTTTCATTTCCTCTGTAACTCTCAGCTGTCCAGGGCCTTTTCCCCCCATAATCCATTGAAAAATTAGAGAAGCGATGACCCCTCTCAACAACTATCTTACCTTAAAAAAGGTTCTATTCCTTTGACATAAATGAGAGAAAAGCAGAACATGTAACTAGCTACTCCGAGTGTGTGGTGGAATAGAAAGCAATTTTTCTTGGGACACTAGGTTATAGGTCTTAGAGTGTCGATTACAGTTGTAACAAGGACTCCTGACAGACGGGCCCACAAAAGACAGAGAAGTCAACTACCTGCTCACATGCTATAAATCCTGTTCTTCCTCAACTCCCAGGTCCATCCTTCTTACCTGCCTGGGCTGCCTGGGCCTACTCCCACACATCAGGCCAAAATCTCGCCTGATACTCGTATGAGGAAGAGACATGACTCAGAGGTAAATATTTTACTACAGTGGAGATGGAACGGATGAAGTCAGTTGGCCCCTAACACCTACATTTAGACCAATAAGTGTCTCGTCTTGCCTTGAAACTCCCTGCAAGAGAACCCATCTGTCCTTGGAGTGTGATCAGGAGACCATGGTACCTGTGCTCTGAGGAGTCCTGACTAACCCGCGAGACTCAATCACACACATGAAAAATTTCAGATGAAATTCCTCTTTACGCATGGCTGTATTTCTCCTAGAAATAGAGATGCAATTTAATCCATATGAACAGATCTGTGGAACGATGGAGTTGGGACAAAACGGTCATGGGTCAGGTATTGCCCCGTCCTGAAGGCCTTGGGACATGACCACATAAAATATCAGCACAGGAAGTGGTACAAATAATATACTTTTATGCATTTGACAGGGCAAGAGCTCCTGGATTCAGTGAGCATCTAGGTAAAAGGTGGCCCTCCCCCCGCCCCCCCCCCAGGCTCCCCTGCTCTAAGACTGCGCTCAGACCTGGGAGGTTTCACAAGGGTTTCTCTGGGATGCCCCGGTGGCCCAGCGGTTTAGCGCCTCCATTGGGCCCAGGCTGCGACCCTGGAGACCTGGGATCTAGTCCCACATTGGGCTCCCTGCAGGGAGCCTGCTTCTCCCTCTGCCTCTCTCAAATAAATGAATAAAAAAAAAAAAATTTTTTTTTTTTTTAAAAGCATTTCTCCAAGACTCCTAGATTCTAGGGTCAAGAGGCCAAGCTGAAGGACTTGGTAAAAAGTCTGAATGAACTAACATATTTCTCCCCATTATTTCCTTTTTAAAAGCAGGGCTGGGGGCGGGGGCAGCCCGGGTGGCGCAGCGGATTAGCGCCGCCTTCAGCCCAGGGCGTGACCTTGGAGACCCGGAATCGAGGCCCGCGTCGGGCTCCCTGTGGGGAGCCTGCTTCTCCCTCTGCCTGCGTCTCTGCCTCTATCTCTGTGACTCTCATGAATAAATACATAAATAAAATCTCACGGGCTACACGTCAGTCACCTCAGCCACCTCAGCCAGAGGGCCACCACCTGGGCCATTCAGTCCTTCACAGGGTGACCGACACCTGTGTCTCCGGCGGACTCTGCCCAGTAGCTCCCCTCACACCTCTGCCCAGGTTTCAAACTCCCTCAGAGTCGTGCAAAGTTCTCCATGTTTCCGGAGCCTGACCTAAGCTAATCCTAAAAAAAAAAAAAAAAAAAATGCTGCCTTTTTTTTTTTTCGCCCCCCTTTTTCCTTTTTCCCAATGGCCATTCGAGCATAACGTGACGTAAAAGCGTACAGGACTGCAAGTTAGGAAACTTGTGTCGTCGCCCCACATTTGCCATGCCCTTGGCGACTGTGGGAGAGGACGTGCCCCTCCCTGAAACGGTTCGCCTCGCCCGCTTCCCACAGCTACTGTAAGCACCACCGTTGCGTGAGTCTCCGTGAAACCCGATGCAGCGCTCGCTCCGGCTCTCAGGTCTGCGTCCGTCCCGGGGGCCGCACGTTCCCGCCGACCGCGGGCGGGCCACGGCGGAAAGCTGCCATGGAAACCAGAGCGAAAGCAAAAATCGCCCAGCGGAACCAGAAGACGGCGCGCCAGGGGCTCGAGGGAACAGAAAACAGCGAAGGACGACGGCTGCACTAACAGTAACCCCGAGAACGGGAACGGGAACGAGAAAAACCCCCCAAACTGAAAGGGGGACAGGGGAACTCTGCCTTCAGCCTTGGGCGCTGCTCGGGCCTGGCCGCACTGCGCAGGCGTTCCCCGGGTCCTCAACTCTGCTCTTTGACCTCCCGCCCCCTCCTCCCCCTTCCCCTCCCCCGCCCCCTCCGCCGCCGCCGCAGCTGCAGCCACCGGGCGGCTCTTCCGGTGCTGTGGAGGCTGTTCCGGTTCGCGGCGGTTCCCGGGTTTTGCGTTCCGCGCCCGGCCGGAAACCCCTTCGCATAGCAGCCGGTTCCGGTTCGGTGAGTGGCGGCGGGAAGCTGGGGGAGGGGTGAGGATGGAGGGAGCCTGGGCCGGGAGGCAGCGCCGGGCCGGGCCCAGCGGGCTGGGCTGGGCCGGGCGGAAGCGGGGAGGGCCGTGGGGCCGGCGCTCTTTCCTCCGCCCCGCCCCCTGGGACCCCCTCCCCTCCCCCCCGCGCTCCGCGGGCCGCGATCCGGCGGGCGGCCGTTAAGTCGGCTTCCCGAGGCCGCTCCCTCAAGGCCCCTTTCTCCTGGGCCGGGGAGAGGCCCGACTCCCCGCTCCCGCCCTCCTCAGCGCCGTGACCTCGCGCCCCGCATCCCGGGGAGCTGTGCGGGGGAGAAAGGCCGGCCGGGATCCGGGGGCGCCCCCGCCCGGGCCGGGGCTCGTGTCGCGGGGGGGGGGGGGTGGGGGGGGGCGCCGCGCGGCGGGAAGCTCCGCTCTCCCGGACACCTGCTTCCCCTCCCGCCTCCCTCGAGACCTCGGTGGCCCTTCTCTCGACTACTTCTGCGTCTCGCGTAAACATTCCTCCAACTCTCTTACTCTGCGGTGTCCTCCCCCGAGGTGGGATGACCGCTTAGTGTCGCCACCGGACAGACACGGCCGGACGCCCCCGCCCGGGCTATGAGAACCCCGGTGCCCGCCGCGGTCCGCTTACCTGGCTCATCGCCTCCGGGTAATTCCCCCCGAACCGTCTCTCAGCGCGATCCCTCCTGGACAGGTGCCCGGCTTGTCTTGAGCTTGGTGATTTCTGTTTATCGGTGCCTCTGCAGTATTTTCCCTATCTTGTGTGCAAGGACTTAAGCTCCTTTATCACTTTGGAGTCAGCCTTTATTATTAAGGCCATTTCATCCCACGCTGGGCACACTTGGGTGGGGGTGGGGGTGGGGGTGGGGGTGGGGATGCCCGTGAAGTTTATCATGGAGCCTTCTTTCCCCAGGCTGCCCACCTATTTGACTGAGGGCCTTTGTTCTAATTGGATGGCGCGGGTGCAGTAGGATCCCATCGGCTCCTAAATCTTCGTCCTGTGCAGGGATGACTGTGCTGAGCGCTCCTGCTGAAAGACAGGTTCCCCTGCCTTTGAAATTACAGTCCCCGCGAAGCCTTGAGCATCTCTCTTCACGGTCCCTTCCAACTTAGAGATCTTCCAACTTAGAGATCCCTTCTCTCCGCCCCCCACCCCCGCCTCCCCTCCCCAGTCCCATTTTGGAAGCCTCATTCCCTCCCCCCCCTTTTTTTTTAATCTTGGGAAGTCTCTTTTTTTTTTTTTTTTTTGCCCAATTCCCATTGATTATCCCGCCTGCAAACACGGTCTTCTATGTCACCCGTCAGCGGAGTTAAATCTGGAGGGAGCAGAATGGATTAAAAAACAGGTTCTCCCACTTCGGGCTAAGGTGATGTAACCCTCTGACTACTGCTTTGAAAAGTCTCTTCCTCTCCTTCACGGGACTCCCACGCCTCCTGCCAGCTGCACCAGCTTTACTTTTCTTGCTAGGAGTGATCTGTTGATGGATCCGGTTTCCCCCTTTCCCCCTACCCCCAGGACACAGTGAGTGTTTGCAGCAGCAGCAGGGACCGGTTCTTGACTCATCTTCGTGTGCCTAGTGCCTCGCGTGTAACTGGCGCACACGGAATGTCCGTGTCCTGGAGAGGTGGAATGCTTAGTGTTTTAAGGCGCTTGAGTGTTAAGGCGTTAGTCTAAGTGGGAGAGATTATAGACACAAATAGGAGAGACCCGGACACACGATGATATGCTGCAAACTGTATCATACACACAGAGTTGAGATCACTTCCACGCCCTTCTCGTATCATAAATTATTCTAACCACATTTGGTCCTGGATAAAGCCAATTGCCTCTCCTCAGTCTGTATACTTTCTAGTAACTAGCCATCGTAACTGTAAACATTCTCTTTTATAACCACTTCTTCGCCTGTAAGATTATACGTGTTTTGCTATACCTGTTACATTCTGATACTGTCAGGACTTGGCCATCTTTTTTTTTTTTTCTCTCTCTCTTTCAGATTTCCTAATATTTTGTGTTCAGCTATTAACTTGACTTCACCTGAACACCTGTAACAGCTTATATTCCTTCAGTAAATTAATGACCAGTGCAAACCGGGAACCGTTATTAGGATACTTTTCTTAAAATGGAAACATTCTTAGGCTCGCGGGAATTTGGTGGCATCAGAGTTTCCAGATCCAGCATTTCATGTTGAGTCTTGGAGCAAAATATCTCTACTTCTAATGTAAATGCAAGTGGCAAAAAGAAAGTAACATAAGCACATGGAAGAAGCTGGGTGTATTTGTATTAAAATGTAAATGTGAGTCTTTTAATTATTAAAATTGTGAAACAGCGTGGAATCCCCCATGACCATCCCCCAGAGAATTACTTTCATTTTGCCAAAGTGTATGAATCCTTGATGAAGATCTGTTATAGGATACTAAGTTTTGTGGTGTTTGTTGAAAACACATTTGCTTGGGAGTTAAGGTGCCCTGGATTTTTATCTTTCTTTGCCCCCATCTATGTGATTCCAGGCAAATCACTTAACCCGTCTGGACATAGTCTGTAAAATTCTTTAATTTCTTGCTTCCTTCCCTCTACGTCTATCTTAACAATACAAAGGAAGTAACATGGGACTGTTCTACTAGGCACCACACTTTTAAATTGGCATTCTCCTTAAATCAAGAAAAAAGGCTAGTGAGGACACGTATGAAATAGCCTAAAGAGGTGAAATGAGAAAAAGCCACTGCTAGTTTACTGGTTGATGGGATATTTTTCCCCTTAATGTGGAACCCAGGGAATTCTTCATTTAAAATGGAAGAAGGGGAAAAAAATAACCTGGAGAATTTCCAAATAGAAGCCTTTTGTTAAGTTGAGCATTTGGAAACGTACTTGAAGCCTAAATATAAGGCTTAAGTTATTTAGGAATCCTCCCCAACGAGGCTCGTAATCAGATGATTACTCTGCTTAGTCTGTAGCTATGCCAAGAAAAGCTCAAGCCGGCTTTCTTTGTGTGTTATTGCGCTCATAAGGAATACCTATTATCATTATCTGGTCTCATTAGTGGATTGAAGCCCTGATACTGGTATTGATAAAGTTGATGATAAATGAAAGTTGATGAAGTGCTCAATCTTCTTAAAAATATAAGATTATGATTATAGTAAGTGTGAGTATTACCATCCCTAGTTTCCTCTTAGATGTGCCAAGAAGCTTATGTGCCAATGGTATGTTTATTATCCGAGTTCCAAGTAGTTAGGTTTTTAAATTCCTTTTGGGGGCGGGGGCGGATTAGGTACATCAGAGGAAAAAATAATTTCATGTAGGCAAAAGGACTTTGGTTTGTAACAGTTTGATTAATGATGGGAGAAAAAGTACAACTGAGAAGTATTCCTTGATTGTTCTTAGAATATCAGTAGCTTTATGTTTGGCCGCTGACTAAAACATATGGAAGAGAAGTCTAATGGGATCACCCTAAGATCTATTACTTGTTTATAAAATGGTTTAGCATGTGGTAATACAGCAGTGGGTTGCAAAGAATTTCTAGGTTGTAATTTCAGTGCAGTCCCTGACTAACTTTATGAGCATATGCAAATTAATCTCCAAAGGGTTGGCACTCCCAACTCCTTGATGTAATAGTCTGTGATTCTAGGAGTAGTCCATAATTGCTGTTTAATATAACTCAGGGTTCAGAAATGTTTGGAATCGCCTCCTCTAGTTTTAGTTTCTATTCTCTTCCATCAAGTCATCTCTCCTTATTACCACCTTATAGTTTTCTCTACAAAGAACACAAATGTCACTTGGGAGTGACTTCCTGTTCTATAATTATATGCAGGAGGTGTTTCAGTATGTAACATTTCTGTTTTCTGTCTTCTTTCATAGGACTTTGTATCTTTGCTAACGTCAGTGATGTGAAGAGACCTGACATGGGTAAGTCTGACTATGAAGTAGTAATTGAATCTTTTTAGTTATTCTGATTAGTTAAGTTGAATCGAAAGAATGTTTGTGGGTTGGTTTTTTTTTTTTTTTTTTTTACATTTTCACTATTTGCTTTTTTGTGCTTAATAATGATCTTAAAGGAGGTCTCAATCTAATTATGTAACAACGTAACATGAGACAATTTTCTTTAGGTTGAGACATTGTTTATAGCATCATTTGGAAACATTTTCTCATTCATTGTATTGAAAAAGCCAGATGCATACTAGCAAACATTTACTATGTGCCAGGCCCTGTTCTGAGTACTTAAAATATATTAATTCAATTAGTTTTTTTTACAACTGCCTTACATGGGTGCCTAATATCATCAAGGAAGCTGAGGTTAAGAAACAACTATACTGGCAGAGCCAGTAAACAGAATTTAAACTCAGGCAGTCTGGTTCCAGAGTCCTTGTTCTTTCATACTATGTCATACCAACTTTCGTATGATAAACAATTTGATGAAGGTAAATTTCATCTAGCTAGTAGCATTGAGAATTGTGATTGCAACATCTTCCAATCTTCATGATTCTTTCTCTCTATAAAGGGGACCAATACAAGGTCAGTACTAGTCGCCAATCAGAAATAGATTGAACAATTTATAGTTATTTCTTATAATTCCATGTGCTTCTTTTAAAGTCACATTAGTCTTCTCTCTTCTTTCTGTTTCTTCCTTTTTCTTAGTCTATCTTCTCTCTGCCCTGATCATTTGTTTCCCTTTTACTCTAATTGTTGATGTCAGTGTAAGTCACTGAGTTCTGTCCTCTCATTTGTTTTTGTTCTAGTTCTTCGTACTAACAAAGATTTCAAAGGTGGTTATAAAGTAAGGCTCTGCCGTAGCATTATAGTAATTGAGCTGATAACCTGTTAAGAGCCATATGAATAAATGATACTTTTTGCACACACACAAAAAGTTCAGGTGGATTAATTTTTTTTAAAAATTTATTTATGATAGTCACACAGAGAGAGAGAGAGAGGCAGAGACACAGGCAGAGGGAGAAGCAGGCTCCATGCACCGGGAGCATGACGTGGGATTCAATCCCGGGTCTCCAGGATCGCGCCCTGGGCCAAAGGCAGGCGCTAAACCGCTGCGCCACCCAGGGATCCCTGGATTTATTTTTAAAGCACCCTTTTGAGTTAGACAAAGGAAATAAATAATTGTTAACAGTGATTGTTTCTAAATGGTGAGATTTCTTTCTCTCTTTTTATAATAATTAATTTTTTTTCTACAGTTGAAACATTCAGAGTTTCTTTAGGGAAAATTTTTAAAACTTTGAGTTCGGATTTTTTTTTTTTTAAGATTTTATTTATTCATGAGAGAGAGTGAGAAGCAGGCTCCCCCCAGGGAGCTGATGCGAGACTCGATCCCAGGACCCCGGGATCATGACCTGAGTCAAAGGTAGACGCTCAACCACTGAACCACCCAGGCATCCTGAGTTCATCTTTTTCTATACTTGCACAAGTTTTCAACTTTTTGGTAGGTGATCTTGGTAAATTCCAGAGGAGCCAATTTCTGCACATGGGCCTCTTTTTTGACCATGACATTTTGAGATTTCTGGCCAATGGTTATAAAAGAAGGGTTGTATTTGAATATAGAGATGTTCTTTGGGAGTCATTTTTATTAGGTGAAATGATTTGTTCATAGGAAAGTAGTTATTGAGGAATTATATGACTTGAATTAATTTGGATTCTTTCCCCAGATGATATTGCTGATAGGATGAGGA
Organism: Canis lupus familiaris; assembly: GCF_011100685.1. Taxonomy (NCBI): domain Eukaryota; kingdom Metazoa; phylum Chordata; class Mammalia; order Carnivora; family Canidae; genus Canis; species Canis lupus. The sequence continues at coordinate 39,925,186 of NC_049248.1, read as the reverse complement.
TGGATGCTGGAGAAGTAACTTTAGTGAACCACAACTCCATATTCAAAACCCATCTCCTGGCACAGACAAGTTTTCCAGAGGACCACCTTTCATTTTCTGACCATCAGGTTAGGAATAATTTTCTTCCCTTAGTTAATGAATTACTTTGGCTTAAATTTTCATCTGATATAATTTAAATGCCATACTCAAAAGGATAAACATATATAAACTCTTTAGGATCAATATTTCTAGTGTTTTCAATTTTGTATGATATATTAAAGACAAGAACTAGGCTGTGTATGAGTCTTTTGAGAACAGTATCTTTTAGAAAACTTTTTATTATTCCTGTGCATATTACAATTACTGAAACACAGGTTAGTGTTCTTTTAAACTAGTGTCTTAAAGTTGCTGAGCATTAAGTGGGAGGAAATATGTAAGTATACAGAGGTGCTAGATTTCCCTGTGCTGTAAAGGACCACCAGCAACAGCATCCCCTGGGAGCTTGTTAGAAATGCAGAATCTCAGGTTTCACCCCAGACCTACTGAATCAGAATCTACAGTTTTAAAATTTTCCAGCTGGCAAATAGATATATCACATATTCCAATAATTCTCCTACTGGGTATTTACCCAAGAAAAATGAAAACACTAAATAAAAAAAAATGTATGCACCCCTATGTTTATTGCAGCATTATTTGCAATAGCCAAAACACGGAAGCTGCCTAAACGTCCATTGATAGGTGAATGAATAAGAAAGATGTAATATACATATAAGCAGTATAATATTATGCAGCCATAAAGAAGGATGAGATCTTGCCATTTATGACAGTATGGCGTAGACTCAGAGAGTATTATGCTGAGTGAATTAAGACTGCGAAAGACAAATATCTCATGATTTCACTAATATATGGAATCTAAAAAACAAATAAATAGCATGATTAGATCTGTAAATACAGAGAACAAACTGATGGTTGTGGGGAAGGAGGTAGAACAAAATAGATGAAGGACAGTGGGAGATAACAGGCTTCCAGTTATGGAGTAAGTCACAGAAGTAAAAGGCACACAGCACGGGGGGTATAGTATGTCAGACAATAGCTACATTTATGGTGAGCATAGCATAACCTACAGAAAAGTTGGATCGCTATGTTGTGCACCTGAAACCAATGTAACATTATATATTAGCTATGCGGAAATTAAAACATTAAAAAAAAAAAAAAGGCTCCAGCTGGTTTATTTACACATTAAGGTCTGAGGAGCATTGTTAATAGAACAATCTTTCTCAGTAGGAAAACTGTTACTAATATGGAAAAGACAGTTCTTTACTGTGTGAATCTCTCTCAAGCAAAGCAGAATGCTAAGCATTCTTGGCTCTTGGGCACTAAATACCTGTAGCATCTGCCCCTAATAATGATTTTTGGTAACTGAATGTATAGCCACACATTTCCAGATTGTTACTGGAGTATAGCCCCACCCAGATAAAGAACTTCTGTATGAAGTTATCCAAAGATTCAAAATCAGATGCATTTTGTCATCCTCTTTCATAAATGATACAACTGGCTTTTAGAACAGAGTATACTACGTGCATATTTACCTTTTAATGAGCGTCCTTTGAATTAAGTTGTGTAACAGATACTTTGCCTGTTTTTCCCCTTGAAGCCTCACTCATTTCATCAGATTGTCTATGCATTTTCCTTTCTCATGAGTATGTAGTTTCTTTATGATATGTAAAAATATAGTTATATTGAATTCTGAAATATCTCACAATCTTGTTTAATGATACATTTTTTCCTAGTATAAATTTTATTCCATTTTATTGTCAAAAATATGACTTAAGAAAAATCTTTTGCTTTGTTTAGATTTTACCTTCCAGGGAAGGAAATTTGGACCGATCTTATACATGTTCAACAAGAAGTGCAGCTTGTAACCCAAATTATTATTCAGGTATGACACTTTACTTGGAGTCACAACATTTGTTGTACCATTCAGATTTCTTTCTAGCAAATTGTGTTTGTTTACCATCTCTAAAGTGAAAACACTGTCAAAAGCAAAATGGTATTTTCTCCACTAAAACATCACTGTGTGTGTGTGTGTGTGTGTTGGGGGGGTGGGAGTTGCTATAATACTTTACTGACCTAGTCTCAACCACTTATTTTTAATGAAAAAGTTTTTTTTGAGATCCATTTTCTTACTTGTTTATTATGTCATTGTGGAAAGCAGTACAACTTTGGTTTGGGCTTTTTTTTTTTTTTTTTTTTTTGAGGTATGTGTATATGATGTAAAGGATATTTGTTTTGGATTGATATAAAGCACAGAGTTAGCTTATTTCTATTCTGCTTGAAACCATGAATCCTGAAAAATTATTTCTACCCAAGCTTGTCCCTCCATCAGGGCAGGAAATGTTAACATGTTTTTGTCTAGCACCTGCCACAGCCATGCTTGCATATTGAAGGGCTTGCCTGTTCAGCTTGTGATCCATGACAGAAGTCAGCATTCTCTAGGCTATTCCTAGTCCATGGCCTGCCTGACTTTCCATCTGCCCCCTTCCTAAGGTTAGGACTTCCAGTGATCTTCTGGCTCTGTCTTGGGGAAACTAAGAGGTTTTTGTTGGTTAGCTTCCTGGCAGGAGAACCCAGGAAGATTATATTGCCATAATGCCTTCCCGTGTCTTATCACTCTTAATGCTTCAGTCTCCTCACATTCCCACTAATATGGGAATATTAATAGAACTGCTGAACCTGCCCTAATGGGATTTTTATAAGGATAAATTGAGATAATAAATATGAAATGCAAATAATAATTGTTGTTGTTATTTGGCTTCCTCAGGATTCTTTGTCAGCAAGATGAGATCTCCTCCCCTAAAAAGACGTTAGTATGATGATCTTTTAGATTTATATTATATTTAAATGTCATTTAGGTGGGTGGTACCCTGGGCTCTGGATTTTGTTTGTTGCTATGGGAAATGGTCTCTGCAAAGTATGTGCATAGTTTGTATAGGAAAATCAGTTAACTGGCTCAGAAAGTAACTCTGCCATCATTATTATTGGAAAGGCCTTTCTGATGAGCAGAAAGCCTGAAATCTGGTTGAATAGTTCATTATTAATCCTAGGGGAAGGACAGTTGAGTGGATAATGAAATGAGATCATTAATATATACCTTTGAACTCAGGCTGTGTTTGCTTATAATTTCATATGTTGATTTACCATTGGATATAATATTTACTTACAGTTTAAAGTAATTGCTTAATAAGAAACAATTATTTATAAAAATTATACTCAAAATCTGCTGACCATAACAACTCAACTCTGTGGCCTTGTCTGTGTAACTTATCTGTGGCCTTATCTGTGTAACTTATCTGTGTGTACTTGCATGATACACATTGTATGATTCAATACATATCATCTTTTTTAGCCTAACATTTTAGCCTAATTTTTACTTTTTCATCTGTTTACATGTTATTCTTCGTGTCTACCTTTTTCTGTTGATTTCTAGTAATCCATAGAACTGATATGCACATTCACAATGCTCTATGTGCAATTCCAAAATATAAAAGGTTCTGAAAACCAGAAATTCTTTTTATAATTCACTTGGCATCCAAACTGACCTGACCTGAAATCATTCCTTGGCAAAACCCACATGAATTGACACGAAACTATTTATATTTTGTCTTCTATTTATCTCTGTAAATATGAGTATTTATATATTTCTTATATATTTCACTGCAGATACATCAATATGTTTGATTACAGGATGTACCTTCAAATTATATCTTGAAGTGTTACATAGTGTGTATGTACGTTTATGTGTGTGTGTGTATTTATATAGTTATCTTTCTAAAATCCCCAAAATTTTAAATTTAGAAGTGCAGTGGGACCTAGGGGACTATGATTTAGGATAATGGGCCTATGCCTTCATTTACTTCATTATTTTCTCTATGGTTTAGGTCCCCTTCACTCTCACTGTTTATAGCTATTATAAATAATATGACTTAAAAACATTTGTATGTATAGCCCTTTTTCCTTCAAATTTCATTAGACCCTTAATATTCATAAAGGATATATCCAAGATCATCTCAAAATCTCATGTTCTTGACTATGATAGTATTTAACCAGATTCTTGGCTTTCTACTCAATTACATGATTCTTGAGAGGTACATTTTTCCTTTGTTTCTCCTAATACCTAAGTTGATCCCCATAGCAAATCTTACACTGAAGTTTTGTCTCTCACTTGAAGGCCATTTTTTAGGAAAAGAAAAAAAAAATCATAACAGTTACTGTATACATGATGAATAGCGAATAGTAACTGTGACTAACAGAGCCATATTGAAATGGGGTTGCTGAGCTATTAGATTTATTCCCTAATTTACAGCCTGAGGCAGAGTATTCGGCTGTGTGCCTCTACCAAGTTTCATCTTATCCCTGACCAAACAAATGTATGGCATGTCATAGACCTCCAGGGTTGCTCTGACAATCAGAATTTTAAATCTGTGAAGGCCAAGGGTTTAAATACTTTTCTCTTAAAATCTTCAGTTTAAATCTACTTTTACTGTGCACTTTAAACTTCGTTTCTTTGTCACACCCATTCCAACTGATTGTTAAGAATTTTGTCTCTGCTGTCTCCTTCGTATGTATTCTTTTCTGATAATCCCCACATTGATTTCTGTGGTCAGTCACCTTGAGCTTCATTGCTTGATGGGGGTCTCCAGTTTACTTTCTTTAGTCTTCTCATTCTGTCTTGATGTTTGTCTCCTCTCTTGCTGTTCTCTTTTCTATCAAGATGAAAACAAACATGGGAAAGCCCCAAACTTTAGAATCCAGGGTCTGGAGCTTACCATTTCCTGCTTTACTGAATTTTCTTCTCCATATCAAGTTTTTAAAAAATCTGCTTCTTAATCCATTAAGATTAGACTATTAAAAAAAATTTTTTTTTAGAAAGAGAAAATGCAGCTCTTTTATTTTAATAATTTACTACTGGTCAGACTTCAGGACCTTGCTTCTATTAAGAACACAATTGAAAAGTAAAACATTTTAAGCACTAAACAAAGAAAAGTAGATTAAGATGAAAAGAAGTGATTTTGCTCATGCTTAGAATCATTATCAACATCTTATCTTTGGAAAATATGTTAAATGAGATTGCCAAACGGTCATTTAGTAGATGACTTAAAGCATCCTGCTACTTTTAATAACTAAACCTGAAAGTTAACAGGAGCAACTGATGATGGTTACTTTTATTGTGATTGCCTGACATTCTTCTCTTAAAATATAAAGTTTATTTCATTATGTCCATAAAAGTATTTCCTGTCCTTATAGAAAATTTGTAGAGAAAGGTAGAAAAATACCCATCATTCTATCACTGGAACACAACCAAAATTAAATTATTGGTGTAGATCCTTATGGTTTTTTTTTTTTTAATTTTTATTTATTTATGATAGTCACACAGAGAGAGAGAGAGAGAGAGGCAGAGACACAGGCAGAGGGAGAAGCAGGCTCCATGCACCGGGAGCCCGACGTGGGATTCGATCCAGGGTTTTCCAGATCGTGCCCTGGGCCAAAGGCAGGCGCCAAACCGCTGCGCCACCCAGGGATCCCAGATCCTTATAGTTTTGTGTTGCATATGTGCACATAATAAGGAGTCTTATTTGTGCATTTGCAATCTGATTTCTTAACGATGACGGAATCAGCTTAAATATCACTAAAAAAAAGAGTGTCTGCAGCCCCATCGATGTTGGTTCCTCTTGAGCCCTTTTGATTGCATCAACACTAGAAGACTATTCATTGCTTTCATTGAGTGGAGATGGAACCACCTTGTTCTAGTTAAACAGACTGCCTGATGCTGTGCTTTTTCCCTTGTGTTTAAAAGCTGAAACCTTTGTGAAATGCCGTTAAGAAGGCAACTCTGGCTTATCCTTGGTCTCACTCAAATTTCACACTTGTCAGGGTAATTTTGCATTTTTTAATAGAGTTATTCCTCAAGTAGACATCTCTAGTTAGATCATTTCCCCATCATATTTTAGCAAAAAAAAAGTATAGAAGACAGATTTCTGATGTTACTGCTTTGCATTTAAAGATTAAAATGTTCTGGTCCTTTAATGATAACTCATTTTTATCAGCTTGGTTTCTCTCCTTAAAATAATAGTAATAGATGCTAAGTATAGGTACTGATTACAAAGCTAAAAGGTTATAATTCATTTTGAAAGTAAATTTATTAAATTAAGTTCATCTACTGGTGAATCAGCTAGTAGTAATACCACCCCTGAATGCTGCTTTTATTTTTTTGCTGTTTTATTTATCCCAAATCCTGATAATCCTGATTCTAAAAAATAACAACAAATATAACCAAACAATCACAACAGCACAAAACTTATTTTTGTCACCTACCCTATCTTTTGGATACAATATCAAAAGCTACATTAAATATTTTAAATAACTTTGTACAAAGTTCTATAGTTATATCCTTTGAGAGAAGATCTTCAAAATGATGTTAGCATTAGGCAGAAATTCAGGAAGTAGAGAATTATCATTCTCATTTTTCCACTGGTGTTCCTCAGAGTTTCATAACTTAACATCTGAAATTATTTTGAAGGTACTGTTTTAAATTGTCTGATCCTGCAGATAGGGAGAGGTGAATTTAGAAATTATTCTATTCCTGCGGCGCTTTGGTGGCTCAGTTGGTTGAGCATCTGACTCTTGATCTCGGCTCAGGTCTTGGTCTTAGGCTCGTGAGTTTGGCCCTGCACTGGATGTGGAGCCTACTTAAAAAAAAAAAAAAAAAAAAAAAAAGAAAGAAAAGAAAAGAAAAAAAAGAAAGAAAAGAAATTATTCTATTTCTACCTGAAATTTCAAGAGACTTTTCTTATCCTACCTTGTAAGCCACAAGTCAGAAGATCAAATAATAAATAATCCTCACTTAGGATGATTGCAGTAACAAGCATCATAGGTAGTATTGATATATCTGATGGTTATGATATTAAGTGACCGAATGTTATCATACCAGAATCAGATGCGTATGATGGGTCATTCCTGCCATAAGCCAGCCAGAATAAGCAGCAACAAGGTTATCTTTGCTCTTAGAGCCCCCGAGTCGTGAACATGGTAATTAAAAACAAGAAAGTGACACCAGCTGCTTATTAAGCAATAACTGTTGTTCATTTGAATTACAATTCTCCTTGGCCCTCCACCTGCTTTCTTACTGGTCTGGCCTACCTTCTTTCAGGCCCAGGCCTGGGAGTGCTTGCAAGATATAGTTGGGGTAAAATGTTGACTTTTGGTGGACACCACGGAGTCACATTGATGCAGATAAGGCACATGGCTGTGGCAGGATTCAGCTCCTTCATCAATTTTCAGGTTAGTATGGCTGAATCAATTATAGTTTGTAGACGTTCCCTTACTGCAGACTTTACTGGCAGTTGAGACTGGGATCTTTCTTCCATGAGAGACATGGTGCTTGCCACATTACTTTGGAATACAATGTTGGACATGGTTGCAGTCATATGGAAAATTACTGTTGTAAGATATTTGTCTAATTATTCAAACTTTTATTCTTTTAGACAACCCTTCCTCAGACAGTTTTCTTGGCTCAGGAGATTTAAGAACCTTTGGCCAGAGTGCAAATGGCCAGTGGAGAAATTCCACTCCAGCATCAGGTTCAGCTTTACAAAAATCAAGGAACAGCCGAAGTCTTTACCTCGAAACCCGAAAGACCTCAAGGTAGGTATTCTGGCCACTTAGTTCACAAGCCTTTCCTCTGATATAAGAGAAAATGGCCATAAGATAGTTGCTGACTTTGGCATTTTATTTTATTTATATATATATATATATATATATAAGCACACTGTTTCTGAACCTTAAACCATGAAAATATGGACAAATCCATTTTAAACCTTCAGCTTTTAATTTACTCAGTGCTGAATTTTGAGGACAGCCAAAATTTCTCCTTAGAGGAGAGCTTTAAGGGAAATCTTGGTGCATTTGATTATTTTGGGATTAATATGGCTATTATGAATCTTAAAGTGGAAATCGTTCAATTTCTACAGCTTCAGTAGCAAAGTAATCAGTATGTTTTATAGGGTCTCACATGACCAGAGAGACCTGGCTTAAACCAAAGAAACTGTACTTCTTGGCCTTGGTCAACTAGACCTACACTACTCTTAGAAAATAGAGTTACAAAGAAATTTATCCTTTTTAGCCCAATTTCATAAGTGCTACCTATTCCCTCACCATCAAAGACAGATAAAGTTTGGCTGAGAGACTTTTCCCTTAGGAACTTTATTGGTAAAATATTTCCTTTTTAAAATACTATTTATGACTTCTTAAATTTTACTCTGGTGATAGATTTTAGGAATGTGGGATCATATAATTTCCTGCTTAGTCAATGCTAAACTTTCTGGTGTTGATAGAAACCAATGAGATGGCATTTATTTTATGATTATTAGCACATGGACTCTGGAAAAATGTGTCAGTACTCCCAGGGCTGATCTTCCCCACTTTTTAATATATTTTTAAATTACATAAGAATTCAAAAAAAAAAAAAAAAAAAGAATTCGTTAATGCATTTACATTGTAAAAATTAAAACATTGCCAGTAAAGCTAAAGATCCTTGAGCATGCCTCATAATCTTATTCCTCTTCCCTTGGTATGTTTCCTTCCAAACTTATCCCTATGCTTGTTTTCCTTTTCCTTATATATAGCATAATATATATGCTATGTATACTATGAAATGTATAATGCTATTTTGTTTTCATTAAAGATTTTTTGTATGTATCATTAAAGATTTTTTTTTTTACTAGTAAGGCCATACTGTTGTTTTTTTATTTTTAAATAACATTATTTAACAAGTACATATGGTTTGTAAAAAAAAAAAAAAAAAAAAAAAAATCAGAAAATAACAGTTAGGTAAAAATAAAAAGTAAAACATCATGTTTCCACCAGTGAGAGATCACCTCCGTAATATCTTAGTACATATCTTTTCAGATATTTTTCTCTGCATTACCTACATTTTTTCAATGTGGTGGTTATTGCCCTTAAGCCTTTTACAATCTAGAACATCCCCTTTTTCTTATGACATGACTTTTTTCACATAATATTCCACCTTTTGAATTTGACAGGTTTCTTCCTCATAGTATTATTTTGTAATATATCCTCTGTATTTTTTTTTTTTTTTTGTAAACTAGATTTTTTGTCTTGAATAAAAGCTGGTGCTGTGTTATATCACATTAAAACCTACAAATCTGGGTTCTCTTCATTAGTGATCTGGATTAACCTCTGGATTAGGGAGGTAACAATCTGGTCCTTTTGTACAGTTAGGTTTTATCCCCCTTGTGACGACTAGAATGTAATCTAAGTGATGTTACTTTAGCATTATATCAGTGACCAGTTCCACTTTAGCCTAATAGCTATTCATATCATTTGATAATCCTTATTGGATAATTCTTTTTAATTGAGGTGAAATTAACATACAACATTATACTAGTTTCAGGTATATAACATAATGATTCAATATTTATATATATTGCAAAATGATCACAGTAGGTCTAGTTAACATCTGTCACCATACATAGTTACAAAATAGTTTTTTCTTGTGATGAAGACTTTTAAGACCTACTTCCTTAGCAACATTTATTTATTTATTTATTTATTTATTTATTTATTATAATAAATTTATTTTTTATTGGTGTTCAATTTGCCAACATACAGAATAACACCCAGTGCTCATCCCGTCAAGTGCCCCCCTCAGTGCCCGTCACCCATTCACCCCCACCCCCCGCCCTCCTCCCCTTCCACCACCCCTAGTTCGTTTCCCAGAGTTAGGAGTCTTTATGTTCTGTCTCCCTTTCTGATATTTCCTACCCATTTCTTCTCCCTTCCCTTTTAAATATGCAGTAACAGTATTATCAATTATAGTCACATTGTATGTTATATCCCCAGAACTTATGAAGTTTGTGCATTTTGACCTTTGACTTGATAATAGTTTTTATTAGAGTTAATGAAATAGTACTTTTCCAATGTTACCATTTCTTCTATACTGATTAGTCATTCTGTGAAGGGGAGCTTTTTTCTCCTTATTAGTTTATTAGGTGGGGTTGTTTGGTTATCCTGAAATACATCTACTGGAAAGGCAGGAGATAGGATTAGATCTTTCTTTTTCATTAGCAATTTTCAAAGTAAATTTGTTTTTTTTAATAGCCACTTCATGTGGTTCAGCTGAATTTTTCTGTTCTTTTTTAGTGTCATTCCAGATTCAGTGTGTTTCGATCCACTACAATCATTATTCTTTTAATGTTTACATTTTCACAGCTTTTGCCACAGGGAGCTCCTTTAAGCTTACTGCTGTATTTGGCCCAACCTCTTTCGTTGTTGCTTTCTGGCATCGTAATATGCCCTCCCACTGTTTTTTATTTAGAAAAAAGTCTTTTGCATTAAACACACACATTCTAGGAAGCATCAATACAAAAGGCAATGTAGGGGAATTCATTATATCTTCACCAGACAAATTGTACTGCCTTTGCCTTGTTTTTGTAGTGGCATCCACCCATCCTAAGGAAGTAATTCTGTTCCTGAAATTCTGACTCCTTGTTCCTTTCCCCACTCTAACACACATAAAAACCATTGTAATTTGAAGAGTTAGCATGTAAGTGAGTTTTTTAAGCTTTTATTTTAATTCCAGTTAACATACGGTGTTATGTTAGTTTCAGGCATACAATATAGTGATTCAGCACTTCAGTATATCACCCAGTGCTTATCACAAGTGCACTCCTTAATCCTCATCACCTGTTTCAATTTTCTCTCCCACCCTCACCTCCTCTCTTAATTTGTCTTTCTCTTTTTTTCCCTTTGAGAGAGTATATACGTGCTTTTTTATTTCTTTACACCTAGTCTGATTGCATTTGGATCCAGACTGAATGTACTTATTTAAAGAGTTGATTTCATTGAATTCAGTTTAATCAGCTATGTATCTCTATTCTGCATCCTCAGCAAAAAGAAAGGCGGGGGAGATTTAGTATTCTGAGAGCAAGTAGCTCATACTTGCTGGGCAATAACAAATGAAAAAGACCACATAGAAAAAACTTTAAATTATTAATCTAGTCTTAGAGATAAGACTGGGTTTTAAGTTCACAGAAGTATTTTTCCTGCCAGTTTTTTCCATTATTTGGGGAACACAAACAGTTTAAAGAAACACAAAGAAAATTCTCCTTCAGAGGAGGTAAATAGGCCAGGAGGAGAACTGACATAGTGATGTAGCTTAGGAGAAAGCCTTCTGGTTACTTTTAATGAAGGAAGGGAGCCATCTGTTGGTTTTTTAGGAAATTTTAAAATTCAGCTTAAAAACTTCATTGAAGGGCTTCAGCTTATACATCTTTGCATATTTAATCTTAAAATAATTCTTTTCAAAGGGAATTGGGGGAGGAGGCTGTAGTGAGTAAATAGAAAGTGTATGTTAGGTACCTCAGACCCAGGTTTTCAGAAGTCTCACCTGATCAACTTTTTGGTTATACTGCCCAGGTCTTTGGTTCCTGACCAAAGGAACTATAAAGCTAAAAGATACAATTTTAAATGTTTGATAATTATATAGTATAGCAATCTAGGACATCTTAAGTCCTGATAGAGCAGAACCTGATAGAGCAACCCATGTATCATTTCTTGTACATTTCTCTCAAATGGTACATCCACCGTTCTCCCTGTTGGTGTTGGTTTTGTTGACACTTTGGTTGTTTTTGTTATTTGTTGAAAGTAAAAATCACTAGGTTCAATTTTCTTGCTGTTCTTTACTTACAAACTCTTTTTTTTTTTTTAGTGGATTATCAAACACTTTTACGGGAAAGTCAAACCATCACTGCCATGTGTCTGCATATGAAAAATCGTTTCCTATTAAGCCTGTTCCAAGTCCGTCTTGGAGTGGTTCATGTCGTCGAAACCTTTTGAGCCCCAAGAAAACTCAGAGACGACATGTTAGTACAGCAGAAGAGGTAAGGAAAACCTGCAACAAAGCCTACTAAAGGTTAGAATCTTTTCCTGTACTCAGCCATTTGTTCCCTCTGATTTAGATGTTTATTAACCATTCCGTTAATCCTTTCTGTGCTTTTTCTTAAGTTTTTGAGTGCTGTCATCTGTGCTAAAGAAGTTGAAGAGAGATTTTATCAGGACTTTATTACTTCTCTTACTGCTTTCTAGTTGAGCAGCAGACTTAATTTTCAGTATTTTCTAAATGACTTCTCATACATCAAACTACCTCTGTTCTCTCTTTTTTGGGCCCTTCCTCAACTCTTGTTTCATATGGCAAAACTGATAACCTTGCTGGATTTGATAAAATACCTGCCCTTTTTCTTTCTTTCTTTTTAAGATTTTATTTATTTATTCATGAGCAATACAGAGGGAAAGAGAGAGGCAGAGACACAGGCAGAGGGAGAAGCAGGCTCCATGCAGGGAGCCTGACGTGGGACTTGATCCCGGGTCTCCAGGATCAGGTCCTGGGCTGAAGGCGGCGCTAAACCGCTGCGCCACCCGGGCTGCCCCCTTATTTCTTATTAGGACAATTTTCCCTCAGTATAAAAGGAAAGTCAAGAAGCCAGCTAAATAATTTACATCCCTTCATTATGAGTAAGAAGAGCTTTGAGATCATAGATATTCCCCCAAAGAAAGATGTTGTATTGAAACTTTGATTGTTATATGCATTCAGTGAACCTAAAGGAAAAAAATTCTGTTAATATAATATGGCATTTAATTTATGTGGTAAGGAGTGTGCTTATGGTAAATATTTATAATGCATCTAGTCAGCTTTGGACTGCTTGCTATGAGGATACAAATGAATAACAATACCTTACATTTATGTAGCATATAGAGTTTCCAGTATGCTTCCACATGTATTACTATGTTGGGTCATTTTTATCCGGTGAAGTAGGTAGAGATGAGGTAATATCCACATTTTACACATTAGGAGAGTAAAAGTTAAAGGTCACGCAACTGGTAAATGGCCAGCCTACACCCCAGGTCTTCTGGAGTCTAGTCTGGTATACTTTCTGTTATATTAACACAGTGGTGTAGTTCCAGCCCACTGGAGCTTACAGATTAAGGAGTCAAGAATACAGCATTTTGTCTAAATAATTAGATAGTTTGATAATGAAGATCTTTTGAGTGGCAAGATGTGATTATTTATGACATGGTTAGTAAAAATGCTGTATATCCTTTTGGTTTTAATTTTGTATTGAATCTGAAATATTCAAGCAGAGCGTGGCTGAACTAGTAAGTTATATTTAGTAGGGAAAGGGTGGATAAGAAACTGGCAGCAGTCGCCTTTGCTGATGAGAGCTGAGCAACAGTTACAAAAGTGAGATTTATTTTTCACTTTTGTATTACTGAATTCAGTATCATGTATGTATTATTACAAAAATAGTATTTTTAAGTTACTGGGGTTGTGCTTTCTCCTGGAGCCTAGGCAGCCTGCAGGGTACAGAGAGACTTGTGAGGAAGCAGACAACAGCAGCATGGTAGGTGGATATTGACTTCCCAACCCTCTTCTACCTCATGTGGCTGCCACTGAGATCACTGAGATTCTTAAGATTATCTGTGTTCGTTGTAAGCCCACCATTCACCCACTAGTCAAATAGTCCTTTGGGCCACTCGGCCCCTCCTCTTTCACTTCGACCTCCAGCATGAGAACTTGGGCCAGCTGGATAATTTTCAACCCTCCAGGTCACAGGCTGGCTTAATATAGAACATGAAGTCAGAGTTCCCTTTCCTTCTATAGATGCCAAGGATAGAACCTATTCCATCAAACAGATGCAGAAAATTTTGCTTCAGTTTGTTGTTTGCTTCAGTTGGTCTATATTCTGCTATGAAAAGTGAGTCACTTGTATTACAGAAATATAGAATCACCCGTATAAAACAAATTATTAGACCAAACTTCATTAGATTATCAATAGATCATTTAGATATTTAGTCTTGGATAGTACAGATAATCTAGATTAAAATACAATACTTCCCCCCCCCCCCCCCCGGGAATAAAGAATTTATTGGCAGGAGCTTACAAAGTGGAGGAAAAGTTATTTTCCATGCAAATACTGTGCTCTCCAAGGGAGATGCAATTGCTTATGTTAAGGAAGGAAAATTGTGTATCAATCTTACTGCTGGATTTATTAACCACCTTCAGGAATATAAAGCCATCTATAAAATTAACGTGATGTTGTTCCCACTGCACTCTTCAGTCTTACAACAGGAGTTTAAAGAGAATACGTAAAGAAGAATTTGGAAACATGTAAGTGGTGACGAGACAGACCACCACTTGGGTGATGACTGATGCAAGGACATCATTAAACAACTGTAGTGTCCAGTAGGGTAACCACTGATCACATGTGTCACTTAAATTAATTCAGGTCAAATAAAATAAAAATTTAGTTTCTCAGTCGCATAAGCCACAATTCAAGTACTCATTAGCCACATATTGCTAGTGGCTACCCCGGTGGACAGTACAGATAGAGAATATCTCTAATATAACTAACACTGTTTACAGGATATGGATTTGTTTGGGAAAGAGAAAATACTAGGGATTTCAAAAATGTAAAATGGCAAAAACAATTTTTTTTTAAAAAGAAACAGGGACGCCTGGGTGGCTTAGTGGTTGAGTGTCTGTCTTTGGCTCAGGGCATGATCTCAGGATCCTGGATCGAGTTCCATATTGGGCTCCCTACATGGAGCCTCCTTCTCCCTCTGCCTGTGTCTCTGCCTCTCTCTCTGTGTCTCTCATGAATAAATAAATAAAATCTTTAAAAAAAAAAAAAGAAAAAGAAAAACAGATCGTTTCCTTTCACTTATATGTTGCTTCCAGACATGCTTCTTTGCAACATACTGAGCAACATTTTAAGATGTTGGACTTCCTGACTTGTCCTGATGACACCGATGGTTTTATTCTTGAAAAACAAAACAAAACGGGGATCCTCTCTCTGTGTCTCTCATGAATAAGTAAAATCTTAAAAAAACGAAAAAGCCAAACTTTATAATTTTGTTATAACCTAGAATTTTGGACTTAAAACCAGAAAGTTGTTGAATTATGCCCTTTTGATAGTTGAAATTTATACAGTACAAAACTATTTCTTTAAACAGAATTAAAGTTGGGAGATTTATAAGGTTATTTGAGTAATTTATAACAAAGGTTTTTACTAGTTTCGTAAGATTCACTTTGTGTTCTCTGTTGAATTTTTATAATTTTCAGACAGTTTAGTTTTATGGTGGAAGCTTTAAAAAAAAAAAAAAGATTTTATTTATTCATTCATGAGAGACACAGAGAGAGGCAGAGACATAGGCAGAGAGAAAAGCAGGCTCCGTGCAGGGAGCCAGATGTGGGACTCAATCCCAGGACTCCAGTCCAGGATCACACCCTGAGCCGAAGACAGATGCTCAACCGCTGAGCCACCCAGGCGTCCCAATGATGGAGCCATTTATTTATTTATTTATTTATTTATTTATTTATTTATTTATTTTTTGATGGAGCCTTTTAAGAGAAACAACTAAATGCAAGAATCTGCCACATTATTTATTTATTTATTTATAATATATTTTCCACATTAAAAAAAAATAGAATTCAACACCTTAATTACCTTTATACCATTTTGAACTTTCCTTGGTCTTTTATTAGGTTTAAAACCTAACAGGAGGGCAGCCTGGGTGGCTCAGCGGTTTAGCGCCGCCTTCAGTCCAGGGTGTGATCCTGGAGACCCAGGATCGAGTCCCACGTCGGGCTCCCTGCATGGAGCCTGTTTCTCCCTCTGCCTGTGTCTCTGCCTCTCTCTCTCTCTCTCTCTCATGAATAAATAAATAAAATCTTTTAAAAAAATAAAAAAATAACATGAGCCAATTTTTTTTTACTTTAACATATTATCCAATTATTATTTCCTTTCCTCTTAGTTTCCTAATTTGCTTACTCAGTAGAAATAGTTTAATAAGTAATGTGCAGAGAAAGATGTTTCCTTTTACTTTATAGTACCAGATGCTCCAAAAAAGAATTGTGTTTATAAAATGACTTACCTTTTTGCATTTTCTTTTGGTAAAGCCAAGTGTTATATGTTCTTTTCAGAGTTGCCAGGACTATCTTTTCTTTTCTTTAGGACCTGAATGGTCCTAAATAGAAGATAAATTCTTGTGGCCTCTAAATTAACATGTAGAACAGTGAAAAGTTCTTAACCTTTTTCCTAGAATTTCTTTTTTAGACTATAAGTTAGTTGAAACTGAAAGTATGAGGCTTCAAGAAACCTCAGATAATTATTTGGAATACAGAACTTCTATTCCTGTTCATTTTATGGTGTCTAATGACTGTGAGGTTGTTCAGCCTTAGACAGAAGGTTTTCTTTGAAAAGCTGGGAAAAATCATTTGTGGATGACCTATGTGTGTTGGATTTTTAAAAATCAGTTCTTTACATTGAATTAATATAGGTTTGTCATAATTAGCTGAATGACTTAATGGCACCTTGGTTCTTCATGTTTTATTTAGAAGTATAAAGATTTATTCTAAGAAACCATTTTGCTATGTGATGTGAAGGAGGAGAGAAGTGTTTTTATACAGTTGAAGTCTGTAGGGTACCACAAGCAAAGATCTTTCTATCTCACTGTTCTCCGTGTGATCTTGAAGTCTTCATGTGATGGGGATATTTGTTTACATTTCCTTGGTATGCAAAGTAATCTCTTAATGGCGGTTTCTCTGCTTTATTTTCCTCCCTATGATGTGATAATGCAGTCAAAGCTTTTTAAAAATCTAGTTTGGTAGGACAATAGAAATGAGCTAAAATGATTGGTTAATTAAGAATTAATGGGGTGCCTTGGTGGCTCAGTTGGTTAAACCCCTCCCTTTGACTTGGGTCATGATCCCAGGGTTCTGGGATTGAACTGCGAATCAGGCTCCCTGCTTGGTGGGGAGTCTGCTTCTCTCTCTACTCCTTCCCCTGTTCTCTCTCTGTCTCTCTCTGTCTCTGTCTCTGTCTCTCTCTCTCGCACACGTGTGCTCAGTCTCTCTCTCTCAAATAGATAAAATCTTAAAAAAAAAAAAAAAAGAATTAATTTCCATGATCCAAGTGGTATTACTCCTTTGGTTTGCCTTTACTCCCTTTATTTTACCACTCCTGTTAATCCTATTGTATGTTGGTTATGAATTAGGTTATTTGGTGTAGTGGGAAAGTGGGGCCAAAATTTACATTGAGGGGTATTCAAAAATGTCAGTCATTAAAGTACTAGATAACACAGCTTTCCTGTATATAGATCACTATGGAGTTGCCTGGCAATCTCTTAAAATCTAATAATCTGTAATGATGCTTCATTCTTCACACTGTCTACTTAAAGAACCTTTGTAATAGCAAATTTAGGTTTTAATAAAAGGCATTTATTTTAATTATCGTTTTTAAATTTATCCCTCAGATGCTTATGGCTTCCTCAGTACAATAGCCAAAAACTACAGATTTGGTAATTGATATCAGTGTTTACCTGCTCACCGTTATCACTTTTGTGCTATCATTGAAGTGCCTGCCCAATACTGTACACCGTCTCTTCACAAACACTAGAAAAAAGAGCTGCTGTTATCTTAAATATATTATTAATGTATAAGGGGTAAAATAATGGAATTTATTTTATTCGTATAGAAAATTGCAACTTGTTTTTTCTCTTGGGTCTATTTTTCCACCAAAAGTTTAATTAATTCTACTTTATTACTCATCTATTCAAATTAAGTTTAGCTCTTTTTCATAAGGAGTTGTCATGCTTCTTTGTTCAAGGTGAATCTTGTTAGATCAGTAACATTATAGTGACAATGTGAAGTTTAGTATGTAGCAATTTAATATGTGATCAAGAAGAAAAAATAGAGTCTGTTTGCATTTGCATAAATATTGCTTAATTCATACTGCTTTTAACATTTATAACTGAATAAAATGTTATGCACATATTGAAATGTCATAGTGCAGGATGCTGCTAGCCCCAGCACAAAGTATTAAAATTATTTCGTGAAGACTGGTGGTTGTATTAAACTTATATAAGATTTCGTTGTTTTTTTTTTTAAGGACCAGGGCATATTATTTAGTGAATGCAGCCCATTGCTTCAGGGGATCAGTATAGAACAGATGCTTTCCTGTGATTACAAGTCCTTATGTAATCCAGTTCTCTGCTAAGTGACCTCATTTCTTAACTGCTCTTCTAATTCACACTGACCTTACTCTTCTTTGCACACATCAAGGACATACCTGTCTGAGGGCGTGTCCATTTGCTATTCCTCTACCTGGAATACGCTTTTATAAATTTCTGTGATTTACCTCTTTCTTGATACAGGTTTCTTTTGAATCATCACCTTTTTAGAGTGCTTTTACTTGTTATTTCCCCTCCATCACTTTCTATTCCCTCATCTTTAATTTTTTCATACTAGCTGACTAGTCAGTCTTGTTTGCCATTCCCTTTAACTGTAATGTAAGCTCCATAAGGACAGGAATTTTATTTTAGTCAGCGCAGTATCTCTAGTGAGTATTCAAGTTAGCAAATGAATGAATGTTAGGAAGTACGTGCTTTTCCCTGAATTCAGTAGTGGGGCTTAGGAAAAAGAGTAAATACTAGAGGTGGAAATCCATCTCTGGAAAATACTGATACTTTGAAAAATTGGGTAGGCTGGAAAACTGCAAGGTGTCCCACTCTGATTCTGACTATTCTGGTTACTTCCTTGTGGTTTTTTCTAGTAGATGCCAAGAATCATAGGGGTTGTTGGAATCCTAATTGAAAGATCTTCAAATGTTTTGTTTCTGGGATGCTATCAGTTGACTCAAAAGTGATTGCCTACTGGCCTTCTGGTTTCATGTCCTATAGTTTCTCTGCACTGTTATTTACTTACATGTGTCCCATAATTTTCCAAAGTATATGGCATTTCATTTAACTCCTTTTACAACTTTTCTAGAATATCCCTAATGATAATTCTTAATTATCTTGAGGGACTCTACCTAAACTTTAGCAGAACTTCTGGGGGTCTAGATACTGCTTTGAAAAAAACTTGCCTCACTGGATGTGTCTAATATTTTTTTCTTTCTTTTATAGACAGTCCAAGAAGAAGAAAGAGAGATTTACAGACAGCTGCTACAGATGGTCACAGGGAAACAGTTTTCTGTAGCCAAACCTACCACACATTTTCCTTTACATCTGTGAGTCACAGAAACATATTTCAAATGAATTTAATTTTGCATTTTGTTATTTGATACTGAATTTTGTATTTTTCTCTTGCTAGGTCTCGATGTCTTAGTTCCAGTAAGAATACTTTGAAAGACCCACTGTTTAAAAATGGAAACTCCTGTGCAGCTCAGATCATTGGCTCTGATACTTCATCATCTGGATCTGCCAGCATTTTAACTACCCAGGAGCAACTGTCCCACAATGTATATTCCTTATCATCTTATGCCCCAGATATTGCATTTGGATCCAAAGATTCTGAGCCTCTCCATCAACCCCAACATCATCACTCTCTTCTATATCAGCCAGATAACTTACCAGCTTCAAATACACAATCAGAAGGTAAAATTGGTTTTGTATATTTTCAATCCTAATAGCCAGTTAACGGTTTATGTGAATTATAGGCAAGGTTGTAATATGCATGTAACTTAATTAACATATAAGAAACTTTAAATACGGATAATTCAGTTAGCCATACTACAAATAAACTACACCTTGCAAGTAACTTGCTTTTTTCTTACAGAGATGCAAATGATTTCATATATTTTTATCTAGAAGATTAACTTCCTGAGCAGAGTCTACAGTCAGTAATGTCAGCCCAATTACTTCAGTACTTTCTCTGTTTCTAGTACTTTACAATGGCCATTAAGTACTCTGAAGTTCTCAAAGTTTTGTAACATCAATTAAGTATTGAAGTATAAGTTATTAACCTGGTAATAATTACAAGACCTGTATAGTACGTTGGTGCATTTTAGAATGGTCATCAGCAAATTTTGGAAACAAAAGATTTTCCACCTAATTTTCAGCGAACCAAAATATCTACTCTAGTTAGCACTCTAGCTAATGAAGGGTTTCTATGATAATTTTCTTTGTTTGCTTAGTTTTCCCCTTCTTTGGTTATGTGTTATGTGTATTTATGATAGTATATATTTAGGTATATAGCTTAAAACCAGTTTTAGAGGGGATCCCTGGGTGGCACAGCGGTTTAGCACCTGCCTTTGGCCCAGGGCGCGATCCTGGAGACCCGGGATTGAGTCCCACGTCGGGCTCCTGGCATGGAGCCTGCTTCTCCCTCCTCTTGTGTCTCTGCCCCTCTCTCTCTCTCTCTCTCTGTGTCTATCATGAATAAAAAAAAATAAAAAAAAAACAGTTTTAGATTAAGTGGTTATACATTAGGGATATTTTGATAGATCAATCTCTAAGTTCTTCCCTCCCTCAGATGGTTTGATTATTCTTTTTTAAGCTATTCCTCACTTACTTAAAATTTTCACTTGAGGATTAAAATCGTTGATGTCCTCATTATATATATAGCTACTTGTATTCATGGAAACCTTTATAAAATTTTGTGAGATAATTTACTGGGAACTACCATTAAAAAAAGCCTTTAGGGCAGCCCCGGTGGCTCAGCGGTTTAGCGCTACCTTCAGCCTAGGGCGTGATCCTGGAGACTAGGGATCGAGTCCCACATCGGGCTCCCTGCATGGAGCCTGCTTCTCCCTCTGCCTATGTCTCTGCCTCTCTCTCTGTGTCTCTCATGAGTAAATAAATACAATCTTAAAAAAAAAAAAAATGAAACTAAACTGAAACAAACATACGATAGTACATTGAAGTGTTTGCCTACTTTTCTCGTACCATTTAATAAATATTTTAAATGAAATTCTAATCATTAGAACTTCATTAGGACACGATCCTTTAGAAGGATTCCTGCCTTTATCAACTCTGAAAATAAATGATGGAATGGTAGAATTTTGTACCTGTTCCTTTCTGTCTTTCTGCCTTCCCTCCCCCACCCCCTCGCCTTCACCTTATTCAGTCTCATGGTAGTTCATGAACAAAGACTTTTGAGAAATCTTGGCTTCTTCTTGTTTCCCAGAAACAGAAAGAAGCAGCACAGGAATCAAGCACAGCCCAAGAGTAAATGATGAAGGGCATATATATTTGTATTTTAGAACAACTGCTTTCTTTGTGAGGCAAGCTCTTCACTGGGCCCTATTTCTGGCTTGGTGAAAATGGACCTGCCTCTCTTTCTCTTCCATCCTGCCTTTGTCCTTATATTGCATTATTTTTATGAAAATAAAATATGACAAAGTATGGGAACTTAGACTACAGACCTCTAGAGTGTTTAACTATGTAGGATTTTATTAATAATGATATGCTCTTTGTTTCTTTTTTAGGATCGGACTCTGTGATTTTACTCAAAGTGAAAGATTCCCAGGCTCCAAATCCCAGGTAAGCTTTAGAAAAAGGACATTCTTGACATGCTGTTTTCTTTTTAGTTGATAACCTGTGTGTGCTAGGTCCTAATACAGACACTGGGGATAATAGCAGTGAATAAAATGAAAGCTTTGCACTCAAGGAGCTTACATTCTGGTTATACGGGGTGTAAGGAAAGAGATGGGGGACAAATAGTGAACAAATAAATATATATGTCCGGTAGTAATAAATGCTGTGGAGGAAAATAAAGCAGAGTAACATAGAGACTGGGGTTTACGTGGATGTTTATGTGGATGGTCATGGAAAGTCTGATAAGTGACTTTTGAGGAGAGTCATGATAGAGGTGAGAGGAAGAGCCATATAGGAAGATGGGGCTCTTTCATGTTTTTATTACATGCTGAACTAGAATGTGATATGTACTTACTTATGTTCATAGTCAGTGTTCCTTTAGCCTGGTATGTACCCCCTACCTCAACTTGTCTATCTAAAGAAGCAGGAGTCTTTTTCTTATCTTTGAAGTCTCAATTCAAGTATGATCTTTTATATAATACTTCTACATGAAACTTTTTTCTCTGTAATTCAGTAGATTTACTTAGATTGCAATTTCTTTGCCATTGCTGTTTCTGTACCTTAGCAATTCAATTGTTGGAATAATAGTATCAGTTTTTCATTGAGGAAGTTAGAAATAATGAAATGTTCTTGTTCATTTCAGCTTGTGTACCTCTTTGCAGCTCTCCTATATGTCCTGAATTTTAGATATTTAAAGAAAAATTCTCTGTTATAGTTTCTTAAGGAGATTTTATAGTATGGAGTTCTTACTCCTTTTTTTTTTTTTTTTAAAGATTTTGTTTATTTATTCATGAGAGACACACAGAGAGAAAGGCAGAGACCTAGGCAGAGGGAGAAGCAGGCTTCATGCAGGGAGCCTGACGTGGGACTCAATCCCAGGTCTCCAGGATCATGCCCTGGGCTAAAGGCAGTGCTAAACCGCTGAGCCACTCAGGCTGCCCTGGAGTTCTTACTCTTTATAAATTTATTTTCTTGAGTCAGACCTAGATTCTGCTCTTGTCCAGGCATCATGTAACTTCAGACAAGTTACTTTTCTAAACCTTAGTTTCCTTATCAATGAAAATGCCAATATTAATACCTTAGTATTTACTGTGGAGGTTAAAATACACGAAAAACACTTATAAAAGTGTTTTCACATGTACTATGCAAAAGTAGGTATTCCCTCTTGGGAAAAAGTCGATTTCATGTAAAGAGTGCTTTTAGTTCTTTATGGTTTTTTACTCAGTGTGCCTTTCCTTTATGGAAGATTTCTCATAGTGATGCCTGAAGAATGAGATGGAGGGAAAAATGGTCTGTTGGGTAAGGCTGATTGAATAATACTGTTTATCGAAGTTGGAGCCCCCCTCTCCCAAGGCTTGGTTTATTGGCTCTTTATTCTTAATCTCCCACCACTGCCTCTTGGTTAAGTTCTAGCAGGGAAGATCTGCCCTTATTATTTCCCAGAATATGCCATGTCGTTTCCTGTGTTTGTACTGTTATACATGCTGATTCTAACTCTTGAAATTTCCTTTCTGTCCTTGTCTACTTCTTAAATTATTGTTTTGCTTTACAGAATCTGACTTGGGTGTTGTTTTTTTTCTCAAGACGTTTCTCTGACTTCTCTAGATACCATTAGCCTTTTCCTCTAGTACTTCTATCCTTATATCTTGTTCATTACTAATACCTTTGCACTGATCACCTAGTGTTGATCATAATGCCTGGCAGATGATGGGTACTTAGTAAATAAAACATGCATTTTCTTGAAATCCTGAAATGCTCTCTTGAGTAGCTCAGGTACTCATCATCTCCCTGTTGGTTTAAGGCTTTGGTTTATTGAAAGGTGCATTGCAAGAGTAGAAAGCACAGTCTTTGGAATTGGATGCATATAGTTTCTAATTCTGACTTCCAAGAAAGATTATCCTCTGAACCTCAATTTCCTTTGCTCTATACTATGAGTAATAATTCCTTATTAAATAGTCTGTTGAGTATAACTAGTATGAGAATTATCATGAGGCTAAACTACTATAAAACCTCTAGAGCATAATTTCACACGGCACTGAGCGGGTGCTCATAAGTTGTTTTAGTTATTACTGTGTGCTTCAATCATATGAAAAATAATGTATGATCTCTTTGAAAAGCCAAAGATTTTGCTTTCTTCCCTTGCATTTTACCTACCTAAGCCAGCAAATACCTTGATCCATTGAAGAGAAGTACTTTTCCCTTAAATTATTCATTTATTCAATGAGGAGTGAGTACCTGCTGTGTACTAGGCACTATTCTTGGTGCAGAGGATACGGTAGTAAATACGAAACACAAAAATTCCTATCCTCATTAAGTTTATGGTCTAATAAAAGAAGCAGATAAATTTCAATAGCATGATCTAATACCATTAAATTCTGGGGAATTCTTGTCACTTCTTTATATTGTGCAATAAATGTGTTTTCATGTTCACTTGTTTTTAGTATCACACACTAAGCCCCTCACAGTGCTACCACTGATCTTTGTGGCTTTTTATCGTTGTTACATCAGTGTTCACTGTGCCAAGGGTGTAGGCTGCTTATCATATGTTTTCCCCTTATTAACCTCAGTGACAGTGTGGAGGCAATAGAATAGCATGTTCATTGTTAAATCCCAGCCTAAGGATGACTGGGAATACTGATTCTCAAAAGATAGGCAAAGGAGAAAGGGATAGTCTGTCTGTCTGTCTCTCTCTCTTTTAAAGATTTTATTTATTTATTCATGAGAGACACAGAGAGAGGCAGAGACACAGGTCGAGGGAGAAGCAGGCTCCCTACCAGGAGCCCGATATGGAACTCAATCCCAGATCCTGGGATCCCACCCTGGGCCAAAGGCAGACACCCAACTGCTGAGCCACCCAGGCGTCCCAGGAATAGTCTCTTGAGTCCTTTCCTTCACTAGGACAGACTGTAGCAATTGAAGAACTGAATGGGACTCTGATTTCCATATTTTACAAATCTGAAACTAAGACCCATGGAAATGAAGTGACTTGTTCAAAGTCACAAAGTGAATCAGGGACCACTCTGGAAAATCCAGGTTTCTTAACTCCCAATTTGATGCTTTGCTCTGTTTACTTGTTCTGTGTATCTAAAAGTTTTCTTTGGAAAAGTGTTCACTCTTCTGTTTGTTTCTGTGGGAGATCCTTCAGTTAGGGATTGGCGAGGAGATGAGGACATTTGAGAAGAGCTAGAGGCTCTACGAGAGAGAACATGCCTGTAACGCTTCTGCTAAGCATTATTCATTTGGATTGTCAGCAAGAGCTGCATTGATTGGATTTGGTCGCTCATCTTTAGAGTGGAGTTGTATTGCTGATTTTCCACTGTGATGCATTGGCTCACTAGCAATTTGATATCGACTCTTGTGTCGGTGGGGATTTTCAGTGTTCAGTATGATTTGGTTGAATATATTTTGATTCAAGTAGACTGACAAGAAGTCGTCCAAGATTTGACTAAATCATTAATAAGTCTGTCAGTCTGAACCATTTGGGAGGAGTAATGTTATAGCTTACCATATTATCTTGACAAGTGGTGTACTCCTCCGCGTCATACTGGTCTCTTCATGCAGGTAAAGAGCTATGCTACAGTTAATTTCTCTGCTGAACTTTGAGTCATCTTTTAAACTAGTATAAACACAAATGACTCATATTCTTTTAGTTCCCAGTTGCCATTGTTTTATGTAATTTAGGACCTTTTATTTACTGCATACATAAAAGCATTCTTGTAAATTGTTTAAATGGTAAATTTTCTTGGTGAAAATATTTGAATTTTCTTAGAAGCCTCCTGTTCATTTGTCATTTTCTTCTCCCACCCATAGTCCTACTTTTTTCCAGGCAGAGCTGTGGATCAAAGAATTGTAAGTTGTTATTTTTTGGCATCATTTTTCCTTCTCCATCACTTCCTTTCCAGTTAGAAGTAGTTAGCTGATCATCCTACCTATATTTAATCAGCAAATATTCCCTATTTAATATAAATTTATATAACAACTTTT
The DNA here is from genome assembly GCF_011100685.1 of Canis lupus familiaris. Lineage (NCBI taxonomy): Eukaryota > Metazoa > Chordata > Mammalia > Carnivora > Canidae > Canis > Canis lupus. Next base: position 39,899,773 of record NC_049248.1, on the reverse strand, counting down.
AAGTTATTGGGTTTTTAGAGTTCTATTGGGGTTAGAACATTTCTATGCTCAGGTTTATTAAATATATAACAGCTGCTGAAACTAAATTGAGTTGGAAAACTTTCAAAGTTAGGTTACATAGAAGGGAAAATAAATGCCACAATTTTCACAATGATCAAACTAATTTATTGAATAATTCACATTTCTGGAATTTGCAAAATTACTGAAAGTTTTTAGTCTCCAGTTTCAGTAACTCACTTTGAGTTATCCAAATCCCTGGTCTTGTTCATTTTATAGAGAAAAAAAATTAACTCATATTTTAATTTTGGATCATAAATACTTGAATTAAAACCTCAGTGATATATTATTTGCTCTTTTGAGATTCAGTCTCATTTTTGGGTTTCTAGAATGAAGCTTCAGTTTCTCTATAATCTTAGAAGCATGCTTTAAAAAAAAAAAGGACTACACATTTACAAATATCCACAAAAGTCACCTGTTCAGATTTAGCAGTAAATTAATGATTTTCATCATTTCAATAAAATTAGGATAATTTTAATAATACCATGTGGTTTCTCTCAAAATATCAGTGTAGTGATAGAATTAGTGATATTTTAATATTTCTCTTAAAATATCAGTGTAGTGTAAGGATTTTAGACTTTATGTTCAATGCTCATTGTGCAATGTGCATGATACTAAGACAGTGGTCTGCTTTTGTGTCATGTTCCTTTTCATTTCCTAGAACTAGTGTTTATGATTCTCGAGCACGGGAGAGATTGCGCCAGATTGAAGAGCAGAAAGCACTGGCATTGCAGCTTCAAAATCAGGTAACAAAAAATTGAGGATAAGATTGTAAATAAATAGCATATCCAAGTTGAAACTAATTTGGAAGATTACCTGGATTTGGGATCAAAGCAATTATAATTGCAAGATGTTATGGTGGCATAGCATTATATGATTAGTGTATATCCTTGATCTCTCCAGCTAGTCCTACTCAGTGTATGTAGACAAGGAGTAGTTTTCTTTATCCCACTTACTCTAAAGTTCTGTTTTGCAGAGATTGCAGGAACAGGAACATTCAGTACATGATTCAGTAGAACTACATCTTCGTGTACCTCTTGAAAAGGAGATCCCTGTCACAATCACCCAAGAAACAGAAAAGAAAGGTCATAAGTTAACTGATAGTGAAGATGAATTTCCTGAAATCACAGAGGTAAATTACATACTACAGACTCTTGTGCTAGCAAGTGTGTTTAGAAAAAATACTTTGAATGAACTTCAACCACAGAAATAACAGAACACCTGGCATTTAAATTTAAATTTAAATTGTATTCCTCTTATTAGAGGATTATTGAAAATTGAGGAAAGACTTATGGGTGGCTTTTCACAGCTTTAGCGAAAAAAAACATTAAATTTATGTTTCATTTTATGTACATTTTTACTTTTAACGTATGTGTTTGACATCAAATAGTAAGTTGAGACTTAGTATTTTTTAAGTAATATAAAATCAGTATAAAAATTTGGAAAATATATGAAAGTCTAAGTATATTGTAAGATAATCTGTTCTGTAATCTGTTCTTCTGTTTATAAAATTATCATATAGCTGGTAAGTAGAACACATTTATTAAAGTTGTGATGGATTCCATAATTTACCTTTAAAAAGCCCAAATTTTTTTAGGAAAAAGTGTCTGAAAGATACTACCTTTATCCCCTTACTACCTTTTGGAAAAGGTTCTATTTATTAGGAAATCCTGTGGACCAAAGATATGAAATATAATTAGGTCTTTTTTGTGAACTTAGAAAATTTGATAGCAGAAGGTTATTTCAGACTTAGGAATAAAAGAAAGAAGGGTCTGAAATGTTGTACTGCTGATAAGGGAGGACAAGATGGGATGAAAAGAAGTGACCCAGGAGATTACTGGAAGGAATAGAAATCAAACCAAAATGTTAGAAGTAAACAGTTGATTACTGATAAATATAGTCTGGGGATTATATGGGACTTGGTGAGAAATCTAATGTGTCTTAGCCATGTATGCTTCATCTCTGGCACCTCTTGGTTCCCTAGGAAATGGAGAAAGAAATAAAGAATGTATTTCGTAATGGGAATCAGGATGAAGTTCTGAGTGAAGCATTCCGCTTGACCATTACACGCAAAGATATTCAAACTCTAAACCATCTGAACTGGCTCAATGATGAGGTAATCTTGTACTTTTTTGTATTCAAACAGTAAGTGAACATTAAATGGAAACTAAATCAAGCATTATCTCAGTGTTTCTCGAAGTATGGTCCTCAGATGGCCTACCCCGTTCTCCTGAGTGAGTATGAGGCATTGTGGTAGAGATACACATTTTAAACAAGTACCTCAGTTGATTTTTTTTTTATGTACCTTTGAGTCTAAGAATTGATGATTTACCTTTCTCTGTTTGGAAGATTTAGACACTGAGGGAGAGGACATTCACTCTCACTCTCTTTAAGGCACCTACCCTGCAGTTCACATTGTTTAAGCAAATATTTAATAACTTTGACTATGTTATAGCATGAAGGAGTACTTTGGGATTTCCATCAGGGCTTCCATTTCTACTTCCTTTTTCATCTGTACTTGTTCCAGTTCACATAGGTTATGAGAGATAAGCTTTCTAAAGTAGCCTAGTTATACATGATATTTTTTTAAACTGACACTGAAAAAGCTATATTATTAAATATTTGATGTACTGGGTTGAGAGAAAGCTATGGCCCCCAGCTCTTGCTAATAATTTTTTATTTATTTTATTTATTCATGAGAGACGCAGAGAGAGAGAAAGGCAGAGACCTAGGCAGAGGGAGAAGCAGGCTTCATGCAGGGAACCCGACATGGGACTCGATCCTGGGACCCTGGGAGCCAAAGGCAGACACTCAACCGCTGAGCCACCCAGGCGTTCCTCCTGCTAATAATTTTAAGTAGATTAATTACACTACAGTCTTTAATCTGTCCCCATTCTTAAACTTGTAAGAGCCTGTTTTATTTTAGAAGAATATTTTTCACTTCAAAAGAAGAGAATGGGGTTGGGTTTTTTCCTCTAAGTACCTGCTTCCTTCCTTAGGCCCAGTAGAAGCATCCCTGCCTGATATTTTGGGTATACTCAAAACTTTACAGCCATGGAAGATTTTGAGATACTCTATATAGTAAGCACCAGATATTCTAGATATCTATAATCTGATTTTGTAAGCTCAGGCTCCTCCAAATAATAACTCACCAACATCTATTGAGCATTTACATTATGTTGGACACTGCTGTGTTTTATGTATTCTATTCAGATAATAGTCACCATAAACCTTAGAGGTATATACTGTAGTTTTATCCATTTCTATTTTATAGGTAAAGAAACAAAGGCATAGAAAGATTAAGAAACTTGGAAGGTTACATGCCTAGTAAAGCAGAGCCAGGATTTAGACCCAAGCAATAGGTCTTATCTACTATATTGTACTGCCTCAGAATCCTAAATTGGATCCTGTCTTAGGATTAGATGTATAGAATTTGAGAGCCATATGCCATGCCCAGCATGTTGTTTTTTTTCTGGGGGCAGCTGGATTAGTCCCATTCTCTTTGCCACTGATCGGTTTCTAAAATATAGATTTCAGAAGTTAATCACTCCGTGAAAAATATCTTTGACAAAGAGTGGTAAGGAAGGTATGTTTGATACTGTCTTGTGTTAGGGGAAAGCATTCTTGCTTCTTTTGGTTCAGAAGAGTGATATTTGAACATTGGATCAAATAACAGGAAAAAAAAAGAGTTCAGCCAGATTAAAGAGCAAAATAGAAATCAAGGACAGTTCAAAGTATCCATCAATTAAATGTTTTTGATGTGAAGACATTGATTTGTGGTTTCTTGCTGTCTTGTGCCTCTCACTGCTAAATGGAAAGGAGTCAGTTATTCTACAGGCATTGTAACCCATTTGTTGTAGATTATGCAAAGCCTCCTAGAGGGCAGCAGTGAGTAAGATATGAGCTGAGTCGGTGCTGTCTACCGTGGCAGTTAATTTGGTGAGATCCCTTACAGAGGCAGCATTCATCAGGACATGTTTTCCATTCCTTTGGCCCATCAAAGGTTGGATTTTTAGCAAGCAAAGTTAGTGGAAATTACATTATTTAGAAAAGTCAAGGAGAAGGAAATATTCCTTGTCTACTTTATCTCTACCACACCTACCCATAACTTTTGTAGAGAGTGCTTACTTGTCTTCTGAGTTTAGAATGTTAACCTTGAAAGCAGGTACCAATTCACATGTCCATGATGATGATAACTATTTTGAAAAGCACCATTTTCAAAGTACTGTACTTCTCAGGCTTTCAAAGTTATTGTCCTTGAGAAGCTAACATTCTGATGAGGAATTAGTAGACATCCCTAAGTATTAATATTCATTTAAAAATACATAATTCTTTTTTCTGTTAAGAACTCTGAGTCTTCTTTTGCAAGTAATTCGTGCTCTCTTCAATCCTGTTCTTCCCTCAAATAGATATTTTCATTAATAGCCATTTCTTTTCTTTCTATATCTCCTGTCAGTTTTATAAGCTATTGTAAGTCCTTCTCCAAAATAAGGTGATTGGCATATTATTCTTACCATTTTATAGGCAATGGAAGTGTCTGGAAGTGGAAGTGAAACAGATGTGAATAATTTATAAGGAAAATAAAATCCAGAAGTCCTATATTTGGAATATGTGGAGAAAGCAGTTAGGCTACTCTTTCTCTGGTCTTGTTCCTAAAATAAGAGTAGGCTACATTGCTTATTTACAAAATAGGCTTTCAAGCATTTTTCATGAATGGATTTATGTATAGATGAATAGTTAAATTCTGTATAGCTTCAAAGGACTAATGATTGGTTGATAGGACTGACATTTTTAACTCACTGTAAGAAAATGAAACTTCTCAGAAATGGAATATGGGGATTGGTTATCTTTGTCAATGCAAAAGGAGCTGGAAGGCTGATGACACCAGGGACATTATAGATGGGGATTTCCCTACTGGGTCTGGTGATAAGTTATTAATAGAAATATCTAATTAAAGGAAGGAGGTCAGAGTTAAAGAGGAGGAATTCGTTGCAAAAGTGGATTGAGAATCACAATCAAGAAACAAGAAGAGAATATTTTTAAATGGATATCAACACTAAAAATTATTTGTTGATTCCTGGCAATTGCATTAGATAACCTCTGTGATCCAATAGCTTGATGACTCTGCTTTATGGCCTGATGATTCTACTTTTTAGAGGGCCTAAATGTTGTTTTATAAGGCATCAGATAAATTTAAAAATATATGGAAATTTTTTAGGCATATAAGTAAATGGATCTGACTTCTGCTTCTGGTCATGATAGAATGAAATGGATCAGGTTTACCCTTTCGGCTTAACTAGAAAATGAAATAAAACATGAAACAATTTTTGGACAATAGATAACAGAGATCCCTGAGATAAGGAAAATGAAAAAGATGAGCTGATGATTTCTCCCACCTCACTATTGTGGTCTGTTGAGTGTGGAGAGCTAGTAGAATCTGGCAGTGCCTGACAGTCTTGCTCAGTGGAGGAGACATTGCTCAGAGTTCGGGGAGGTGAAAGTGGGCCAAGATTTGTGAAGTAAAATACTGAAGGGAAGGTTGCTGTGCAAAGAAATCTCCAGAGATGTACAGAGGCCCCCCTCAAATCTTTGGCTGAGCCCTGATCTATATGTAGATAGGAAGAAACTACAGAGGCTGGGTAAAGAACCACCAGAAAGAAGGAATCAGAACAAAGCTTAGAGCTAACAGGTGGTTAGAATAGTTCATATTCCAACTAGTTAGAGTGGAAAAATCATGAGGCACTGAATAGTGGCCTCTAAAGGATATTACCTCAGAAGTGGGTCCAAACTGGTCCTAGAATAAAGGCCACTCTGGACCTGTGGTAGCAAAGTTAAATACAAATTTTGAAAGCTTGAAACTGATCCAAGTGACTTAGCTATATCCCAGAACAAAAGCCCAATGATATTTAAAGAAATACAAACATATTCTAGTAATAACAAAACCCAATAACATGAAATCACAGTGTCTAGCATCCATTCAAAAATTATGCAAGGTGGAAGGAAAATACAACTTATTACGAGGGAAAAAACAGTTTCTAAAAATACCCCGAAATGACAAAAATGACAGAACTAGCATAGACTGGAAGGATATTAAAACAGATATTATAAACACACTCCATATGTTCAGGAGTTTAGAGGAAAATTGACATGATGATGAGAAAAATGGAAGAAGTAAAAGACCCAAACTGAACTTCTAAGGGATGAAAAATATAGTATCTGAAATAAAAAAATACATGGGGATCCCTGGGTGGCGCAGCGGTTTAGCGCCTGCCTTTGGCCCAGGGCGCGATCCTGGAGACCCGGGATCGAATCCCACGTCGGGCTCCCGGTGCACGGAGCCTGCTTCTCCCTCTGCCTGTGTCTCTGCCTCTCTCTCTCTCTCTCTGTGTGTGTGTGTGTGACTATCATAAATAAATAAAAAATTAAAAAAAAATACATGGGATTAACAGATTGGACACTACAGAAGAAAAAAAAACAGTGAAGTAGAAGATATAGTAATAGGAACCATCCAAGTGAAACAAAAAAGGCTGAAGAAAGAGGAGTATATATGAGCTGAGGGACCGTCTCAGGCGTTCTGAGTATGTAATTAGAGTCTCAGAAGGAAAGAGGAGATGAGATGTAGGTGGTATCAGAAAAAAAATTTTTTGAATAAATAATGGTAGATTTTCCTAATTTGGAAACTTAATGCTGACAGATCCAAGAAATTCAGCATACCCCAAGTAGAAGAGACACCACACTAAAAAATACAATAACCGAGTTGCTGAAAATCAGTGATAAAGAAAAAAAAATAAAAGCAACCAGAGGAAAAGAGACATATTATGTACTAGAGGAATACATAATGTGTTTCTGACAGAAATACATATAGGCCAAAAGACAGTATAGCTACATTTTTAAGGTACTGAAGAAAATAAAAATCTTGTCAACTTACATTCTTTATGCAGCCAATATATCTTTCAAAAAAACTTTTTTTTCGGACAGATTCTGAGAGAATGGATCACCAGCAGACCTGTATTAAAAAAAAATATTGAAGGATATTTTTTACACAGAATATAACAGTGGAAATTTCGATCTACACAAAGGAATGAAGAGCAGTAGAAATGCTCTCATTTTTTAATATCTCTGTAAGACAGTTGACTAGTTAAAACAAACGTATTGTGGGGTTTATAATGTAAAATATGACAATCAATACAAAAGAAGGGGGAAGTGGAAGTACATATGACTCTAAGATTCTTACAGAGTACATGAAGTGACATAATGTTATATGAAGATAGACTATCATAAGGTAAAGAACTATATTATAAACCCTGGAGCAGGGATCCCTGGGTGGCGCAGCGGTTTGGTGCCTGCCTTTGGCCCAGGGCGCGATCCTGGAGACCCGGGATCGAATCACACATCGGGCTCCCAGTGCATGGAGCCTGCTTCTCCCTCTGCCTGTGTCTCTGCCTCTCTCTCTCTCTCTCTGTGACTATCATAAATAAATAAATTTAAAAAATAATAAAAATAAACCCTGGAGCAACCACTGAAAAACAAAAATACAAACCAAAGAGGTATAGTTAATAAGCAAATAATGAGGATAAAATGGAAAAAAATACTCCAAAGGAGGGCTTGAAAAGAAGAAAGAAGATGCAAAGAACAGATGGGACAAATAGAAAAAAAGAGCATGATGGTAGACTTAAACCCATTGGTATCAATAATCACATTAAATGTAAACGATCTATCCCAGCATGCCTGATACAAATATAACATGAGGCACATATGTAATTTTAAATTTTCTGGTAGTCACATTGAGTAAAAACAAACAAAAAATGGTAAAATTAATTTAAAAAACTTTTAAATTTATTTATTAGAGCATGAGGGGAGAAGCAGACTCCCCACCGAGCAGGGAGCTCCACTTGGGGCTCGATCCCAGTACCCTGGGATCATAACCTGAGCTGAAGGCAGATGCTTAACTGACTGAGCCACCCAAGGTCCCCAGTGGAATTAATTTTAATAACATATTTTACTTAACATGGGATGCCTGGGTGGCTCAGCAGTTGAGCATCTGCCTGTCTCTCTCTCTCTCTCTCTCTCTCTCTCTCTCTCTCTGTGTGTGTGTGTCTCTCATGAATACATAAATAAATAAAATCTTAAAATATATATATATTTTACTTAACACAATATATATAAAATATGTCATTTTGGCATTTAATAAATATTAAAATTTTATTAGAGATATGTTACCTTTTCTTTAAAATATAGTACCCATTTTATACTTACAGCATATTTATACTTATAGCACAGTTTGGATTAGTCATATTTTAAGTGCTCAATAGTCACATTCAACTAGTGGCTACCATATTGGACGGTGTAGATTAAACATCCAGTTAAAAGGCACAGCTTGTCAGATTGGGTAAGAAAAACATCTGTCTACAAGAAATCCATTTTATTTATTTATTTATTTATTTAGAAATTTCCTGGATTTTTTTTTCTTTTTTTTTTTTAGTAATCTCTACACCCAACATGGGGCTCAAACTTAAGACCCTGAGATCAAGAGTTGCATGCTCTCCTGACTGAGGCAGCTTGGCTCCCAAGAAACTCATTTTATTTAAGATTTTATTTATTATTTGAGAGTGAGAGTGAGAGCCACAAGCAGGGGAGTAGCAGAGAGAGAGGGGGAGAAGTAGGGAGCTGAATAGGGAGCACAATGTGAGGCTTTATCCCAAGACCCCTGGGATCATGACTTGACCTGAAGGCAGAGGCTTCACTGAGCTACCCAGGCACCCCAAGAAACCCATTTTTTAAAAAATTTTTATTATTTATTTATTTATGATAGTCACACAGAGAGAGAGAGGCAGAGACACAGGCAGAGGGAGAAGCAGGCTCCATGCACCGGGAGCCCGACGTGGGATTCGATCCCGGGTCTCCAGGATCGCGCCCTGGGCCAAAGGCAGGCACCAAACCACTGCGCCACCCAGGGATCCCAAGAAACCCATTTTAAATGTGAGGACACAATCACAAGTAGGTTAAAAGTAAAAGGATAGAAAAAATATTCCATGTAAAAACTAATCAAGAGAAAGAAGTAACTATATTAATATCATACCAAGTAGATTTCAAAGCAAAGAATATTACCAGTGACAGACATTTTGAAAGGGATAAGTTCAAAAGGACTTAATCTAAATATATATAAACCTATAAGAGAAGTTCAAAATATCTGAAGCAAAACTTACAGAACTGAAAGAAGAAATAGATAAATTTATCATTATCGTTGGAGATTTCAGCACTTCTCTCAACAATCAGTAGGAGAAATAGAAAATCATCAAGGATGTAGAAAGCCAGAGTAGGTAGATGGATACCATCTACCCAAATGCTTGTGGGCAAGAAATACTTTGTCCTTTACACAGCACTAAATGTGTCCCATCCCATGTGGAGAAACAGGATGATGCTGCACTTCTGGGATCTTCATTTTCCCTCCAAGATTCTTTCCTTCCTGTCATCCCGTACTACTAATTTATGTGGATGAATTGGGAAAATAGCAAGCAGCCAAGTCTTTATTTCTGGTTTTATTTTGCAAACCCTTGTTAATTATTGTCAGTTGTTTCCAAAATGCAAAAGCACTAGACTGTTGGAATACTGTATTTCTGACTTTTTCCCAGCTAGGGAAATGCCATAAAGAAATGACTAATAGCGTATGTGGGGTGTGAGGAAATGCAGGAGGAATTAAGGTAGAATCTGTATAGCATACTGACTGATGATCAAGCTAACCAGGCCAACCAGTTACCTATTTTTAAGTCTCTGAAAGCAAAGAGGTGTCTTTCAGCTGTTCTGCATCACAATAGCCTTGTGTATAAAGGAAGTATTCTTACTTGATTGATAGAGGGGACTTAGGAAGTAAGACTTAAAAGGACGGGTGGGTGGCTCAGCGGTTTAGTGCCTGCCTTGGGCTCAGGGCGAGATCCTGGGGTCCCAGAATCAAGTCCCACATTGGGCTCCCTGCATGGAGCCTGCTTCTCCCTCTGCCTGTGTCTCTGCTTCTCTCTCTCTGTGTCTCTCATGAATAAATAAATAAAAATCTTAAAAAAAAAAAAAAAAAGAAAGAAGTAAGACTTAATAAGGGATATACCAAGGTCATCTGATTTTATTGTGGAATCAGCATCTGAAATTAGAGCATGTAACTCTTTGTCTAACATTCTTTCATAACAAAAGTGGAAATGGGGAATTAGTTGGTAGTGATCAGAGCTTTCTGGTTGTTTCCAAGGAGCCGTTAAATTTAATTTAAATTTAAGTAATGCTCAATAAAGAGAGAAAATGGCTTGTAGAACATTAAGCCCAACTAGACAAGCCTAACACAAGGAATAGGTTTTCCTTAGGAAATAAAAACTCGTTTCATAAGAAGGGGGGGAAAAACTAGAGAAAATGAGATAAATTATTTAAGTGAATATGATGTGTCTGCCATATGCAGTGCACTCTTAACGTGTAGAATAAAATGATCAGAATGGAAATTTTAGTGTTTCAACATGATTCATTGATAGATTCCACATCATTATAGTCAAAGTGTTTCTTAATAGAACAAGTCCTTTTGATAAACCAGGGATTTATGCAGGGTCACAGGGAGAATAGTCATTACGGTTGTCACAACTCCATAAAAATAGGTGTTGCCTGCCTGTCTTTGTCTAAAACTTTAGCAGTGGTTCTAATCATTTGTTACTTGGAATTGCATATGAGAAAAATCCTGGGTATATGTTCACAGTGAGGGATGCAATGCATAGAGCTTACCTAAAGTCTGCTTTGTGTATTAATTAGGTTAGATCTTAGGAGTGAATGATCTTCTGACTCATAGTATTTAAGTGTTACTGCATGGCTGGTCTTTTGGGCATTGTGGTCGACAAGGCTAGATTTAATTTAAACAACCGAACAGGGAGGTCAAGGTGAAAATGTAGAGAAGTAAAACAGGAAAAAGCTTTTTTTGCCTTAAAACTTGTCTTAGTTTCTACTTAGGACCAGTGTTAACGCCCAAAACTTTCAGAATGTTTTTTATTTTTTATTTTTCCTGAGCCAATTAGAAAGGTTCAGTGGGACCTGAGTGGCTCAGTCAGTTAAGTGTCTGATTCTTGGTTTCGGCTCAGGTCCAGATCTCAGGGTCCTGAGTTCCATTGGTGTCAGGTTCTATGCTCAGCAGGGAGTCTGTGGAAGATTCTTTCCCTCTGCGCTTCCCCCAAGTGGGACTTGTGCGCACACTCTCTCTCATATAAAATAAACCTTAAAAAAAAAAAAGAAAAGGTTCAGAGTGTAAAGTTGGAAAGGGTTAAAAGTTAAGATTTTACTGTTAGTGAGATGTTTTCCTTCTAAATGGGTGAGAAAACAATAGTTTGGCAGGTCTACTGGGTGAGAAGGAAGATACAAATAGCAATGGTCATTTATGTCATTGTGGTAACATACAGGAAAAGGATTGAGTCTTTAGTTTAAAAACATTGTAGGCTTTTCTTTTAAAGAGAAGCTTTTCCAACTTCAGCCTGGCAGCTCTTCAAATAAAATCACAAAGGAACAAGACACTATAAACAACAGTCCTATCCCCCAAAAAGCACTGCATAGACAAGCAGGCGCTCATGGCCAAGGCTGTGAAGGCAGCAGGAAGGGCAGATCCTGAGGCACTGGAGCTACAGCAAGCAAACAGACAAGTGTGGGTCCCCAAAAGAGGGACAGGTAGACCAACACTGGCAGTTGTCCCCAGATGCTGGTATATTGGCAAGACAAACAGTAGCACAGGGCTGATTGACCACTTTTAGCCCCCTATTTGTTTTTGTTTGTTTGTTTGTTTGTTTTTTAAATATTTTTTTATTTATTCATGAGAGGCACACAGAGAGAAAGAGAGGCAGAGACACAGGCAGAGGGAGAAGCAGGTTCCATGCAGGGAGCCTGACGTGGGACTTGATCCCGGGTCTCCAGGATCACACCCTGAGCCGAAGGCAGCACCAAACTGCTGAGCCACCAGGGCTGCCCTTAGCCCCCTATTTGAAGGGGAATTTGAGATCTCTTGGGAACTAAGAGAGTCTTACATGCAGAAAGGCTCTCCCTGTGGTGGGGAAAGGGACCCTTGTCTTCACAAAATATAAGCAAATGCTCTATCACTGCTTCTCTTTGATCTTACGCACTGTGATCCCTTCTCTCATTTCTTTTTCCTTCATCTTCAGCCCTCCTCTGTGAGTTGACATGTAGGATTCTTTTTGTTCTCTAACTACTAGCTTGTTTTTTTGGTAGAACTGTGTCTTGGCCAAACTATGGCAATTTTCCTCATTTGGACAGAGTAATAGCTGCAAAACTGAGGAAACTGGGATCTCAGTTCTGCCTCAGATGTCAGATTATACATCAGCTGATGAGGAGAACATTGAGGCCACCAAGCTCTCTCCTACTGGGATACGAGGGAAATGAAAAAGAGCCCAGATCACTCCTTAAAGCTGACTAACAAACTGACTTTGGAGGAGGCCATTTCCCTTGCAGTGGAGAAACCTTGGTTGGAGGTAGAACTAAAGCCATGGAAGAGGGATTCTCAAAGAAAATAGACAATGTGTATCCTAATCATTAGGTCTCTTACTACTTAAGCTGGGTTGGTCTTTAGCTTTATAATCCATGCTCTCAAAATAAAAATGTAAGAATAAGAAACCAAACAACAACAACAACAAAAAAAAAAAAAAAAAAAAAAAGGAAACCAAACAACCTGGCTGTGTAAATTTAACTTCATTGGCTTCTGGAACTCTTTCCTCCTAAAAAAAAAAAAAAAAAAAAAAGAAAAGGAAAATTATGGATAGCATGATACTCATTTATGTCATTCTTTTTTACTTCAGGTTAATGATCCCAAAGGTGATACCCTTCTGATGGGCACCTAAAGGAGATACATTTCCACGGCTTTCATGTGTTAGATTGTCCTTATCTTTTTGCCTGATTCTTTGCACATTCTGCTGGAGTCCGTATTGCTTTTTACAGTATATGACTTGTTTACCCCATGGAAGGTTTGGCTTACAGTGACTGATGGGTCATCTACCTCTTCACCTCGCCCCTTGGATTGAAGGGCTTAGCCTCATAACATGACTAATATTGTGGGATGAGTAGAATACCAGAGGAATCAATTCCTTCTTGCTGGTTTTCCCTCACTAGAGAATGTAGTTTTATTGCCTAGAAATCTCTGCTTTGTTGGGCAGGTCTTCTACATTCCTGGCTGCCTATCACAAGCCTAGAATTGTCTTTTGGCACCATTGTCCTTGGGGACAGAATTAGATTGAAAACCTCAGTTTGAGAAATCTGTGATCCTAATTAGGTTTTGATTCATGATCATTATTTAAAATAACTGAGCTCCAGGTATCTGTTGGGCATCACACTAGGCAGAGGATCAGCCATGACCCAAGTCCAGAGGGTTGGGCCTGTTGCTCAGTCTTCAGAGATGAAGGCAGAACAGTGTCTTTCTTCAGTCCTAGTCTTCCCCTCCTCCCCCCCCCCCCCCCCCCCACCCTCAGAGCTCTGCTTCATGGCAGTGTGGTTTCCCTGCGACTGCCTCGGCATCTTCATCTATAGGCCCTTTCTCTAGTCTAGACCATGTTTCGGTGTGTTCCTGGCAGTGTTCCCTGCTGCCTACCCAGTATGTAGTTGCCTACTGTTGGGCAGTAGCTCACTGCTCTGGCATCCTAGTGTGTAAATATTTGTCAAAGGACAGGGGCGTTTTCCCATTCCCCAAAAAGCATTCTGAAAAATGTGCCTGTTTTCTTAGTCATATTTCCAAGCTGTGGATCAGTTAGCCCATTCATTCCTTGCAGTTGACAGACACTGGCCTGGCCTCAGCTGGCCACATAAAGTAGGTATGCAGTAACTTCCGGCACAGTAACTTTCAGGCTTTAGTACCAGGGAGTCCTGGACCTAAAGGGGCTGTAGTCGACATAGTCACTATTAGAGAATAAATTGTTTTGTTAATAGAAAGAATCTTTTATCTTCCATATCAAGCATTCAGATCTCTTACAGTCATACTTGATATTGGTGACATATATGGAATCAACAAAAATGAGGAAGCAAACCATATAGATTCTGGAGGAAAACTTGACTCTTCATGTTAGTGACTGGATTTTCATGTCTCATGTAATGTAGGTTTTTATACAACATCCATGTCTGCCTCTGTAAAGATGACAATGTTGAGCTACTGTCAGTTGAGAGGTGTTTTTTTCAGTATAGTGGATGGTTTATCCTGTCACTCAATTCTACTTGAAACCAGAGCCGTTCGCCTCTACAAGCCAACTTATTAGGCTGAAAAGGCAGTCTTTAGTCATGGAACAGTTTTCTGTCTGTGCAAAACCAGGTGACTCACACAAAGGATTGAACTATTGGTCTTTGCTGTATTACACTAAACTGAGCTCAGGATTTATTTAAGTTGCTCACCCATTCCCAGTAGATTAAAGTACCTCTCATGTGTCTCATCAACTGCTTGGTTCCTTCCTTTCCTTTTCTCTTAAGTGTTTTCTTCTAGCATTCCTTCCTCCTCCTTCTCATTTTTGGATCTAATCCTCAGTCTTCTACAGATCTGACCAGCATGCCCCATATGGATCCTCAACCCCATAAGATATCTGTAGATCTGTACATCTACATCTCTATATCAGTTTTTCTGTTTTCACTGTTTATAAGCCCCTCAACCTTCCAGAATTTGATGCAGGGACATGAGGCTTTGGGGTGTTGAAGTCTCAATTGATTACGAAACAATAACATATGCTCTGCAACACAGCAACTGCTTTTCCTTCACACAACACAACTATTTTAGGGACTGAGTATCTATTTTAATACATTTAATTTCTTCCCACAGATCATCAATTTCTACATGAATATGTTGATGGAGCGAAGTAAAGAGAAGGGATTGCCAAGTGTGCATGCATTTAATACCTTTTTCTTCACTAAGTTAAAAACGGCCGGTTATCAGGCAGTGAAACGTTGGACAAAGAAAGTGGATGTATTTTCTGTTGACATTCTTTTGGTGCCCATTCACCTGGGAGTGCACTGGTGTCTTGCTGTGAGTACCTCTCTTACTTTCAATCAAATTTAAAAGAAATCTACGTAATTAATAGAATATAGAGAGGAGTGAGTTTGTAATTTGACATTTTCACTGGGTGATTGTGAGAAAGAATAGTAAAACGTTGGCTAAAAATTGGATAGATCAGTGAACTTCCTGTCAAGAGTGGGAGATACTTAGACTTTGAAGAAAGTTGTGGAATTTCCTTTTCTGGAAATATTTAAAAGGGAGTTGTAAGTCTAAACAGTCTCAAGGAAAGGCATGGGGAGAAAAAGTGACTTCTTAGTGATACTGCCAACTCAGATTCTGTGACTTATTTTCTGCCTAATTATGATTTGCCTTGCATATTTGGTAATTTAATATTTTTATGACTCTTTGAGAACATACATACATTCATTTAATATGTTAATAAAAATATAAAAGTTATCTCACAGTCTATTTTGAATTATATTTGAAAAGCATAAAGCCAGAGTGCCTGGGTGGCTTGTCAGTTAAACATGTGCCTTTGGCTCAGGTCATGATCTCAGGGTCCTGGGATCAAGCCTTGATCGACTCCCTGCTGAGCAGGGAGTCTGCTGTTCCCTTTGCCCCTCCCCCTGCTCATGCTCCCAGCTCCCTTCCTCTCTCCCTCCCTCTCTATCTCAAATAAATAAATAAAACCTAAAAAAGAAAAGCATAAAGCCAAAGAGAAAACTTCCACAGAAAGAAACAAAACCCTGAATATTTTATCATCTTTCTGAAACCCTGTGGCAATGATCTCATTCATCTTATAGTCTCTAAAGAGCGTGTGTGTCTTCACTGTTGTCCACATGGCAGATGGAGAACCTAAATACTAGAAAAAAAGATTTCAGGGCCGTTAATGAGGCCACTCATTACTATTTACATAGTGCTATGTAAATAGTCCCCTTGTTCTTTCCTCTGCAGTTTAAGCATGGTATAGTGCAAAGTATCAATCAAACTTGTCATGGTGCTGTAGGAAATCTGGCAGAAAGTTTCAAATTCCAGGGAAGCATAAGCTGAGAAACTATTTTTCTTATTTTATGAATACACAAATATTTTTATTCCCAGGTTGTGGACTTCCGAAAGAAGAATATTACCTATTATGACTCTATGGGTGGGATAAACAATGAAGCTTGCAGGATCCTCCTGTAAGTAGGGAGTTGAGAACAAAAGAGTTTGGTGTTGGGTGTATGTTGTATTTTTCCAGCTGTTGAAGTCATTTCTTTGACGCCTTTCGTGGAATAATTAAGATTAATAAAGGAAATCTTCATATTGAGTAAGAATGGATATATTATGTGTAAGTAAGTAAAATTTAATAATAATATAATAATACCAAAAAAAAAATACCCTCATGGGCACAACTATTGTCCCAGGGCACTAAAAATAATGAATGAGTCAGTATATACCTATAGATATAGTAACTAATTAGAAATTATCTAATCCAACCTCCTAATTTTTCAGATGAAGAAACCAAGACCCACAGAGGTGACTTTGATATGCTCAGGTCCTACTAGTTAGTGGCTCAACTGGGAACCAGAATGCAAATCTCTTTATACCCCATCTGTTTCTCTTTCCAAAATGCCTATTCCTCACTGTACCACTGTACCACTCTGGTGGCCAGGAGGAGGTAGGTTCCAGAATGGTGAACAGTTTGCACTTAAGAAGAGTGCTCTGTATGAGGTATGCACTCATCAAATTGTAATTTGGATTGAATTTTCACACAGGAGAGTCAAGACTATAAATAGTGAATAACTGCCTTGATATTGGTAGGGAAACCTTCTTCCATGAGACTGAGTTCTAAAGGACCATATAAACCAAGGAAAAGAATCAAAACTCATTCCTTAGGAGGAACAATATGTAGAAGGAATCTGGGTGTCAGAGGCAGAGGTCCTGTTTCTCTTGGGTTGACAGGGTGGGCATGAATTATGGGAGCTTCAGGGGTGGCTTAGCAGTCCAGAGACTCTCTGTCCAACATTAGGTACTGTTTTCCTCAGAAGTATAGACAAAAACCCTTCCTAAGAGATTGTTAACCCCATTCTTAGAGTGGCAACTGTCATCAGTGTTTCCATAGCTCATCTCCTACTCTCCCAATACCTTTAGGCAATACCTGAAGCAAGAAAGCATTGACAAGAAAAGGAAAGAGTTTGACACCAATGGCTGGCAGCTCTTCAGCAAGAAAAGCCAGGTACATCTCCTCTCATCAGGTAGAAATCTTGATATTAGGGTATTTGAAAAGGAAAGGGTTTTATTGCTGAATTCCCAGAGACCTTCTATCTTAGTGTCTAGCCTGACTTTGGCTTGGTTGTTTGGTTCCTTGGGGAAGATAGAGTAAGCTCTTTGTGGAAAATGTTTGCTGATTGGCCCTTGTGGCAGGGGCTTGTCTTTACATCTGTAGGTGTCATGGAAGTCTAAGATAGTCTCCCGTGTGCCTGATGTGAAGATTAATATTAATAGGAAGACCTGACTGAGATGCTCATTTTTTTTCTCTGAGCCTCCATTGTTCTGGGTGAAGGACTTAGAGTCACCTCTTCAAAATTCAGGGAAACCTGTAATATTTATATCCTTTGGTTCTTATTTATAACCTAATAAGGAAAGAAGCTTGGAAAGATGTCACCTTTTTGTTGTTTTCAATCTTTCAGGAAATTCCACAGCAGATGAATGGAAGTGACTGTGGCATGTTTGCTTGCAAATATGCTGACTGCATTACCAAAGACAGACCGATCAACTTCACACAGGTGAGCCGAGCCTTCAGGATGGAGCCCTGTGACCACCCTGCCTCCAGGCTGCCTGGTAGATATTTTTTCCTGCAACTGCTCTGCCTAGGGAACTCTGCCTATGGCTCATAACTTGACGGTTACTGTGCAGACCACATCATAAGAAAAAGACGGGTAGTGATAGGCCACATGCTGGGTTCCCTTACATCACTTGCTGTAGTCAAGGAATCCTGGTCATTAGCAGAGCCTTCTTTAACTGCCTCTTTCTCCCCCACCTACCTCAGATCCTGTAAGAAACTGAACTGGGACTAGAGCAAGTTTTCTTCATTTTCTCTTCATTTGGTTAGCATGTTAGGTTTTGGAACAGGCCACCACTTGAATTCCTAGTGTAATTGGTCATGCTGCCCTCCTCCCCTGCCCCTCGCTTGATGCAGCTGATCAATCTTCTCTTAGTTTGTGATTGTTTATTTCTGTCCATGTGGTACTTCAGAGACCAAAGTGGATTGAGACTAGAGATTATGGCTTATATCCTTCACTTTAAATTAATAGTTTTACCAAACTTTTCCACCATAGCCCTAGGGTGGAGCTAACTCTTGCAGTTCCTATAACTCTTCCCCTAAAATGTAAGCTTTTGATTTTCAGGCCTTAGATCTCGTAGCTTAAAAGTTCAACATTAGAGGACTTGATAGATACCATTCTCAAAATTCTTGGAGACATTTGGGTATAGCCTGGGGACTCCTGGTGGTGTCCAGTAAAATTTGTAAGACTATAGTAGAGATAGATAGCGATAGAAAAAAATTACATGTAATCAAGAATTGAGCAATTTGAAAGACCAGAAATGCAACTGAAGCTATTTTAATTGAAAACCTTGAAAAGGAAAGGAGTTTTGGGTCTAGATGAAAGCAATGAAACAATTAAGGGTATCTCTGTGTCCCTACAGCAACACATGCCATACTTCCGGAAGCGGATGGTCTGGGAGATTCTCCACCGAAAGCTTTTGTGAAGATGTCTCAGTTACCCAACATTGACCTTGTGGGGGACCAGCTCTTTGTTGTCTACAGCCAGAGACCTTGGAAACAGCTGCTCCCACCCCTCTGTTCTTGTAAAGCCCTTGATCCTGGACCAGGCCCTGGCGAGATGCATTCACAAGCACATCTGCCTTTCCTTTTGTATCTCAGATACTATTTTTGCAAAGAAACTTTGGTGCTGTGAAAGGGGTGAGGGACATCCCTAAGCTGAAGAGAAAGACTGCTTTTCACTTCTTCAGTTCTGCCATCTTGTTTTCAAAGGGCTCCAGCCTCGCTCAGTCCCTAATTTGGGGGCCGAGAGAAGCTTGGACAGATTCCTGGTTTCATATAAACTCTTGTTGTTAGGCCTTACTAAGAGGTAGGAAAGGGCATGGGCAAAAAAGTAGGGATGAAAACCACCAGCATATACACGCACACATACATACACGGAGGATTTTCAAGATGTGTTGTCAGGAAAGTGACTGTAAACTTGGACTTTGGGCCACATGCATAAGTCCCTCTAGGACTTCCCTATTTATATGCCTCTTTGTGAAATCCATCTGCTTCTGTACAAGGCTGTTTTATCATCTGTAGCTTCCTCCTATCCTGAGGCACAACACATGCGCCCTAGGTGGACCCCAAAGTCCCAGGCAGTCCTTTCCTTAAAGCAGGGGTTTGCATGTGCTCACAACACATGATATGGAGAAGAACCACCCAGGGAGCGGTTTAGTGGAGCAACAAAGGCACCACTTTTACTGCCGCCTACTTCTGACCAAGAAGAAGGACCTCAGTCTTTAGCATAAAATTCCAGCATTGGATGAATGCAGGTCTAGTTTGGTCTGTGGCTAGTTTAAATATGTTTCTAACCACAGAGAATTTTATATATGTATATATACACACACACACACACACACATATGTATATGTGTGTGTGTATATATATATATATATCTCAATCACAGGGATATGTGTTTTTTTAAAAGGCTGAATGTGTTTACCACTTTAGCCTTAGATTTATATCCATTTTCCAAATTTAGCTCTAGCACGCACAGATCCCAGCCCCTATGTGTAGGGTGTTTGTGGACTTCCTAACAATATTTTGAGGCCTGGATGAACTTTGGCTTAGGGGTAGAGGTTACAGAGGGAGGCAAGATTTTCAACTGGAAAACGGGTGGAATTTGGACTGATCAACTTGAGACTAAAAAACTGCTATTCCTTTTGTTCTTTCTAGCATCTCCCCCACCCTCTGAGCGCTCCTCAGGCTAGATAGTGAAACGATCCAATGCCAGTGTCATTTTGTACTTAAGTTCCAAAATAGGAACGTTTTATACTTTTTTCTGTATTGTAATAGGTAGTTTTGTATGAAATATTTTCTCTTCTTCCCTTGTACCCCATCCTTTCCAACATTGTGCTTTCTCTCTGGGCTTATTTGAAAATTTTACTCTGTTTTATACCAAGCTTGTTTAGTACATTTTTCTATGTTTTACCACAGGTTACAATTTGAAAAGAAAACTATTTTTTTTAAATATTCCATTGTTAACTGAATGTTACTGTTTCCACTCCAGCAACCAGATGTCCTACCTTTTTCATAACTGCCTGCCTTTTTTGGGGAAGACCACCTTTCTTTCATTCGTTTGTTCATTTCCTTCCTTCCTTCCTTCCTTCCTTCCTTCCTTCCTTCCTTCCTTCCTTCCTTCCTTCCTTCCTTCCTTCCTTCCTCCGTTCCTCCCTTCCCCCCCTTCCTTCCTCCCCTCCTCCCTTCCTTTCTTGTGTTTTTCTATAGGAAATAAATAGCTTTCTATTTATGAGTTGCTGAGACCTTTTCACATTCTCTTTTAGAAAACTACAGTGTGCAGGCTCATTGTAGAACTCCTGCACACAGATTCTTGGTACTTAATGTATTTCAGTGACAATTTGAAAGGTGGCAGTATGGCATAGATTTGGACTAGGAATCAAAAGACCTGAGTTTTTCAGATGCTCTTGCTATTGTCTGGGGGACTCAGAACAAGATAGTTGTCTGTATTTATTGTTTGTCCATTTAGATAACAACATCTGTCTTACCTTCCTCACAGACTTTTTGTATAGACCAAAGCAACAAATATTTATTGCCATGTATAACAGAAAATGAAACATGCAACAAAAGCACTTTGAAAAATATATAAGGAATTGTTGAGCCTGTCTGAACGTGGACCCCCTTTCTGACCAATGCATTTTTGTACAAGGTGAAGTTAGGATCCTGAGACCACTCTACATGGGTGGACCAAGCTGAGACAAAGGTTGTGGCCCAGGGTGGCTCAGTGGGAACCAAATATAGACTTCTCTAGTGGGCCATTTTTCCAGAGGACTAGCCAACAAAATCAGGACTAGCATCTGGAAACTTAGTTTCTCCTTCATTTAAGGGTGGGCTTTGATGACTGGGGAGGGGATAAGGAGGTTCCTGCATTCCAGTGCCAAGGGCATGCTATGAATATTTTAGTTTAACTGCTTTAAACTAAAGCCTATTGCTTTCCTTTTCTCCTGTCTTTCCTCCTTCCCTGTGTTCAGTGCTCATAATCACCTACCTCCCTTTAAAAAGGAACACTTGAGGGATAATTAACTCTATCTAGATACAGAGCCTTCAACAGGAACCACAGCCCCACCAATCACTCCTGGACCCTGTAGAGAAAATCAGAACATTTGAAAATACATGGTTCAAGGCATGGAGGTTAGTTCTGTCCCATTTGTTGCTGGGCACCGACTGTTGCTCCTGGGTGTTTGGGGTTGGATGTAAGAGTACTTTCACCTCCCTCTCTCCCTCATGGAGGCATTGTGTGAAGTGACTCCTCTCTCTATATATGAGGTGCTTCATACTTCCTGTGGTTTCAGCTCTTCTTTAGCTCTTATAATTGTGCCAGCATTTTCTACCCACTGCAATGTTAGCCCCAAGTTTTAGTGTCCTGTAGCAGAAACAGGTGTTCTGAAAAAGCACTGCCAGCAACCCCATCCCATAGTCTGTCTATCACCACCTGGTTTTACATGGCTTATAAAAGGCTTAAGAAGAGGGAGAGGATTCACTTGAGAGCCCCCGTTTTTTTAATGTTTCAGCCTCTGGTCCTGTGCCATCCCTCCAGCTCTCAGATAGATCTTGCCAGAGTAAGAGAGACAGACGATTGACCCTTGGACTTTGTCTTCTACCTTGCTCCACCTGGATGGGCCAGGGTGAGGTGGAATATGGATGCTCAGGCCCTGTCGATGACTCAGACAGGCTACAAGCTGAACTCCTGGGAAAGTTACCATATTTCCCTGCCCAGGGGGACCTACCCATTGCTTCAAATTTTTTCTAAAATGTAGGGCTCAGCCCAGCATCTCTCCTTAGATCCCAGAGCCTTACATCACCTGTGCTGAATCCTGACCTCTTGTAAGAGTCCATGACTATCACTCCTGGCTTTGGAGGTGAGGAGGGACAATAAGGGTATGTGGGGTCACTTACCTATCATAAAGGTAAGGGAGACCTTACACATGAATCCCTTGTGAGATAGAAAAGAGAAACTAGGAGACAGAGCCAGAGGGTAAACCTTGAGATAATATTAGTGCAGGCTGCCTCTCTGGGCTGTCAGGGATAGGGCAGGGATAATTCTGAGTGGTTGGACCAGATCTAGGGTCTTGTCAGAGCCCAAGATTCTGAAATGTTGAGGGCTATAGTTCTGCATGGAATAGAATTCAGTCAAGGTAGGGATTCAAAGTTCAAGTTTAAGGCCAGTGTTAATATGGCTTGGTCTTACAATTAAAGCCCAGTCAGAGTCTTACTCTAATGAGACAGATCATAGCTGTTGACTTCTCCATTTTCAGCTGACAGGTAGCTATCAACTGCTTACTCCTGGAAATTATCCTTCTATTCCACAGAACATCAGTGTCCTGAAGAAAAAGTGTGGGAAAGTGATGTAAAGGAGCCCCGAGTCTTCAGTCTGCTGAGCACTCCTCATTCAGTTTACTCCTGTGTCCCTTTCACAAGTACCTACAGAGCACACACACCCAAATCCCATCTCCCTGAAGCCTTCCCTGATCATATTATCTTAAAATCTCTTATTTGGACAGCTGTAGCCCTTAGAATCAGAAAATGTTATAACTCCACATCATACTATTTGTAATCTGTCTTTCACATCAGGAATGGACTGAGGGCTGTTGCCAGAAGGCAGGTTAGTGATTTGGCGCTTTTTCTTCAAGCCAGGAGTTCAAACTGCTTCTCAGGCCAACCAGGGAGGAGTAGGGTGACTGCATTAAACATTGATTGAGAAAGACCGCATTTTGAAGGTTGGGGAAGGAGGACTGCTTATGGCAGCCTGCAGTGAGCCACTGCACCTGGTTTGTGGCCCCAAACCTAATGCCTCAGCCTGCCCTTACACCTTTTCCTTGGCAGTTTAGCATGCCTTCCCGGGATCTTGGTCTCCGTCCCAAGGACCTAATCATAGTATTTTTTTTCTAACCACACATCTTTCTAGTCTTCTCCATCTTTTTTATTTCCAGTGTTGTTGTACATCCCTTGTAGATTGAGACTGTGAGTCCCTTTCTGCCTTGTGCTTTAAATGGGACCACTTTATGTGCTGCCTGTGTCTTGTTTATTAGCCAGAGCTAAGTTCCTGGAGGTCATTTGCCTCCTCAGATACTCTGGGGAACGAACCCTTTACAATGGGTGTCTAATAAGCATGTGTTTAAGCCCTGGATTTGAGGGCCCTGGAGGGTAGAGTGAAAAGATGGTTTGACCAAGGAAATAAAAGTCACTTGTCCTCAAGGACCTTAGAGTCTAACTAATTTGGAGGTGATGCAGACACCAAGCAACGGACCTTATCCAGAAGGCCAACTCCTAGGCACCTGGTCCAGTCGGAAGCTGGATGTGGATGATGGAGGGACAGAGGTGGAGCTAAGTCAGGGATGATACTGCATTTATCCACCTGTGCGTGACTCTCCCTAATTCTTAAAAGTTGATTTATTTAAAATAAATTCTGTGGATTTTGCTTTTTTGCGCTGACTGGAAACTCCCTGGTAAAAAGGGACCTGGTGGTGTTTGTCTCTCTAAGACTGTCTCTCTGTCTCTTTGACTGTTTATTCTGTCTCTGTGTCTGTGTCTCCTGATCCAAATGGGACCAGTGATTGGATCCTCAGTGTGGTCTGGATTCCTGAGTCCACCCCTTAACCAAGAGTCTGAATACTGTTCATTCATTCATTTCATTCCACATACCTGGAATTGAAGCCTGGAACGCAAATAACATGCAAATCCATGGCTCCCTGGCACTTTTTAAAACCAGGCCTGTCTGTGGAGCTGGCCAGAGGGCCCTCCTGAGCCAAACACACAAGTCAGGACTTCCAACCCACTCTGCTAACAACATCCCTTGTCTCCTTGCCCCTCTCCTGCACCCCTTCCTCCTCACAATCTAACCTCTCTACCTGTAAAGCTCCTACTCCAGAGAATAAAACATAAGAAAGCACCAGCTTCTGGAAAATCTTCCACTGTGTTGGTGAAATGATTTTATCTGTGTGAGAAGAGTCCCTTGTAGCCTCCAGGACATTCTTGAGTTCTAATAGTTTTCTAGGCACGGTTAAGATTTTTCAACCCTAAAAAAAAAAAAAAAAAAAAAAAAAAAAAAAAAAAAAGATTTTTCAACCCTTTGAAAATGATTGGAGCGAAAGGGAAGTCTTCAAGTCATTCTTATTTTCTCATTCCTGTATGTGGTTAGGGATAGCTGACGATTGCGTGGATCTGCAATGTCTGTCACCAAACAGGGAGAAGACTCCTTCAAAGTGGGACCTGGACTGGATTGTGAGTCAGTCAGTGTCTGTCCCCAGGGGCTCCAGGGGCCCTGGTGTCATCTTGCATTACAGAGGGTTACAAAGGGCCCAGTGGGGGAAGGTGGGGAGGCTTGTTCTGCTCTTCAAGGAATTTGTGTTTCAGACACTTCTGAACTCCAGGAAAACTGTTTTGCTTCCTTGCGTACCTGTGCCCCATTTCCCATCAGCCTATCACTGGGCAGTGATGGATGCCTGCGATGGCCTACAGGGGCCCTGCACTGTGGGCCCACCACCTCCAAACAACAGCTTCCCCTACCCCTCAGCCCAGGCTCATTGGTCTTTGGCCACAGGGGCCTCCTTGGTGTTGGTCTGACAAATCTAACTTGCTTCCACCTCACAGGGGTTCTTCCTATTTGCTGTGTCTGGAGGGCTTTCCCTCAGATCTCCTCCTCAGGCCCTCACCACCTCCAGGCTCTGGTGCAGTGTCATCGCCACACGCTCCCCAGCTCCGGTACCTTCATTTCTTCTCCGTAGCATTTCATATCTGACTGTTTTATTGATGATGTGGGAAACAAGAAACAAATTTCCTTCCTACTTTGCAGCCCATGAACAAGTCTTTGAAACAGGCAGGATGACCTTTCCCTGGAAACTCAGCTGCCTTGATGTTGACACTTGGTAAGGGCAAAGAGCAATCTTAGCCCCACTCCTCAGGATCCTGTGAGTCTACTTTGACATACAGAAATTCCTTTGGAAACATCCTTTATCTCTGCCCCCCAAGATCTATGTTGGCAGTCATCCTCCAAGTGTAGGACCCGCCAATTCACATCTTGAAGGGTCTCATGACTGAGTTTTTACTAACAATAATAACATTTTCCTAACAATAGCTAGCCCCCTCAGGGTCCCAGAAACCTTGTGTCCGAAATACCTTGGAGCCTTGTGCTGTCCCTGACCCCCTCCCAACTTGAAAGTATATAATCCGTCACTCCCTCACAGCCCCAGTGCAACTCTTTCTGCCATCCTGTCCCGGTGCTGTAATAAAACCACCTTTTTGCACTGAAAACATCTAAAGCTCTCTTGGCCATCCACTCTGAAACCCAACAATTCTACATCAGTTTACTCATTTGT
Organism: Canis lupus familiaris; assembly: GCF_011100685.1. NCBI lineage: Eukaryota > Metazoa > Chordata > Mammalia > Carnivora > Canidae > Canis > Canis lupus. The sequence goes on along the minus strand of NC_049248.1, from coordinate 39,874,092 downwards.
TTCGTCTCTTACTAAAATTCTGTTCATGCTGTGTCCTGGGTGCCTATGCTTTCCTTTTTTGACAGCCTCCCCCAGATTCAAGTCCTCACCTCCTGTCTGCTTTACAGTGTGTCCTACCCAGGGTCCCTGGCTTCATTTTTTTTTAAGATTTTTAAATTTTATTTATTCATGAGGGACACAGAGAGAGAGAGGCAGAGACACAGGCAGAGGGAAAAGCAGGCTCCATGCTGGGAGCCCGACGTGGGACTCCATTCCGGGTCTCCAGGATCATGCCCTGGGCTGAAGGCGGCGCTAAACCGCCACCCAAGGATCCCTGGCTTCAAATGCATCATCCATGTAGCAGTTGGAGCTACCTTCTAACAATATTAACAATAGGAATAAGCATTTATTGGGGCCCTGGTCCCAGCCATTTGTGCCAAAGACTTTATATACATTATCTCATTTAGTCCCCACGAGTATATGATGTAGGCACTATTATCCCCATTTCTCAGATAAGAAAACAAGCTTAGGGATTGAATAAGCCCAAAGTCTCAGGCTGTCAGTGATAGAAACAGGGACTCCATGGCAAGAACATGTCTCCAAAGCCCTTAAAAGCCCCATGACCTGCTGCTTCCACACAGCCGGCACTGTTTCATCTTGACAGGCTGAGCACATTGTGACCTGGACATCATGGGGGTTTTACCCGTGTGAAACCAAAGAAGAGAACCTTCCATGGGTCTGCAAAGGCTGACCCCCCCTCCTTTTGTTTCATGAACAGGATTGAGATCCTTGCCTCTTCACCTTAGATTGGAGGGTCAAGGGAAATGGTGGGGTCCCTCTGCCTTTGAATTCATTTCTTCTTAGTTTCACCAGAAAGGGGTACCAAGGAATTCCCTTCACCCCTCCCACAACAAACCTTTCTCCTACTGTCTTTTGCCTCCCACTCTTATCCCCAACTCTGGGCTGACTGCATTAGCAAAACTTTTCCTTTGAGGCCTCTGGTTCTAACCTAGAAAGGAGGAGGGCTAAGGATGGGAGTATGATGAGGAGGGAGATTCCAAGCAGATAGAGCTCATCTCCACAGGAGCTCAGGAATCAAGGGTGTGTGTGTAGGGCCATTTGGAGACATTTCTGGTGCTCCACAGTGTTCCATTTTTTCTTTTCACTTCTTTCTGTGTCTCCTGCTCTGTCCCCTCAGTATGGAGTTTCCTCTGCCATTCCAACTGGTTTGAGAATCTCAGGAATGCGTAGCCCTGTGCCCTCCTGCTCCCCCACCCCCACCTCCGTACACAGAGCCCCTGTAGAGGTGGAACTTAGTTCAAGCTAGAGGCCCAGGGGGGAGGGTCCTGCTCTTTTACTGGAGAAGAAAGACAACACACACACTCAACCCTTCCTCCCACCCTCTCTCCGATTTCTTCCCCAAAATCAGTCTGCCACTTTCAGCTTCCTTTTAAATAGACTGGCCTTTCCCACCCTCACCCCTCACTGGGGGCCTCTCTTGATGGTAATTACTCCTAATTGTTTTCTCTTGGCTCACAAGGCCTTGCCTTGCCTGCCCTGAGCCAACAGCTCTGTGTCTGCTCAGAAAATGGGCTCAACTGAGACCAGAGGCAAGCCTCTTTGGGTCTCAAAACTCTGGCTTTCTAGATCTAATTCAGAGGGCAGCTTTGACCATGGATACACGGTAAGGAAAGGCTGCTGCTTGGCTTCTCTTAAGGCAAATTGCAGCAGGAAATAGTGATCCAACTTTAGGAGCATGTTCCAGCAGCAAGGCCCCTGGAGAAGTTCTAAGCATTTCCTTCCATGAAGAGCTCAGCAGCAGAGATCATCTATTGGGCCCGGCCTCTCCTGAATGGGGTCTCTGAGCCCTGCAGCTGTGGCCTTGGTGGTGTGGAGTTTCCCATCTTATCATCCAAGCCCTTTCTCCATCAAGGACCAGCCCCTGCCCCCTCAAAACCTCCAGCCCCAAACACCCCTTATGCCAGGGGGGTGAGGAGGCCTTTTGCCAGAGCTTGAGATGAGACCATCACAGTCACACACATACACACATGCACATACACATATAAGCATGGATGCTTTGTGCTGCTCCTGCCCAGTGCCCCCAGCTTCCAGATCAACACCAAGGTAACTGGTGGTAGGAAGGAAGATGAGGGTGAGGGAGGGGGACTGTGGATGGTAGGGGTGGACATACACCCACGGCTTCCTTTTCGCTGAGTAGGACTGCTGACCCTGATTCATTCTAACCCACCCCCCTCCCCCCGAGGAAGGTCCTTAGTAGTCCTATATATACCCCTTGGAAAAGGATTTTGGGGTGTAAGCCAGAGAGAACAGGACATAGAAATGTTTAATTAATTAAAAAATCCCCAAGTGCCTACTGTATGCCAGGTCCCTGTGTTAGGTGCTAGAAATGGCCTCATTCTCCCAGTCCAAGTACATAATGCTTTGCTCTAGTCCCAGCCTAAAACATTTTGTCCCCAGGCCCTGTTCTGGCATCACCATTAGCCTGAGCTTCATCTCTCTCCACCCTCCACTCTTCCCTGACTCATTGCTACTTTGCTCAGCTGCAGAGCACATTTTCTGGTGAGCACAGAAGCCTCTGCTAGAAGGGGCCTGAGGAACGGACATGAGCATGGAGGAAAGGCCAGTTTCCAACCCCAGGCCTTCAGGGAAGTCTCAAAGATGTGCAATAAAGGGTCTGAGCTCAGAGATTTTCTTTAGATTCAGGGGTAAGATGACTGCACCTTCTAGACCTAGGTCTCTCCTTCCTTCTTTCCCATGATTGGATCAAGGAATCAAGTTTGTTTTTGTTTTTTAACTTTGGTTTAACATTTTTAAAAAAATTTTTAAGTAGGCTTTATGCCCAATGTGGGCCTTGAACTCACAACCCTGAGATCAAGAGTCGCATGCTTTACTGACTGAGCCAGCCTGGTACCCCCCAAATTAGGTTTGTATCTGAATATCTACTTGGGTCTAAGAGTCTTCATTTATTTATTTATCCATCTTATCCATCTACCCATTTGCTTATCTATTCAACCATTCACTCATTTATTCTTTTAGAATCCGCTCTGTGCCAGGCACTAGGAAGAGAAGGATGAATATGGTATGGATGTTGGTCTCTGTGGGCCTATTCTTTGGTCTCCAGGCTATCGCTCCTGGTCTCAGCTACTGTCTCAGAAGCCAGGTCTCCCTTCTCCCCTCACATGGGGGACCGGATTCCAGCTGAGGAGGTCTCCCAATAGGTAACTAGGAGTCCTAAACCAGAGGCCACTAGTAATCAGGGCCAGTCAGGGGAATGGGGGCCAGCCTAGTGGTTGGAGGGATGAAAAAGGCACTCGGCCAGGCCACTGAGCCCATCACTGTGGTTTGGCTTCTTTGGTGAAAAAATAGCCAGTTTGGACAAGTGTCTCCCTGTGTCCTGAGCTCTGGGTCGCTCCCAGACAGGAGTCGCTCCATTAAACAAACCGCAGCCAAGGGCAACAGGGGCCCAGAGAGGACTAGAACGGGGAGTGGGAACATGGGGCTCAGGGCAGGACCTGAGCCAAGCCTGTCCATCCCAGGCATAATGGTGCAAGGGAGGCCTGCTTGGTTGGGTTGGAGGTATGAGGATGCATCACGGAGCTGCAGGTGAGAGGGGAAAGAGTAGCCAAACCCAGATTCATGACAAAGACGGATACACAGAGTATAGAACTGAGACAGCCCAGAGGTAATTAGGATCAGCGATCTAGAGTCTGTCTTAGGGCATTAACTGAAGAGTTTTCACCCAAAAGTACCCAGAGAGGTAACAGGAGGTTAACAACAGGATTGAGGGTAGAAGGTTATGACAGCACCAGACAGGGCGTGTGTATGTACTCGATTCATATATGAGTTTGAGTCTTTATATTTCTTCTATGTCTTCTACTTCATTCTAAAATCAGAAGGACTCAGAGTGGTTTGGGCTTCTCCAGGCCTCTCCTCCCCTTTCCACATGTGGCTGAGGGTGAGTTAATGGGACCTGTACACACAGAGGCTCACACAGCCTTGAAGACAGAGGCCCATTCATACCAGGACACTGCAGCACCTCTCTCCCGGGCTGGCCTGCGGTCCTGCTCCTGTGGCACCAACACGCACAAGTAAGAGACGTGCGCCTTTGCACATGCAACTTTGCTCTCGAGCACACACATACAAAGCCACACTCAAGCTCTATTAACCCTTTACTACCGCGTGCAGAGCTTCTGGGCTCTTAGTGTGGGCTCTGGCTTTGCCTTCCTCAATCCCTTTTACCCAGCACAGGACCCACCTGAGTTAACCCTTGAACAACTTCCTCATGACCCCAGGGAGCCCACGTGGGCTTGCACAGCCTCCCAGTGTTCAAGAAGGGGAGTGAACACAATCTCAATCAAAGAACAAGATGGAAGCATTTCCTTCAAGAGCAAGGACTATTACAATCTGGGTTCAAGTCAGAGCTATGCCACCTGCAAGCTGTGGGTCATCAGACAAATCATTTAACCCCTCTGGGCTTCACTCTCTGAACAGTGAGATGAGTAGAGGTAAACTTGAGGTCCAGAGAAAAACCTACTAAACTTATATGCAAACCTACTAAAATTACAAGTTAAAATTCTACATTTTGCTGGAAAGAGGTTTCAGAAGATTAGCCATCTTCTCATAGATCCATTGCACCCTCTCAAAACTTAAAAGATAAAACTTTAGTTTTATTATTTTAAAAATCATTTTATTATTTTTTCATCATGGTAAGTGTACTTTTTAATCTCTATCCCCTATTTCACCCATCTCCCCACCCACATTCCCTCCAGTAACCATAAGTTTGTTCTCTATAATAAAAGGTCTGTTTCTTGGTTTGTCTCTCTTTTCTTTTTCCTTATTTGTTTTGTTTCTTAAATTCCGCATGAGTGAGGTCATATGGTTTGTATCTTTCTCTGACTTATTTCGCTTAGCATTATACTCTCCTGCTTCATCCACATTGTTGCAAATGACAAGATTTCATTCTTTTTTTACAGTGGAATAATATATGCCACCTCTTATTTGTCCATTCCTCTGTTGATGCACCCTTGGGCTGATTCCATAGTGTGGCTATTGTAAGTAATGCTACAATAAGCATAGATTGCTTTGAATTAGTGTTTTTGTATTTGGAAGGTAAATATCCAGGAGTGGGGTTACTGGATCAGTATCAAGTAGTTCTATTTTTAGTTTTTTGAGGAATTTCCATACTGTTTTCCACAGTGGCTACACCAGTTTGCATTCCCACCAACGGTGCAAGAGAAACGAGTGAACTTCTTGAACATTCCATCTATATGAGTTGAGTGCTTGTAAGTGACACAAACATGGCCATTGAAAGTCCACTCAATCATCTAAGGTCAGTGTCAACGTCACCCTGTACCTAGTGCCTGAAGTTTTTTCACATGACTCCCACTCCTATCTCCCCAGGCTGGGGAACTGCATACCTTATCACATCCTTGAAGAGCCCAGCTCAGGCTCAGCTGAAGCTTTCTCATCTAATGGACCATTTGCTGGGATGGGTTAGACTGGAGGGTCAAGCCCAGCAGGGGTCAAGAGGAAAGAGCGAATAGGGATAGATATTAGGAATAATAATTATGATACTGATGTTTACTTGAGTGCTTACCAGTGTGCTAGGTATTGTGTAACCAACTGATGAAGTGAATAATATCATCATTCCCATTTTACAGATGAGGAAATAAGTTCAATTGAAATTGTCAATTGCTCAGGATCACTTGACCAGTAAGTGGTAGAAGCTAACACTGAAAGCAAGTCTATTTGACTCCGAAGTCTTTTAAAAGAGAAGGAACGAGAGGGCATTGAGGGGACGGCCCCATCTCTGGTGACATTTCAGGTGAATTGAGTACCTCACTGCAGTGTTTGGGGCACAAAGCTGCATCAGAAATCCCCTTTGGGGAGAAGGGGCCAGAGCCAGCAGTCTGCTTGAGCCAGTCCTTGGGGGTATGAGGGCAGCAAGCAGGCTGGGCCGAAGGCATTGGCTCTTTGGGGCTTTTGCCAGGGCTCAAAGGCCTCTTTGTTCACTGCTCTGACTTCTGCAAAGAACTCTCCACCCCAGGGTCCTCAGGGACCTTGGCCTGCTCCACCAGCATACGAGGGTCTCCAGTGCCTCCCACCCTCAGCCAGAGAACAGCTAGGGAACAACGTGATGCCATGGGGACTCTAAAAGGGTGGGTGGCTTAGGGACCAGGGCAGGACTACAAGCCAGAAGGGGTGGGTGGGAGGGACTGGGTCAGGGGCTGCTTGCTGGCTACTCCCCAAACACATTTTACTTCTCTGGAGGCAGAGAATCAAAGAGTTACTACCTGTTTATTTTTTCGTTACTTAAAAGATTTTTGCAAATTCTTACCAATTGCTGTTAAAGAGCTCAGAGCACCCCACACCACCACCACTTGTTGATACAGTTCCCCAACCTCTTCTTCCCACAATCCTCCCCATTGCCCCTTCAGCCTCTGCAGTATCACAGAGAGCAGGGAGAGGGGCGCCTGGCTGACTCAGTCAGTGGAGTATACAACTCTTGATCTCAGGGTCATGAGTTCAAGCCCCATGTTGGACATACAGCTTACTGAACAAAGAACAGGGAAAGTGTGAAAACGTGCCGGTTGGATTCTTGATGGATACCCTTGCACTTAATTCCAGCCACCTTGTCCCTAGACTGGAGTCTAGAAGGAACCAGAGAATACAGGAAGGAGCCCTGGTCCCAAGGAGCTCTGGAGAAAAGGGTTGATCCACTAGGGAGGGGGACTCAGGGCAATCTCCAGTTTCTTTGCTCCCCTACTGGACATTCCTAACACTTCCCTCTGCCTTCCCTTCCTAACTTCACTGTTTTGCCTTGCCCCTTCTGGATTTGGACTGCACCTCCTTCCTGAGGTGAACATGGTGGTCATTGTTGCATTTCCCAAGCCTGGGAAGAATCTGACTTACACCTCTGCCACAGCCTCCATTTCTGTGGCCTTGTTTCCTTGCCCCTCGCCCCGCCCCCCACCCCCACACCTTGCAAGGGATGGCATGAGGCTATTCACAGACAGCATTCATTCCTCCCCACTCATGAAACACCTTTTTCCAGTGTCCCGGTCTCTGCTCGCAGTCACTTCCTGCTCCAGCACAGGCATCTTCCCAGCCTGATAGGATGGCCCAATTTCACAGACAATTCCAGAGGTTTCCTCTCAGTGTAGAGCAATGTGGCCTAGGTACCCAGGGACCTGAGGTGGTCCAAAGGCAGCTAGAAACTTAGGACACCAGTAGTGAGGCAACACCAAATAAAACATTAATCATTTCATTTCCAATATTCGACTTATTTTAAAGCTTGGAAGTAATCATCATGATGAAAGTCAAAACTGTTGGACTTCACATTTACTTTATCATTAGAATTGCTTCTATTTCGAATACCAATCTTTTCAGAGCTGGCTCTTGTAATGGTTTTAATCCAGTTCCAAGGGCTCTGCATTGTCCCTAAAGCAAGAGGAAAAAAAGCATCCTAGAAAAGTCAGCCCTCTGTGGCCCCAAAAAGAAGGGTAGAGGGATAGCAGGGTTCCATAGGAAAAGGGCATAGGATTGGGGCCCAGGGCCTTAGGTTCAACCCCAGAGCCATCATTTGCTACCTGCGTGACCTTTGGCTTACACTCTCTGAAGCTCCATTTTCTCCTCTCTAGTTGGGCATAAAATAATCCCACTGTCTACTTCAGCAGATTGTAATGAAGGTCAAATGGGCTTGCAGATGTCAAAGCACATTGAAAATAGTCACAACATCAACATTAATCATCATTAGAGTAAAGAGTGGAGGGAACATCCCAGAGAGACATCCCAAAGCTTAATGGTGGCATCTTGTCCATCCCTCGGTCTCAAGCCCAATCCGAACTGTGCAGGAAAGGAGACTCCAGGCCTTCTCTCTAATTCTGGCCTCATGGCTTTGTGAGAGTGGTCTCTATTGCCAAAGAAGCACCTTTGGTTACCTGAACAACAATGGTTTGAGTTTAACCATGACACATTTCCGGAAGGCCTCCCTTTGTTACTGACAAACACAGCTCCTCTGGTCTCCAAGGGAAGTGGACCCACTTGAGGAAGCCCTGACCAGGTAGCTGTTGATGGGGACTGTCGCGTCCAGGCTCACCGCCTTCCTTCTGGCCGGGGCAGAATGTGGCCCACTGTGCAGTTTCTATCCTGTGAGCACACCGTCACAGCCCACCAGTTGAAAATTGGCTCTCCTTGGATGGCCCTCAAGCCTTGAATTTTTTTCAGCTGCTCTCACCAGCCCCACAAATGAATTTATCTTCTCTGCTTGTGCCGTTTGGCTGTTTCTGTTTCAGGGAACCGTGGGTTCAATAAGCTCCACTGTTCTACCCAGCTGGCCAAACAGCCTCGTCTCTGTTTTCCTGGCCAGACCCTGGGGCCTGGAGTCCTGCCTCCGGGAATTCCAGAATTCGAGAATGTTAGAGCTGGAAGAGACCTCAGCCCTCACCCAATCCTGCCCTAACCGCTGTACCGATGGGGAAACTGAGGCCCAGGGAAGGGAAGGCTTTGGAAGTATGAAACGTCAGCCTTTCCTTCCAGCTTAGCTCATGCAGGCAGCAGGCCTTTCCACCAGCCCTGGCCTGCTGGCCTGCCCCCCACGGAGAGCTCAGACTCTCTCAGGCAGCCTACCCTGTTGTTGGAACCACAGGAATGTTCTTCCTAATACTGGGCTAAAGTTGGCCTTGTAACCCCCTTTAATGCTCACCTCTCTGTGCAATCGCCACGGAGATATGACCAGCCTGGACACAACAACTGGAAATCCATTCACCCTCAGAGGGAGTAGAATAGACTGTCTGGGACCATTGTCAGGCAGCCTCTGCCCACAAGGCGGGAGAGAGGGCCCACCACCCTGATCACAGGGACCTGGATTCAGTTCTGCTCTGTTGTTTCAGAGCTGTGTGATGATGAGTGTGTTACTTAACTTGCTCAAGCCTCAGTTTCCTCATCCGTAAAAATGGGGGGTAGTGGTACCTGCCATCTCTGAAGGCTGCTGTGAGGATGCAGGGAGATGCCGTGGAAAGGGATTTGGCATGGAGCTGGTGTGCGGTCAGAGCGTAACCGCTGTGGGGTTCCTTGGTGCTGTTGGAAGAGCTCAGGCTCTAGGTTCACATTGCCTTCGTTTGAATCCCAGCTCCTTCGCTTTTTAGGTAGCTTACTCGGCTTTGGACGATTTGCTTAGCTTCCCTGGGCCACCTATTCTGCATCAGTTTGGATACATTCAGTTGTAAGTTATAAAAAGTAGGAAAAGAAGGAGGGAGGGAAGGAAAGAATCCAACCCAACTATCTTAAACAATAATGGACTTTGTTAATTCATGTGAAAATCCTAAAGTCATGAGGGTTTTAGGAATAGTTTGATCAAGGCTTCTGCTTACTCCCCACAATTCTTTTGGCTTTGCCTTCTTGATATTTTGGTTCATCCTCAGTATGGCTCACCCATGATCCTAAGATGGCTGCTGGCAGCTCCAGGCCTCACACCTGCACATACCACAGCCTAACACAGAAGTGAGAGAGAGGTCCTTTCTTCCCTCATTATTAAGTCAAGTTCTAGTCTACACCTTACTTGGATCAACCTGCAGGTGTTCCTCTTGCATGGGTTATGGGGTTCCCCTGATTGGCTCAGATCTACCAGGGCCTACCCATGGAACTGGGCCTGGGGTCAACACTGCCCCGCCTGCAAGCCTGCTGCACAGTGAGGGTGGGGTGTGATGGATGCTGGGGAAGGACATTTGTAAGGACTAAGTGCAATAATGCATGAAAAGCATTTAGAGCAGGGCCTGGCACCCAGTAGTGCTAACCATTTGTTATTAGCTATTAATATTTTTAGTATCCTGAGCACATTCCATCAGTTACTTTTCAAATGCATTGCTGAAGGCCAGTTTGGGAGACAGTTCCAGTTGTGTCACCAAGCCCAGGCCTTTCTATTTCACAGTAGCCATCTTGCTACTGTTTCTTTCTCTCGGGCCCCTGCTCAGCCTCAAGCCCCTGGGAATGTTCTAGGCCCTGCAATGCCCACAGCCTGCTTTTGATCATGGCTTCTGTAGCTCCCTAGCCCCCTCCTAGCTTCAGTGGACAGCTGGGCTGCCCAGCTCTTTTTCCCTAAAGTAGAGTTTCATTTATGGTCTCTCCACATCTTAATTTGTACAGAGTTGCTTTTTTTTTTTTTTTTTTTTTTAAGGATTTTATTTATTTATTTATTTAAGAGAGAGAGAGAAAGAAAGCAAGAGGGAACGGGGGGAGGGAAAAGGACAAGCAGACTCTGCACTGAATGTGAAGGCTGACACTGGGCTCGATCTCACAACCCTGAGATCATGACCTGAGCTGAAATCAAGAGTTGGATGCTCAACCAACTGAGCCACCCAGGTGCCCCTCCAAGAGTTGCTTTAAAGCATCCTGGCCCGCAGGTCTGTTCTTCCTTTTGATCTGTGTCACTCAAAAACAAGGCAAAACAAAAACAAACAAAAAACCAACACCAGCTCCAAGCCCCAGTGGAAATAATACATTATCTTCTACTGGCTCCATAAATTATCCCAGGAGAGAGAAATTTTCCCTGCTGGACTAAAGTTTAAGAGTGTCTTCAGTGGCATGTGTCCTACCAACCTGATTCTATGTGAATCAATCCCGAGTCTTGGTGATAAAAAAAAAAAAAAAAAAAAAAAAAAAACATGGGAGATTTCTTACAAGAAAAAAACTTTACTTTCCTGGTTTATTTTGGAACCTACTCTTCTCCAGATGGCTGATGCCTGAGCTCCCCTTTGACCATCTTGCTATACCATGAGCGTGTTGGTTACCAAGACTCTGGCCAACTTCTAGGTCAACAGCACCAGCCCCTAGAGAAATGTGTCCTCATGGCTCATCCCCTCTTGTCTCACTGGCACCATACAACTTAGAGAGTCCGTCTAGATACCCTTCTGTGGATCTGCCCAATGGTGCTGTGAGATGGTGGGGACTTATTATTCATAGTTTACAGGTAAGAGAGCCAGGCTAGAAGACTTTACATAGCTCAGCAGGCTAAAATGTGAGAGAATTGGGACTTGAATCCAGGTGTCCTGAATGCAGTGCCAGTATTCTTTCACTGCTGCAGATCCCCTTCTTGCCTTTGGAGCTGTCTCTTGGACAGCCATACCTTGAGAAACCCGAGGCAGGCCTGTGTCTTGATCACCCCCGGCCGAGCCAGAGCAGGAGCTGGCCAGTGCCAGTGAGCAGGGAAGGGCCCTAGAGCCCGGCTCTGACCCTGCATGGCCTCTTGCCCCAGCAGGGGGACGCAGTGGGGATCCCAGGAATTGGACAAGATCCTTAGCTCCCTCTGTAAACTTGGCCACAGTCTCTTTCTGATCCCTTGAGCTCCATCCACATATTGTTGCGTGAACATCTCTCTATTTGCTTTCTCCTTTGGCCTCAGTGTCCTTCCCATGTCTCTCGTCTCTAATGGACTTGATTTTCCTCTCCCTCCTGGACTGTTTGTCTTCTCTCGATCCAGTGTATCCCTGTTGGTTTGTATCTCTCGTTGATGTCTCCGTTCTCTCTGTCCCTCAGTTCCTCCTTCTGAACTTCCTGGATCAGGTCTGCAGGGGGGTGCTTCAGCAGCGCTTGTGGGAGAGGGGCTGCTGAGCCGCCTCCCCTCCCCGACCAGACCAGTACCAGACCAGTGCCCTCCACTGGCTGCCGCCCCGGAACACCTCCCTTGGGTTGAGTCGAGGCTCTTCATCACCTTAGCCAGCTCCTCCTTGATGTGTGGGGCTGAGACAGAGGCACAGGGAGGCCGTTGGAGCCACTGCTCTGGATACAAAAGCCTCTTTCTCCCCTCGGAGATGAGGTTTCCAGGCAGGTTATTTTTATAGCAGGGCTCCGGCAGGATCCTTCAGAGAAAATAAACAAAGTCACACACACCAGTCCTTCACACCCCTCAGCCCCTTCCCTGGAGAGGGGCCTGGCCTGGCTGTGCCGACACAGGGACGCCCACCGCCCCAGAGGGGCCACAGGGGTGCTGCTGGGCTGGGGGAGGGGAACCTGGAGGGGGCAGACAGGGATCATCGGCAGCTGGCCACCAGGAACCTGGGAGGAGAGGGCTGGGCCCCCGGGGCCCCATCGCACAACCCGGGCCAGGGTCTCTGTCCACATCTGCAGGGGAGAATCAGATTCAAATTCAGATTTAACCCCAATTTTTCTAAACACCCACCAGGCACTGTGCTTGGAGGCTTCAGACACACTTCACTCATTCCTCCTGGTGGAATCCAGTAGAATGCTGTTTGACAAATTGCCATTTTGGCATCCCCTGCTCTGTGCCCTGCTTTAGGTGCTAGAGAGACAAGAGTAAATGAGACACACAGGGGGCTGTCCTCAGAGAGCCTTTCAACTGCTGCGGGCCTCGATTGCTCAGTGCAAGAACTAGAGGCAGGTAGCATTGTACTCATCTTGCAGATGAGAAAACTGAGGCTCAGTGAGGTGAATGACTCACCCAGGGGAAGCCCAGGTACCAGAAGTCAAGAGTATCAGGGGTCAGGGCTCAGAGATCTCTGGGGGCAGCTAAGAGGATGTAAAGGACAAGAAGCCTGAGCAGGGATAAGGGAACAAGGCACAGATCCACATCCAGCCTTCTTGGGGATCCCTGGGTCCCATCATTCCAGACTGAGACTGGGGCACACCAGGTGCCTAATCCTTGAAGGCAGGCAGGCGGGCAGTGATGCCTCATCTCACAGAGCCCCAGAAAGGAAGGCCTTTCATAAGTAGGTTCCCTGGAGTCCCCTCAAAGCTCCTTTATGAGGCAACCTCGGGTTAAAAGGACTTCATAAATCATGTGCATTCCCTGTTGGGTGACAAAAATACCCACCCCTGCACGTCCCTGCCCGGGTTGGGGGGGGGGGTGCAAATAGAACTCACTGAAGCAGAGCAGGAGTCCACACAGGCAGCCACTGTCCTTGCCTCCCTCAGCAGACAGCGTCTGTCCCCAGCCTCGGCCTCGGGGCAGCCCCTGTCCCTCTGCGGACAGGGAATTCCAGATACCAGCCTTTCACACTAATTACCCTTCGGGAGGGGCGAGCTTCCACGTGCTTCCTCAGCCCCAGTGCTCCCTCGGCCTCTTTGTGACTAATTGTGGAATGAAGGAAATGTGTTCCTGGTTCGGAAGTGCCAAGGATCAGTAGGTAGAGTTCTAGAGAGTTCTCGAGGGGTTAGAGGAGCCCCGGATAACACATCCCGGTATCTATACTTCTTTGTCTTTAATACAGATATCAGCCATTAGAAACGACCAATACCTACAATTTGCTTCAACCTGGATGGAACTGGAGGGTATTATGCTGAGTGAAGTAAGTCAATAGGAGAAGGACATCATCATATGGTTTCACTCACTTGGGGGATATAAAAAATAGTGAAAGGGATTAAAGGGGAAAGGAGAGAAAATGAGAGGGAAATATCAGTGAGGGTGACAAAACATGAGAGACTCCTAACTCTGGGAAAGGGACAAGGGGTAGTGGAAGGGGAGATGGGTAGGGGGATAGGGTGACTGGGTGACGGGCACTGAGGGGGGCACTTGACAGGATGAACACTGGGTATTATGCTATATGTTGGCAAATTGAACTACAATTTAAAAAATATATATATAATATATGTATTTATATATATTCATTATATGTACATAAATACAGTAATATATGTATTTATGTACATATATAAATACAACGGAGCTAACTAACGATCCTGGTGTTGTTGCCCCACGAAGAGCTTATACAGAGGCAGGGCCCGCACCGTGCCCGGCTCGCAGTGAGTGCTCAAGGGCCCGGGCTCCGGAGCCCTCCTCCCTGGGAGCAGGCCAAGTGGCACCCGGTCATCCAGTGCTTGTTGAGTGCCTGCATGTACTGAGCATGTGCTGGGCGTGGGGGGCTCAGCGTCTCCTGAGGCCCAGCCTCCATCCTCCGGGGGCGCACACAGTGGAGGCTGGTCAGACCTCCCGGCCGGGACTCCCAGGATCGAGCGCAGCCCTCCCTGCCCGGCCTGAGCACGGGGCATCCCCTGCTCAGGCCCCACTTTCCTCCCCAGCCCTGGCCCGGGTGCAAGTTGTTTTCCTTCTGCTAGGGGCTGGCCTCAGCACGGTTTAATGGCCTTTCCTCCCGCGGCCCCTCGCAGCCGCAGCCGCAGCCGCAGCCGCAGCCGCAGCCGCCCCCTGGAATGCCGCTGCGCGCCGCCCGGCCTCGCTGTCTCTGCTAATGAGGTTCGCTAACAAAGCGGCCTCGCTGGAGTCTGCTCAGAGGGACTGCTGGCCCGCAGCCGGACCGGGCTCTGTGGGAGGAAGGGCATGCGGGAGGGGAGGGCCGGGGGAACACACGCTTCTTTCAGAAAAAGGCTGAGCGCTGGCGGGGGGAGGGCAGGCCCGTGCTAGCCTAGGCCCGCGGCCACCCGCTGGTCCCTGGAAAATCGAGGCTCACCCCCAGGCTCCGGAGCCATCTCTGTCCTCGACCAGGGCAAGGACCGAAGGGGCCGGGACCAGGCCGGGCCTGGGTCTGGAAGGCCGCACCTAGCACGGTGCCTGGCCCCGGGACCCTGGTCAGTGTGTGCTGGTGGCCTCTCTCTAGTCTGGAAGCTGGCCCTGTGTGTGCCCAGCCACGGTCCTCTCTGTCTCCTCCCATCTGCTCCGGCGAAGCTTCGTGGGCTGCCTCTGCCGGCCTAGGGGGATCCTGGGAAGATTCGAGCCGTTAGACCCAACTCGAAGGAAGAAGAGGCAGCTCCACAAAGAGCCCTCGAGAGCAAAGAGGACTCCGCCAGGGAGGAGACGGCGAGATGGCCCGGGAATGGATGCTTGTCAAGGCCGCAAGGACGCTCGGGCCCAGGAAAGGGAACACTGTTCTCAGGCTCCCTGGAGCCTCTGAACAAGAGAAGGAGGGAGAACACACAGCACAGAACATCCACAATCAGTCCACAGGCATCTATCAAACACCTACTGCCCGGGAGACGCGTGCCAGAGGCTGTTCTGGGCCAGAACTGAACTCCCAAGGTCAAGGAAGGTGCAGCCACCGCCACGTACTTGTTGCTACTGTGTTTGTGAGCAGGAGTGTGCCAGGTGCTGTGCCAGGAGCGGCACCTCAGTCAGCTTTCCCAACAGACCCGGGGGGAGGAAGATGTTGCTGTCAGTGCCCCTCATCACAGATGAGGCAACTGCGTACCAGAGAGGGCACGTAACTGGCTCAAGGACACGCAGCCGGGAAGCAGTAGTGCTAGAATCAGAACTCAAAGGCTGTCCCCGAGCGTTCTGCTGGACCCTCAGTCCTGTCTACGGGGGAAGGAGGAGATTCAGGGGCCGGGGAGGAGGTTGAGGAAGCACAGGACAGGTGGGAGGTGAGCGGACAATTCACGTTGGCAGAGCCGCTGGAGCAGAGGGGACACCAAAGGGAGGACACCAGCCGTCCAGGCAGTGAGTACGGGGCCCAAGGCAGAAACAGACAGATGGATTGAAAAGGGCCTCGAGTGCCGGGCTGAGGAGTTGGCCTCAGGTGTCCATGGAGGGGATGGACAGAAACGCAGGCGAGGGAACTGTGACACGTCACTGGAGCTCTTTGGGCATGGAGCAGCCCCTCTCTCTGGCCAGCCCGGGGCCGGAGCATCCTGTGGTGATCACAACCATGTCTGTCGGACTGGAGTGTCCAGGACACTTAAGGTGAGGGCTGAGAGCAAGTGTGCAGCGTTCCCAGAACTATCAGGTCTGAGGACCACCTAGGCTATTATTCACTTAATAGTTTCCTTAAATCAACTCTCTGATTCTCTTTTGCTTTACTTAAGTTTACCTGAACTGAAAACTCTGTATCATGGGACGGATGGTTGACCTTTTCGTCCAATCACATTAAAATAAATACATTTAAAAATAAATATGTAACTGTGAAAATGAAAAACGTTCACCCAAGTTCCACCTGAAGTCACCCCAGGGACCTCTGCACTTAGGAAATACTGCCTCGGTGACCCTCCCGTTGCTCCCTCCCCAACTGAAATAACTTCATTCAAAGATTTCACATTCGGAAAAAGCAAGTCAGAAATCACTCGGGCCAGGGGCGGGGAGGAGGCCCGGCACTAGGGGGGCTTCTGCACACCAGGCCCAGCGGGTATGCAACGGGCAGGAGGGGCTGGGGCAGCCGAGGGAGCTGCCTGGGGACATGAACGATGCCTTGTTGTGAGCAGTGGCAGCTAGGCAGTGTGCCGAGCCCAGGCTGCAAATGTAAAGTTTCCAGTAACTTCTGTGGGATGGTTTCTCAATAAACATGTGTGCCATCCGTCTGGACTGGGAGATGCGCTGTCCTAGGTGGTGGCTGGAGACAGGGTTGGGTGGGGGGCTGCTATCTGCAGTGTCAGGCCTTGGCACCCCTCCCACCGTGTCCTCTCCCAACCCCGACTTGTTTCCCTTGTTCTTCCTGTGATTGGAATAGCTTCCATTTGCTGAGAGCTGCCAGGGAGTTCTTTCCACATTTTATCTTATTTGATCCTCACCATCACTTTATAAGGCAGGTGCCAGTATTGACAGGACACATGTCAGCACATCACGATGCACAGCTGGTATGTGGTAGCCCTTTGGACCCGGATCCATGTGGCCCCCAAAGCCCATGCTCTGAGCCACCTGCACCCTGACAACTTCTACTCCATCATTCTCCCTCGCCCTCGTCAGCACACCGCCTTCCCTTTCCTGCTCTGCGTCTCTTCTCAGAGCTGATCTCAGGTAGTGCCTCCTCTTGGAAACATCGCTAGGGGAACCTCTCTCAGAACTGGCACCACTCGTGAATACAGTGCCCTGTTCTGCAGGTCGGTTGACCTTTCTGAGATGGGATTGATTAATCTAATCTGAGAAGCCTTTTTAGCCGTTGAAAATTACTTAGCTTATTGGCTCTAGCTTCAGATGAACAGAATAAATAAACCTCAGCTGAAAAGGAAATGGTTTCTGTGGTCTTTCTGTGAATTTGGTATATCAAAGCCAAGTTCTAACTCTGGTTGGAAGCATAATTTCGGAAACATCTTCCAGTGGTGTCCTTGCTTTGTTTAGTCGACTCATCACAGGGCTACAAGAATTGAAATTGCATCTATTATTATTATTATTATTATTATTATTATTATTGATGCTCAATAGGCTTGTTGGGCCTATCCAAAGAGAGAAAGTTATAGGAGAGGAAAGTACCTCAAGAAGATAGTTTCTCTGATGTCAAGAGACAGAAATGATGACCTTGAAGCATTCCAGCTATGGCCCTTGCAAACACTCACACCGTCGTAGCTTATAATGAGTCAATCAGCATGTTGCATTAGCTCTGCCAGAACTGGCCAAACTGACTTCAGTCCTCTATTTCTTGTGTCTGGAGCCTTTTGCAAGGCCCAGTGGGTCTAGAAACACACAATTTTCACCAACTCCCAACATGGGAGCAGTCAGCTGGTATTTATAACCCATGGAAGAGTTACTCTGATCCTGTGTGCAGGAAAAAGTCCATTAAGATCATTTAAAAACCCTGGGTCAGTTGATGCATATGTGTGTTGTCAAAAGTTCATTAATAGTAGAAGTAAAACCACTGAATCACCACAGTAGTAATTAGTAAACATTTACTGTGCACACACCAAAAAGACAGTGAGCTGGAAACGAGAGAACCAAACTGTGGAATGAGGCTCTGGGGCCTATTGTTATAAAGCAGCTTATAGAGTGAGAAAGCAGTGACTGGTTTTCTCCACGGTCATTGGTTACAAACAATATTAGAATTTTATTCTCTTCTTTCTTTCTTTCTTTCTTTCTTTCTTTCTTTCTTTCTTTCTTTCTTTCTTTCTTTTCTCTTTCTTTCTTTCTTTCTTTCTTTTCTCTTTCTTTCTTTCTTTTCTCTTTCTTTCTTTCTTTTCGTTTCTTTTTTTTTACACAATGTTAGAATTTCTTAACTGATAAGGAATTGGACAGTGGTTACCTCGTATCAACCTTGGGAACGATTCTTTGCCTAGGATTTCCAGAGGTGCCAGAGGCACAAGCAAGAAATAATTCAAGTCAAGTTGGTTCTACAAAATTAAGCTGCATTCGGATTTGCTTGTGTGAGTAAACTGGTTTTGCCTGCTCAGGGAATGTTCGAGATTGGTCTCCCTGTTTTATTTTACAGTGTGCTCTCAAACACTGCCTTATGCCCTCTCTTATTTTGTGTTTGCTTGCAGATTCTCAGCTCCCTGAGGGCAGACACCACAGAGCGGGGATGTCCTTCTCCTTGAAAGATGCAGCCTGAGACCGGGAGGGCCGGCAGACGGGGGCCTGGCTCCCCGGATGCCATGTGCACACTTCATGCTCTGATTCAGCATCTGACTCACAGCGCAGCTGGGGCTCTGGGCGTGGAGCACTGCGTTTGCTCCACTTCCACACAACCAAGACAGAAGACAGAAAGATAGACAGTAAGGCATCTCCACAGCCGCCCAGCCCCGGCCTGAGCCACCCATTGCTCCCTTGGCCTCAGCCTTGAAGGCTGCTCAGAGGAAAGAAGCGCGCCCCAGGCTCCGGAGGGCCTCCCCCAAGGACAGAGGGCGCCTGTTCCAGCAGCGCCTTCGGGGCTGGCATTCCACTTCGGGTCTCAGCACCTATGGTCATTTTTCTTCCTTATTTATGTTTCCTGTGGAAAGTCTGAAGAAAAACCGTGGAGCATCTTTTGAGTTTGCATTTGGAAGGGAGAAAATATGCTCCTTCTCTGCTGGGCAAACATCACAAACATTGGTGCTTTCACAATCCAAACACAAGCTGGTTTTCAAAGCCTCCCGCTTGGCGGCCCGCGGAGTTGTCGCTGTCAGAGGGAGGACGGGGTGCAGCCACCTGGGCTGGGAAGGTTTGCTTTGGGAGCGGAGCTTGGAATTTGTGAATTTTCTGCTCCAAGTACATCCAAACGGTGCAGCCACAGCCCCCTTGTGCACAATTGCACTCGGGCAACCTGGGCTCCATCTGCCTGGGCTAGGGTGGGGAGCCAAGGGCCTCGGATGACCGACCGGCTCCCTGCCCCTCGAAGCCTGCGTATGAACAAGATGGCCTCAGGGACTCTGGTCCTGCTCCCTGGGCCATGCTGAGCGTGCAGGGTGGAGGTGAAAGTGAAGGGGACATGCCTCTGCATCCACACGTGTTCCAGGCTCCCAAACACTGATCAGGGCAGAAGTGGTTCCCATAGAGCTGGAATTGTGATCCACACTGTGGGCTGTCTGGTTCTTCCCATTAGTCTGTAACAAGGCCTTCCTTCCTTCCTTCTTTCCTTCCTTCTTTCTTTCTTCCTTCCTTCCTTCCTTCCTTCCTTCCTTCCTTCCTTCCTTCCTTCCTTCCTTCCTTCTCACTCTCTTTCATGAGAGAACAATATAATAAACTCCCAAGCACCCACCAATAGCTTTAACAGTTA
The DNA here is from genome assembly GCF_011100685.1 of Canis lupus familiaris. Lineage (NCBI taxonomy): Eukaryota > Metazoa > Chordata > Mammalia > Carnivora > Canidae > Canis > Canis lupus. Next base: position 39,854,737 of record NC_049248.1, on the reverse strand, counting down.
TCAATCCATGGCCAGTCTGGTTTCATCAGTAACTACACCTACCCCACCCCTCCTTACACTCCGACTGGAATGTTCTGAAACAAATTCCAGATATTATTTTATCCATAGACAACTGGCTATTGTTTTGAAGTATTGGACTCTTATGAACACCAAGGACCTTACTCTCCCACCACATAGAAAAAGTGCTCCTCCCAGGCTTACCTATAATTTTACAACTCATTGCAGGGATTCAGGGAACCTCTGAGGCACATCTGAAGACCTTACATTGAAAACCTCTGGTATTTTGGATAATTTCTATCTCCAAAGGAGAACTTTTCCTTTTGTTAGCTTGGAACTATGAGCTGTTCCTTCTAAGGAGATTTGTTCACTTACGTTATTTGCAATAGTTATTTACTGAGTGTGCGGGGACTGTGTTGGGTTAGAAAAGGGGCCCAAGGCAGGGTGGCCACTGGTGAGGTGTGTAAGGTCTGGTCTGGTGGGGGCGCACGCCATAGGCTGCGGGAGAAGGGCCACGCAGAAGGAGGGAAGACGCTTCTGCATAATCTCTCCTGGGGATTTGTTTATTGGCCGGCTTTAGTTTACTCTTTTAGCAGCTGTTAATGTGTTTGTCTAGGGTCTGTAGTAATGTCTCTAAGATAAAGACCAGCTCAATTTACACTCTGCTGGCAAGTGCTGGGTTTGAGGCTCAGGGAGTCTCTGGAAGAAGCCACATGGTGGCCAAAGATCTGCTTCAAGGCCTCCCCAAGCTCCTAGACTTGGAATGGAAGCCCCTCTTCCCCGAGAATAGCAGAATGACAGAAAAAAGAGGGGACCTCCAGGCTGGACAAAGAGTCAAATTTTTTTTTTTTCAAATTTTTTTAATGAGGAAAAGAATTTCCTTGTTCTCTTTTTGTTTTTCTTTAGAAAGGAAGTGTGAGTAAAACCATTTTAGATGTGGGGAAGCTTTAGAGAAGCCTAGAAATTTTCCGATATTGTCCAAACCTTTTGCTATTCCTCCACCCCACTCCATACCAGTCCAGTATCTGCAAACCCAGGGACCTGTAGGCAAGTCCAAGTGGCACCTAAAGGAAAGAGAGGGTCTGCTGCTGCCACATGGGTACCTAGGCCAGTGAGAAACCAGAGGAAGAGCCAAGACAGGCACAAACAAACCCTGGACTTTGCTACATATGGAGATGGCACTTCAACCAATGAAGAAAGACAGATTTCTCAGGAAATATCCTGGGCAGACACTTGGAAGAAAAAATGAAGTCAGCTTCATACTTCACACCTGAAAATGAAATGAATGGCATGTGGTTGGTTCAAAAGTTTAAATGTAATAAATCAAACTCTAAAAGATGTCTAAAAGGATTTTGAAATTGATGAATGAAACCAGAAATCATAAAATCATGATAAACTTGATGATAAAAATAAAAAGTTTGGCCTGGCCAACAAACAAAATTACCATAAGCAAAGTCAAAAGACAAAAATGTTAAACTACGGGGTACTTAACAGTCTTACCATAGACAAGGTCTGATGGTCTGCACACAGAGTGCACACAGATCAAGTGCTATACAAAATACAAATATATAATTGAAAAGTGGGCTTAGCATATGAACAAAGAGTTCCTAGAAAACAAAACAAGACCCAGTATTAATACGAGAAATGCAAGTCAAATCACACTGAAACACCATTTTTCACTTTTCAGATTGGCAAAGACCAGAAGGGTTAACGACCATACAGGTGGCTATAGTGAGATTTCTCTTTTATAAACCACAGCAGGAGCTCTGGAGAAGGTGTGGTCAAACGGGCATTCAGGTGCCACTGGAGGGAATGGCATGTGCAATGTTGAAGGGACTCTAGCAATATCTGTCAAACATGTAATGCACATCCATTTTGACCCAGTAATTCTGCTTCTAGGAAATAATCCTACAGAAAAATGTGTGCACCTGCAAAATGACATATATATATATATAAATATTATTGCAACTTTACTTCAACAAAAGACTAGAAAGAGCCCAAATGTCCATCAAAAGGGGACCGGTTAAGCAAACTGTGGTAAGCCATAGTATGGAGTACTAAACCACCATTAAAACAATACGAATATTTTCAATGGGTTGATAGGGAATCATTTCTAAGATACAAAAAATGAAGTCCTGTGTGAAGACCAGTGTGTGGAGTATGTTCTTCTTTGTGCTAAGAGATGGGAGGGATGATTTCTACCATTTGTAATGGGAGTGGGAAATTTTATAGACAGTTGTTTGGGTATGCTTGGAATCTCTCTGTATGGGAACCTGAGAACAGGTGAAGTTGATTCCCTCTGGGAGGAGAAGTAAGCGGCTGGGAGGAGATTACTTTCTGTACCGTCGAAATTTTGAATCATGGGGGGATGCCTGGGTGGCTGAGTGGTTGAGCGGCTGCCTTTGGCTCAGGGTGTGATCATGGAGTCCCAGGATCAAGTCCCACATCAGGCTCCCTGCATGGAGCCTGCTTCTCCCTCTGCCTGTGTCTCTGCCTCTCTCTCTCTCTGTGTCTCTCATGAATAAATAAATAGAATCTTAAAAAAAAGAAAAGACATTTTGAATCATGGGAATGAATTGCCTATTAGAAATGTTATTAAAATTATGATTTTTTTCCTTAAAAAGAGGGGTTGGGAAAGCCATAATAAAGGGAGAGAAGAAAGACCAAGTGTACTTTCCTTTCTTTGTAACCCAAGCAAAGCTGACCCAACTTGGTTCATGGTAAGATGGCTCTCCTTTCTCCTATATGGGCTTTTCCAGCAGCCATGCTCACAAAAACTTTAGAAAATGAGTTGTCTCTTAAAGCTCACCACCAAACCATGATTTCCATACATCTGGGTTTACAGGCTTTCCCTTTGAGTAGAACACAGTTGACCCTCTAGATAGACAACGTGAATCATGAGCAGCCCTGATTCTGGGCAGGGAACATGTACTCTTCTGAGAAAACCGTGTGCATCACATACCATCACAAACATGATGCCAAATCCTGGAGGAAAAAAAAGGGGCCTATCCTCAGCCAAAATGTTAGGGGGAGAGAGAGAGATTGAGAAGGAAAGGGGACAGCAGGAGAGGGAGGGAGAGAACAAAAAGAAGCAACTGAATGTCCATCAACGAGCAGCTGGTACATCATGGTGCCTCCATACAGAGGAATGTGCCACATCGTGCAGCCACTACACAGAAAGAAGAGGTGGTCCTCAGTGCTTGGTTGTTGACTGTTGTTCACCCATGTCCCTAAGGCTGTGCTCTATGCTGGGAGCATTGGGTGAGTAACAGAACTCTTGAAGAATGTCATCAGCCTGGGCTTGGAAAGAATAGAAGTGGTTTCCTCACGTGGAAAGTAGTACAGGTGAGAGAGGGTTGGGCTGGGGAGCTAGTCCACACCTTGGCATGCGTCCCTATACCTCTTATTGTCTCACTGCAGTAACAATATTTCGACACTACCATCAACAGCAATCCCATATGTAGGAATGATTTTGCAGTTTCTTTAATTTTCAAATATTGCTTCTCTGGCTGGGCAATAAATAAAAATAAATAAATAAATAAATGTGTGTTATTATTCTACAAATTCAGCTCCCTGCCCACTGGAACTCTCCACTTACTGGGAGAGATAGGTCTTTGCACTTGAAGCCAACAGAGAAGAAGAAGGTTCACAGATTTGGAAGACCCAAGTTCTCCTTTGGCCTCTGGTCAAAACTAAAAAAAATAAAAATAAAAAATAAAAAATAAAAACACAAAACAAAACAAAAAAACTAGTGTTGCCTTGAGGAACTCTCCACCCTTCCTGCCAGGGCCAGGCCTAGAGTGAGGCACTTACCTTGGGTGTGGACTTTAAGGTGCATAAAAAAGCTCAATCATTTAGATAAAGAGACTTTTAAGGCATCAATGATGAATGAAATATGAAAATTTTCAATAGATATGGAATCAATATTATTGATTTCTCCTTTAGCTTTATTTTTTAAAAAGATTTTATTTATTTATTCATAGACACAGAGAGAGAGGGGCAGAGACACAGGCAGAGGGAGAAGCAGGTTCCATACAGGGAGCCCGACGTGGGACTCGATCCCCGTCTCCAGGATCACACCCCAGGCTGCAGGTGGCACCAAACTGCTGCGCCACCAGGGCTGCCCATGTGCCACCAGGGCTGCCCCTCCTTTAGCTTTAGACTTCGATATGGCTCACAGCACAGCTCTCTAGCCCCTTTTCCCTTATCTCCAAGTCACGAAGGTTGGACTATTTGTCCTCCAAGTAGCCTGCTGGGCCCTAAAGCTTTGCAGCATGGTAATGAAGCGTCATTGGAGAATTAGGGAGCATTTCCCAAAGTCTTAATTGTACAGTCCAGACAACGTTGCAGGTGGGTGGCTTGGAGTCGTCAGAGAGGCAACAGGACAGCAATAGAGCTGAGAAAGCTGGAAGTGCTAACATTTGGGCAGCTTTCTCTCTTTCCACTGGGCACAACCTCACCTACGCAGCCATGGAGGGGAGAAAATCCTCCCCCTGCCTCTTTTCTTCCCCAGGAAATGGGCCCATATCCAGTCAGAGCACAACGAACCTCATTCAGATGTGGCTTGTGGTTTAGGGGCCTGCTGGCTAACAACGCTTTCTAAGGCTACCTGGATAACTGCAAGATACTTGGTAACCTGCAGGTGGAGGTGGATGAGGAAATGGAGGGGAGAGCAGGGAGGCACTTGCTCTGGCTGTCCTGGGACACTCCCAGTGCCGGCCCTCCTCCCTTGCCCCAATATGGGCAAAACATCATAGCTGGCTCTCTCATAATCTACCTGAGGACACCCTTGTATGGACGAGTCTCCTAAGGTCAAGCGTGGAATGCATGAGAAGAGCTGTGGATATGAGACTTAAGAAATGCTATGGACATGTCTCAAGACAAACGAGCTAATAGTCATATAGTTGGGGATCTTACTTCCAAAGTGAACCATTTACATCTCCATATGACCCAAGTCAAGGATGATATTCCTCAGTGAGACTCTGGAGATCAACACCCCACACAGGGGCTGCAGCTCCATCCCTTGAGACAGCCTTGCTACTAGCGGGACCCAGTTTCTTCAGAGCCTGATTTCAGATGTGCTTTCCTTGAACCTTCACCCGCTGGGAGATGAAGACTCATCTCTGCAAATGTCAGTCATCACTAGAAAGTGGTTGGGGCCTCTCAGGTCCTGTTCAGATCAACAGGATGAGAGTCTGGCTCTTCAGGAAAACCCACCTTTTCTATTTGGCCCCAGTGACCCTTGGGCACTTGTTGAGCTGCCGTAAGGGGCAGCTGAAGACAAGTTGCATTGGAAAAACCGGCAGCCTCCACCCTAGGTGGGAAGAATAGCTCCCTTCATGGGACTGTTCTGGGATGCCAGGGTATCCAGCCCCAGAGTGAGGAAGTGAATCAGCCCTTCCCAGCCTTCAGTCATCCGGCTGGCTCAATACCCTTTGGTGCTGTGGCATTTGGACGTGTTTTGTCAAAAACTAATGAACATCTCACTTAGGCGCTGGAAACAAACATAAGCCCCAGCCAGTTCTTACACTTGCTGAGAATGAATAACTCCCTTTGGCTTCCCAGCCAGCAGGGCCCAACAAGTGAATTTAGAGGCTAAGGCTGAGTCGCTGGCCCTCACATGGACTCATCCATCAGAGTGTGACCCAGGCTGGCTGCATGGCCCCAAAGCAGCTGTTCTCAACATTGGGTGTGCATTGGAATCACCTGGGGGCTTAAAAAACACTGGTGTCTGGGTTTCATCCCCCAGAAATACTGGTTTAATCTGTCTGGGGTGCAGTCATAACATAGGGAGTTTTAAAAGCTTCCCAGTATGCAAGTGATTCTAATATGCAGTCAAGCTGGGAACTATGGTCCTAGACTAGCTTGCCTCTCAAACTTAATGTGTAAACAAATGACCTCAGGTTCTTATTAAAAGGAGGATTCTGGGACATCTGGGTGGCTCAGCTGGTTAAGCATCCGACTCTTGGTCTGGGCTCGGGTCATGATCTCAGGGTGGTGAGATGGAGCCCCGAGTTGGGCTCTGCGTTCAGTGTGGAGTCTGCTCAGATATTCTCTCCTTCTGTCCCTCCCCCACCCCCTCTTTCTCAAATAAATAAATCTTTCATTTGTTTTAAAAGGAAGGTTCTGATTCAATAGGAGTGGGATCTGATAGTCTGTATTTTTGAAATGCTCCCAAGTGATGGGATGCTTCCGGTCTGCAGAACACACTTTGCGTAGCAGGGACATGATGCTGAGTAGGAGAGTATGATAACTATGGCCATTTAATTAAAATTAAATAAATTTAAAAATCCAGTTCCTCAGTTGCATTAGCCACACTCGAAATGCCCAGTCACCACATGGGGCTAGTGGTTATCCTAGTAAACAACACAGATACAGAATATCTCCATCAGCACAGAAAGTTCTATCAGGTAGCTCTGTCTTAGAGCATTTCTTTGTCTCTGACACCCCATTCGAGTGACCACCTCTTGAAATGTTGAAGATTGAAGCTTTCTTGGTGGCAGGGAGCCATGGGGCTAGAACACATTTCTTCTGTTCTCCTCAGAGTGCCCAAGCACTGGGCCTGTATTAGGTGCTCAATTAATACTTGCTCAGGTTAGAGCACTCATGCTTTTGTCCGTAGACTACCCTATATAAATACTAGGTGATTACGTGATGCCTACTTGGGCATCAGTCAGCATTCTTGGCGAGTTGTATCCAGGACCGCTCAATGGGTATGTCAGCTTGGCAAAGGTTAATGACCAGGTTGCGCTGGGAATGCTTCCTTACCCATGACTGGCCCATGAATCAGGCAAGAAAATGCAGGGCTCTGACACGGACCCAGGAGACAAGTAGGATGGGGCGAGTGGTGTTGAGTCCCAGAGGCAGAGGTGTTTCCCTCTGATTTAGCCACACTGGGTAGAAAAACTTTCAGCCAGTTGATCTCTTATTTTAGCTTCACGGTGGTTGATTTTCAGATTCAACGGGAGGGTCACTGATAGTGAAATTAAATTCTGTTAGGATTAGGGTAAAGGATAGAGGCAAAGTGGAGCTGGTGCCTCTCATCACACAACTGCATGCAGCCACCCCACTTTACAGATTAACCATCTGAGGCCCACGGAGTAGAGCAAGTGGATCAAGATCACACAGCAAGTTAGATGCACAGGTCAGTATAAGATGTAGATTCCTAACTCCAAGGCCAATACTCTTTTCACTGCTTCATGCCCAAGAGATCTACAAGAATGTATAAGCCATTCAAGAGAAGAAATCGAATATTACGTAAATCTGTGTCTCCAGTACAATATGTAATATCGGTGTCCTCGAAATGTTAGCTGGAAAAGAAGGGTAATGAAATTGCTTTTTTTCCTGCCTTCTCACTCCCACTCACCACATCCTACTGCTGGATTCACCTTGCACACACTCCTTCTGGGATGATTAACTCCCCTCCACCAGCTCACATATCTCAGCCCTACAGCAACATCTTTAATGAGTAACTCACCATGCATAAAGAAAGAAGACATGATGAGCACCACAACTACAGGAAATGTTTCCAAGCTGGTAAAGCAGAGAAGGGTAGCTCCGTTTGTGAGCCTGTGGATACGCCACCTGCACATTCGCAAGCTGTGCAGCCCAAGGCCCTTCCCTGGTAAAAAGTCTGCTCTTAATAAACACATGAACTTACGTCCACCAGCTTTTCTCAAAAATCTCCTTTCTCTCTCCCCACCCCGGCACGGATCATGCTATTTACCAGTTCTCAGGCTAGACGCCTATCCCAGAGTTATCACCATTCAGAGTTATCTCCACTGAGAAACTGTGTGGGGCAAAAGTAATCCCTGCCCTTCAGTTTAACGCCAATAACAAACAAACACACCAGACTGGACGGACACTCACAGGCATTAACATTAGGGGAGTCTAACATTTGCTAAGTGCTGTCATTTAAAAAACATTTGGGGATCCCTGGGTTGAGCAGTGGTTTAGCGCCTGCCTTCGGGGGGCATGATCCTGGAGTCTGAGGATCGAGTCCCACATCGGGCTCCCTGCATGGGGCCTGCTCCTCCTCTGCCTATGTCTCTGCCTCTCTCACTCTCTCTCTGTGTCTCTCATGAATAAATAAATAAAATCTTTAAAAATAAAAATAAAAAACATTTGGTAGGTGCTCACCAAGAGCTGAAGACAGTAACTGAACTCACAAGGAGAATGTTGGGTATTTTACGACCCTAATAGAAGAGTGATGTGACATTCACTATTAGGTGCATTTGCCAAGCCACGGTCCGGGCTCCTGGGCACTTTGCCTGCAATCGTGACACCAGGCGGATACCCTGTTTTACCTGTGGATAGTTTGAAGAATCTGGCACATGCAGTTTTCTATTTAACTATATTTCCCCAAACAAAATGGAACCCTTTGTTAATGCAGTTAAGTATAAAGATCACAGAGAATCAGAGCAAGTAATTTAGAAACAAAGCTACACAATTCTAAGCAAGATTTGAAGACACAGAAACACCTAGATACGATGAGGCACCTTTTTCGTTTATTCGGAATTGCTCTCCCTGTCTGGGAAAGATCATATCGGTGCTCTCCTGACCTGAGAAGCAGCAGCTTCTCCCTCTCACATCTTTGAGTTAGATCCTCTCAAACTTCTCATCAAACCAGATCAAAAAGCCTTGCAGGTGGCTCCCCCACCCCCCACCTTTATCTTTCCACAGTCAAATTAAACTTGTCTTTTTGTTTAACCTGGTAAGTGTTGAGAAGGTCAGTTGCTATTTTAGTCTTCCTAGACCTCAGGACAACACGACAAGCTCCAGTTCTCCTTCTTAGGGAAAAACTGTGCCCAGGTATCAGGTCTGTGTGTTCCCAGTGCCAAGGGTGCCTTTCGGGTAACCGAAAGTCTGTGCACCAAGAGTCTGTGTTACCGATTTAAAAATAATTAAAATGTCTTCAACAGCAAACCTCAAATTCCAGGATATTCATCGACCAGCCTAGATGCCATCGGTTGTAATCCAAACGCATGGAAACATAACTGGTAGGACAAAGATGGGACTCAATTAAAACCAGGGAAGTGAGATTGCTTTTTCATGGTGTGGCAAGCAGGTGGGATGAGTGAGGGTCAGTAACTAGGGTGGTGAGCAAGGAGGATAAATGTGACTCTGAGCCTCATCTGTAACATCCTCTGCGGATGCTCCACATCCGTTACTTCATTTATCCCAGCAGTGAGCCCAGGAGAGATTGCTGTTACCCTTGTTTTATAGATGAGGTTCAGGGAAGCTGAGTAATTCGCCCAAGGGGACAAAGCTAGGAAGCGCACTTGCCATGTTGAACCTGAGCAAGTTGAAGGGCAACCCTTATTTCTTGTTATGTTTACCCAAAAGAACAGTAGGGACTGGTGCTAGACTGACATCGTGACAGGCCTAGAGCACTAGGATGGCACTAGACTGACATCGTGATGGGCCGGCACAGGTGGCAGCTAGGTGCAAGTGGGGTTCTTTCCTCTCGTTCACATGAGAAGGATGTGAGGACTCCAGGACAGGGTCCCTGCGTGACAAGGAGGGTTGTCCTTGTGGGGTGGGGGCCTCGCCTGTAACGTGGCTAAGCTGCCAGAGGAAGAAACTTCTCATTGAGGGTGAAGGTAGGGGTGGGAAAAGGCAGCTCTCTGGAGATCCTAACGAGATTAGCAAGGCCGTGGCCCAGCTGGCCTCCCTGCCCGGGGCCGTGTCCAGAAGAGCCATGCTCAGCTAAAGGCTGGAACAGGATGCTTCCGTGCGTGGCCCTGCGCAGCGCCTGTCACCCCTGGTCGCGACATAGTGCAGCTTATTTACCGCTGGGTTTGGCTCTTCCTGTATCTCCTCTGATGGGGTCACGTCCTTGAGCAGGGATCCTGCCGAGCAGATCCCCCCTGGTGGCCCCTGCACCCCTGAGCAAGTGTCTGGTGCCTTGTGGCCCCTGCACCCCTGAGCAAGTGTCTGGTGCCTTGTTGGTGCTGGAGCCAGGGGAGTGCTGGCTGGGGACGGGAGGGAGAGGGGACAGGAGGGAGGACAGGCGAGGGGACAGCCAAGAAGGACTGCAGGGCCCCAAGTGCCCGAGCGTGCCCGGGAGGGGTTGGGCCGAGGGCGGCCCGGGCCGCGGGGGTGCGGGCGGGCGGCGCAGTGCGGCCGGCTCCCCTGGACAGGTGCCTGGGCCAGGTCACACAAGGTGCCCTCCTTGGGTTTGCGGTGTGGAGGAGGGAGCACACGCTGTCCTGCTCCCTCCAGAGGTTGTTTTTGGCAGGGGAGCCCACTAGAAGCTTACCACTGGTTCCCTTGAGCTTTTCAGGGACTTCCTGGAGGGCAGGCCCCCCCCCCACCCACTGGGGCAAAATAAACTTGGTTTCCAGGCACCTGGCTTTCTCTGAAGGTGTACGTGCCCTGACAGGCCCAGAGGCATCCCTGGATGGCGCCTCGCTTCCCATGATCCTAGCCCCACCCCAGGAAGAATTCAGGGGTGAGCAGCCCCCCAGAGGCAGGCAGGGTGGAAGGGCTGTTGGCAAGGAGGCAGGACGGCAGCCTCCGCTCCCTGCTGCGCCTCAACACTCCCTCCACCTCCACGGAACCCAGCCTCTGCTTCATGCTCTCGTCCCATTTCCCATCTGGGGCACAGGAAAAGTGACCTCCCACCTACTTCAGAGGGAGATGTCCTTTGAGGGTTAACAGGCTCACACCCCCAGCAGCAGGCTTGTCAAAGTCGTGCCTCTTCCATAACCTTCTGTCCATCCTTTCTCCTCAAGTCCTTTCTCCTTTCTACCACCCCTTGACTCAGCCCCCCCGCCACCCCATCCCTGCCAGGCCTGCAGGTGCAGTGCACGTGTGATCCCAGCCATCTGTCACCGCAGGCCACACCGCCCCATGAGCCAGGGCCACAAATAGCTAGCCACCCACCAATATTTAGGCCAGCACTTGGCTAGGTCTAGGGGGCATGTGAGTTATCTGGAGATCTTGGTGAAGTGCCAGGCCTGATCCAGTAGGTTCTGTTGTTCCAACAGTTCCCAGGGTAGGTTGGTATTGCTTGTCCATGGACCACACTTCCAGTAGCAAGAATTTAGAGCACTTCCTCTGTAACAGCACCGTGCTACAGAGACTCAAAATGTCTAAGTCACAGGCCCTGCTCTCAAGGAGGATATGAGGACAGATTCACATAGGATTTCCCTGCAGGTTTGAGGAACAGACGAATGATTGGACGAATGAATGATTGACTAAGGGCACAACTCCACGGTGCTGGTACTAGTGTAAGTGTAGAGTTCAAGGGAGAGAGAGAGAGAGAGAGAGAGAGAGAGAGAGACGGGAGACAGAAGCAGACACTTACGCATGTCTTGCGGGGTTGTGGCCCCTAAAGGGTGTCCCTGGAGCCATTGCACTGTGCCATTGCTTGACGAGTGCCCAGGGCAAATGCTCTCTGGCTCTTAGAGACGGCCGGCGTGGCTGGACAAGCTTCTGATGCTTCACATGCAGCCTCTGGTGCGAGTGCTCGGACACCTCTGCAACGAGGCATGTACGCTTCTCCCTTCACCCCAGCACCATACAAGAGCTGATGAGAGAGACATGTGTTCCCTAAAGCTTGAATGCCACGTGTTTTTAAGAAAACACAAGATTTTGTATGAAAGGCCTCTGAAAAAAAAGAGAGAGAGAGAGAGAAAGAAAGAAACAAAGTGAAATGGGAAGATCATTTCTGTATTTCTTCCAAAAGTAAGTCTTTGAAAAACCCAGACATCTTTCTCTTGTTCCTCCAAGGCCTACCTAGTAGGAGAGAAGTCCAAGAGGGAAAAGAGGGGAAGTAAGAAAGGCAGGTCTGGGCCAGACTCGGTGACACCCAGTGGCATTCATGGCGTCCTCTGTGTGTGGCCTAGATCTCAACCTTAGTGCCACGTCTTATTCCCAGTGGCCCCCACAGCTGACTCCATACTCTTCTGGGAACTTGGCCATGTCTTCCGGTTTGTGGGCCTGTTGGCCTTGTGATAGGAGCCATCCTGTGCTCTCGCCATACCTGTGCATTTCAAAACCCCACCCATCCCAGAGGCTCACTTGGCCCAGGAAACCTTCCCCAGCCTCCTCTATGGCCTCCAGAATGCTGTTCTTGCTCCCCCGCCCCTTCTCTGTGGTTTCTTTCCTTTTCTTTTTTTAGGAGGGTACCTTCCTTACAGGATTTTTTTTTTTTTTTTTTTTTTTTGCAGTCTGTTTGTGTTTCCCTTACAAATTCAAAGACAGTCCTTAATCCTGTCTCCCCATTTGACACAGCAGAAGGTGTTCAGTAGGAGTGCTGAGCTGGATTCGCGTGGTGCTGAGAAAGGGCCAAGGAGACTGCGATTCTTGACGCTGTTTGCGTTCGAGAATACAGAGTGACGCATTTATGCTCCTATGCAGTGGAATGTACACCATAAATCTGGAAACCCTATCCTGAACTGTCCTGATTCTGTTACTCTTCCCCAAAAATGCCAAAGGAAAACAAACACGTCTTGAAAAGTTGTCTGAACTGAGCCCAACCAATAGAAGCTGAGTGTCACTGAGTGAGCCGGACCTGCTCTCCCTCCACCACGGCCGTCTGGGTGAGGTGTGGCTGGAGGCTGAGTGAAGTGTGTGCATTCACCACCTGCCATATTTGGGGTGGGTTTACCTCTTTGGAATGTGAATCCTTCCTCACTTTATCACTATTTTTAAATGGAATTTGTGCCGAGGGAGAGAAAGATCTTTCCTTTACAGTCTACCTACAAATATCTTTCCCAGTGAGTCTGTGTCTACATAAGTCTAAATTTAATATCCCTCCACAAGGAGAACACAGTGGAACAGTTATTTCACAATACAAAATGACTGGATTAATCCAGCTGTCTCACTGAGTCGATCTCATTTGGGGTAGATGGAGCTATTGTGTCTGTCCGACATTCTCCCTACAGGGAGGCGTGGGGAGTACACCTACATAGGGCGTCAAGGGTGTAGTGGATGATGAGGCCATGGGGGAGCTTCATCCTCAGCCATCGATGCCTCCTTCCACCATGTGGGGAAAGTGGCAGCTCTTGGATTCCACGTCTGCAGTTCTGGACATCGAGGTGCCTCCTCATCAATTTAGCACTGCCTGGATAGATGTGTCACATTAAGTGAACTCACACTTATTTTCATTAAGTTTAATGGAGACCTTTCTAAAATGTAACACAGATTTCCCTGCCTCTTCGAAGAGGCCATATTACACTGAAGTGAACATTTTATTGGACATTTAAGTTAGTCATTATGAACCACAGGACAGCAGCAAATGCTATAAACCAGGATACTCCCTGGAGCCACATAGGACCTCAGAGCACTTGACCCCAACCCTGTCGGCCCTAGGCTACCATGTTTGTTAATCCCTGTGGCAACTTCTCATTGCTTTTCTATCTCCTCTCTTCTTGTCCTTTCTTGCTGTTCTTATTGTGTTTTCATCCCACAACTGCTCTCCTACCTTACCTTTCTGCATCTAACTGGGGGAGGTCAGATGACATTACCTGTTAACCAGAATATCTAAACTATGAATCAACTGGACACTGAGCAAGAGGGACTCCAGTATGCATAAAGTGTGTATGCTTTAGTACATGACCTAAATCCTGGCTGCTCAGAATTCTGAGTGGCGATTCTTCTGCTGCTCACTGGTTGCTTTTTTCTTCTTTTCAGCTTCTTGGCTATAATGAGATTGCTGGGTAAGTCATCCCCAAATCCGTGATTTTTTTTTATTTTATTTTTATTTTTTTTGCCACATACAGGTTCAGTTTTAGTCTGAGTCACAAATTAGAGGTTTTTAAATGGTAGTTATTTGGATTCATGAATGGGTAAAATATTAATATCGGTGTCTAGTTGACTTTAGAATCTAAATAATTTCCATAATTTATTTTGGCTTTGCCAATTTAAATTTTAAATTTTATTTTGCTTTGGTCAATTCTCATCTGTGATGAAAAAACTTCTGTTTTCCCCCACAGGGAGTGGAGAACTAAACTGTATTCACAGATGAAACATGATTACTGGAAAGACGCCACAGCTCTTATATGTAGAAAGAGTTCACTGGCAAAGATGAATCACAGAGTTAGAGGATGAAATCTAGATCAGCTTAGCCCAGAAGTATGTTGCATGTCACTGCCTACCAAACTAGATCACCTTGAAATAGGATTTGATTTTTTCATATATTTGAGTGGTTTTCACGAAAACTTTTTTTTTTGGTTGGATTTTTATGGCCACTTTTATTTGAGGTCAACTGAATGAATGCCTCACTTTGTAGCTGCCTATGTACTGCTTGTATCATAAAAGAAATCATATTTTGCATCTACAGGGACTACCTCACAGGGCTTTACCTAAGTCCTCCTGTGGGCTAACATTGTGCTAGGCACTCTTCTTGTCCCCAGGAGGCTCGCAGGCTCATTGCTAAGATAAAACCAATGAATACAAAGGTAAAAAACAAAACAAAAACAAAGAAAACCATACACAAAAGGTATGTAGCATAGACTATAATAGTGGATGCAGAGGGATTCAGAAAGGCAGGGAGATGTTATGTTCTAGTGATATCAGAGACGACTTCTGGGGGGGGCTTGCATTAGGGGGTCTCGAGAAATGCATGGGATTTAGACATCCTACCTTCCAGGCAGAAGACAAGCCTCAAGACCCCAAGGAGGGCATGGGACACTGAGGCATGAGACCTGCTTTCTCCTGGCAGAGGCTGGGGCCGAGGGAGGAAAGGCACAGAGCTTATTAATGCAAGCTCTTGAACAGGAGGCTGGGAAAAGAGCGAGAGAAGGCCCATGGCAGGCAGAGAAGTCGGAACCGGTGGTTCGATCCTTTACCCACCTCCATCCAGACTGCACAAAACGTAGAGGCATCTCTTTAAACAACGAGACTTCTCTTTCTGGCCAGCACACGTGCACAGAAGTTCTGCACACTTGGAATTCCGGGCTCTACTCTGAGAACTTTCAAAGCGTGAGGGATTGGAGAGAGGGAGGGGGAAGCCCAGAACTCCTGGTGGATGGAAGCCCGAAGCCTGGGTGATACAAGTAGCTTCTTCCAAGTGCCCTCAACTCCCAGGGGGAAAAGGCAGCAGAAACCCCACTGCTGTGAAGGGGAGTTCGGTCAAGTCAGACCCCAAAGTCCGAGTTTCATGAAAGTTTGTATTTTTCCTAAAATTCTTTGAGGGCCCTGACAGTCCTCAGGGATAGAAAACCATGTCCTCAAGAGGAAGAAGGCCTATTTGGGGTCCTTTCCTCTCTAATATCGTTGGAGAGACCAGGAGCCAAGAGAAGAGCATGTCTGGGCCTCCCCAGAAGCCCGGAGCAGCATGGGGCCAAGGTGCCCCAGGGTGCTGGTGGGGCAAGGTGAGGGGAGGTGGGAAGCAGCACAGGGCCAGGGGGCCAACTAGGAAATCCTGGCTCCTCCGCCGGCTCCCGGAACCGGGCCAGCTGGAGCAGGCTCCTCGCTCCCTGGACAGGCCTGCAGCAGTGACCAGCCGTCCCTGGCCAGAGCCGCGGGGCCCGGGCACCGGTGCCCACTCCCCCCGGGCCTCCCGGACCCCGGCCAGGAAGAGCAGACACCACGTCTGAGCCTGGAACTAGACAGTCCCCCACCTGGGCAGCAAGCTCCGCTCCGCCTCGGCTCCCCGGTCCTCCGGGGCCGCTCGAGCCCCCTTCCCGGGGCCTGCCCCCGCCCCCAGCCCTCCACACAGGTCTCCCTCTGTGCTGCAACACACCGGCCCCTTTCCTGGCGATGGGCTCCGGCCACCGTCTGCCAAGGCTCCAGAGGAGGCTCTTTCTTCGAGAAGCTGGATGGGGGAGGGGCTGGGAGCTGCTGTTCCGAATCTTCAGGTGGGAGCCCCCGGGCCAGGTACTCCGGGAAGCGGCCAGAAGGTAGGCCGGGGCAGCTCCCCAGGCCGGGCCCTGCTTGCCCGTCTCCAAGATTTAGGGTTCCAGACAGCATCGCGAGCTCCCCCTGCGCCCTCCTTCCTGCCCCCCGCGCAAGGCCCCGGCGCGGAGCCCCCCTGGCCCTCCCCCGCTGCCTCTTTCTACCACTTTCCCTGCTCCCTCCCAAGTCTTTCCGTCCACGGTCTAGGGCTCGCGGCCTGCGCCTCTGCAAACACCCCCCGCCCCTCCGATCCGGGCAGAACTCCGAGGGGAGGGGCCGGAGGCCCCCCTTCCCGCCTGCGGTCGGAGGGGGCAGCGCCGCAGCCCCGGGCCGGGGGGAGGACGGCAGCCGGCTCCGCGCCCCGCCCGATCAGGCCACTCAGCACACTAGGGGTGGGGGGCGGGGGCCGGGAAGCAGGGCTGGCGGAGAGGGGGGTCCGGCCCGGGCAGGTGCGGGCTCCGGCTGGGCCCCGGCCGGCTCCGGGGGCGGGGTCTCAGGTTACAGCCCCGCGGGGGGCCGGGGGCGGCCCGCGGTTTGGGCGAGTTCGCCAGTCTCGAGAGGGGCCGGGCGCATATAACGGGCTCCGCGGAGGCGAGAAGACGCAGAGCGCTGCTGGGCTGCCGGGTCTCCTGCCTCCTCCTCCTGCTCCAAAGGCCTCCTGCATGAGGGCGCGGTAGAGACCCGGACCCGCGCCGAGCTCCTGCCGCCTCGCCGCCAGGCCCCGCGGTGAGCCATGATCCGCCTCGGGGCTCCCCAGACGCTGGTGCTGCTGACGCTGCTCGTCGCCGCTGTCCTTCGGTGTCACGGCCAGGATGTCCGTAAGTCGCCCCACGCCACCTCGCTGTGTCCGCGCCCCCCTGTGCCGTCCCGCCGCGCCCTCCCCCGCGCCGTCTCCGGCTCTGGAGCGCGGCGGGTCCGGGCTGGAGTTGGCCGCCGGGGTCACGGCGCGCCGGGCCTGGGGCGCAAGATGCGCAGGAGCTCACCTGGCGGCGCTGCGCGAGTTAGGGCGCCCGGCCCGAGCGTCCTCCTGTGCGGCTCGCAGGTGGAGGCGTCGGCCGCTCTCCACGGCGCGCAGGAATCTGAAACCCGCGCAGTGTCGGGTGGAGAGGTTTGCGCGCAGCTGTGAGCGCGCTGCTTTCCGCCAGCGTGGAGAAGCAGGCAGGCGCACACGCACGCACCTCGCCGCCCCGAAGCGCCGGCGCGGCCCCTCGGCCTTAGGAGCAGGTGGGACGCGCCCTAGCGAGGGCGCGAGGAAGCGCCGAAGGGTTGACCTCGCAGTCTCGTCCAGGGGTTGGTGGCTGGAGGGTTCAAAGGGGGAGTCAGACAAAGGAGACGCTCTGAAACCGGGGCTGAAATCCGAGGCCACAAAGAGGCTTCGCAGCCGCGCTCTGAGACCCCGGCGCGTCTCGCAGCTTCCTCCCCTCCCCGCTGGCTCTGGGGCGAGGTGCGGCCCCCAGTCTCAGCTCGGCTTTCGTCCTGCCTCTTAACGGGTCCAGCAACTGCCCGGAGGAGAGGCCATCTGAAAGGCGATAACATTCCAACCAGACCGTGCTTTTCAGACGCCCCAGAAAATAGCGCCCCCTCCCCGCGGTCTTCCTCTCCAAATCCCGGAGGTACTACAATGAGTTACTCTTCTAAGTTTCTGGAACTCGCCGAGCCAGGCTGCAGGCTGAGTGTGTGCGTGTGTGTGCGCGCGCGCAGGGGAGGGGGGCACAGATGGCCAATTGCTGTAACAATTTCAACTGGATATAGTTAGGGATGACAGTTTTACAGTCTAGTCCAGAGGCGGTTCGGATCGCACCTCTCCATCGCCTCCCTTGGTAAAGTCCCACCGTCTGGGATTATATTCAGGACAAACGAAGCCTGGAAAGTGTATTAGGTAGAGAGGCTTCTTCTTCTTCTTCTTCTTCTTTTTTTTTTTTTTTCCCCACGTGTTTGGGCACTGTTTCCGATGGCTGGGATTCCAGCCCCGTCTTTGTATGTTACAGATTGTAAATCAATCGCGGGGGGAAACTTTTCGTGGGGGGCGGAGGATGAGAGGGGAAATCAAAATCCCTCTGCCCACCAGGCTCTGTTTGGTCTCTCCCGCCACCAGGCAGTCTCCAGAGACGGCTTGGAAGGCCCTGGGCCCAGGAGGACTTTCCGTTCCTCAGCGCGGCTGACCCAGGCGGGGGCAGGGCGGGGGCAGGGCGGGGGCAGGGCGGGGGCAGGACTGGGGCCGCCGGCGCAGCCGCAGGGAGTCCGGGGCAGGAGATCCTGGCCGGGTCGTCCAGCTCCGCGCTCCGCTGGCGGCGCGCTCCCGGGCACTTGTTGGAACACGGTGCGTCTCTAAGTGATCCCCAGGCTCGGACTGACCATATTTTTGTCTTCGCTCTGCCTGTGCATCCCCACACAGCTGTCTTCCTAACTGACCTCTGCTTAGTGCACGGTGAAATGAGCTAAGTGACTTTAAGATCGCCCCCCAATTCTGCATCTGGCATTAGAGGCACTCACTTAAGGGGCAGAGCGCTCTCACCGCCGCAGCTTTGCGGGGAGCGAGCGAATTCCAGGGCTTCTGGGGCCCAGATCTTCCAGTCGCTCCTCCTTCTCCCCAGGGGTGGGGGGTGGGGGGAATGCGTCGGGGCGGTTGACTTTGCTCCCCGGCGCATCCCAGCCCCGTGACCCCCTTACCCGAGGGGTCAGGGGACCCAGAGAAGCGGCGTGGGGGGGTGGGGTGGGGAAGGCACCGTCTGCGTGGACGTCAGGAATGTCAGAAACCTAGAGCGGGGGCACGCCCCTCCTCCCCATCCGTCCACGAGTTCGAGAAACTTATGGGAGGCGCTGTCTTTGACCTACATCTGCATTTCACAGCCCTGGCCTCCAAAAGTGCCCCTCGGCTGCGGGGAGAGACCTCAATCCTCCTTTGTGAGGCTTGTTTGCGTTGGGAGATTGGCAGCGATGGCTTCCAGATGGGGCTGAAATGCTGCCCGTATTTATTTAAACGGGTTCCTTGCGGAGACCCGTGAATCGGGCTCTGTGTGCGCTCGAGAAAAGCCCCATTCATGAGCGGCGAGGTCCGGCGGGCGCCCCCGGACCCCCCGACCCCCTCTCCACAATGCCCCCCTGTGCCCGCCCGCCGCCACCTCCCGGGCTCCAGCCCTGCGCAGCGCGGCGGCGGAGCAAAAACAGTTCCCCGAAAGAGGTAACTTTTTAATTGGCCTGCGACAAAGGAGCACTTTATGCGGCGCGGCGGGAACCACGGGAACCGGATCGGGCGCGCCGGGATGCTATCGGCGGCCGCCGCGAGCAGCAATTATGGTGGCGCTGGGCTCCTCCGTCCACACCTAGGGGATCCGGTTACGGGGCTGGCTCCTTTCTGGGCCAGTCATTTAATCCTACTGCTCACCCTCCCGGTGTCCGTGGGCGAGCCGCGGCCCGAGCGGCCGCCAGGAGAGTCCCCCCGCGCCTCCCACCGCCCGCGCCCCGGCCCCGCCCCCGCGCATCCCGGGCCGCCCCTCCCCGGGAAATCCGAGCCGCAGGCCGGTGCACCCCCTGCTCCCAGCATTTTCTTTTCTTTTTTTCTTTTTCTTTTTTTTTTTTTTTTCCACTCGGAGCCCTGTTGGGTGAGATCGGGCCTTTCCTGAGTCCGGATGGGAGACCATTAACCTCTCCGCCTTCCCCTTCCCCGCCGCCTGCTTTCTACAGCTGCAGCCCAGCCCTGGGAGACGCAGGGTGCGCCCTGCGATCCCCCGACCCTCGCCCGGATCATCTCGCCTAAAGGCCGGAGCGGGTTTCTCCCGGTGGCAAAGAAAAAAAAAAAAAAAAAAAAAAAGATTTATCTTCCGATTTTCAGAGTCTCCTTCCAGAGCCGCAGGCAGGCCCATTTCTCTCTCCGCCCACCTGGTTTGTGGCTCTTTCCTATTATTCCTCCCCCGCAGCTGCCACTGCTTTGGAGATTTTGATGAGAAAAACAGCGCTGGGCGCTCCCTGGCACGTGGTGCGGCTCCTCGGCCCTTGGCGCTCCCGGGAGCGCTCTTGTCAGCACAGGTTTCGTCTGCAGGGTGAATTCCAGACGGCAGGGCGCTGGTGCAGAGGGGCGAGTCCGTGCCGCTCCGCGCCGGGGCTGCATTCTTGCAGGAGGCCCGGACTGGCTCATCTTAGCCCTGGCCAGGCCTTCGACGCCCCCTGCGCCCTCCCCGCCCCCCCACATTGAGGTGTTGCCTTCTGATGAAGTTAGGGTCGCTCCAGGGAGGGCTATGGCTAGAGGTCAGCAGCGGGGGGGGGGGGGGGGGGGGCTGGAGGTCAGCACGAGGGTGGGGGGGGTGGGGGGGGTAGGGGGCCTTGGTCCTTCTGCCTCCCAAGGTATTTTGTTAGCCTGCTTGGGTCCCAAGTGTATTGTCTGAATCGGCCTATCCTCCTCCTGGAATTGAATTAGAATCCTGATTTTTTTTAAAAAAGATTTTATTTATTTATGCATGAGTGACACAGAGAGAGGCAGAGACACAGGCAGAGGGAGAAGCAGGCTCCCTGCGGGGGTTGGGGGGGGGATGCGGGACTCGATCCCAGGACCCCGGGATCACTCCCTGAGCCAAAAGCAGATGCTCAGCCACTGAGCCACCCAGGTGCCCCTAGAATCCTGATTCTAATATGATTTAAATAACTGGATATGGTCCTCATTCTGACAGCCCCTCCTTTCACCACCAACCCTGCCCCATAGATCTGCTTTTGGAGGCTGGCTGTTCCTGTGGGGGTGGGTGGGGGTCTTCTCCAGTTTCCCCTGTCCTCATCTTTAAAGTCCCTGAGTTCCCGTTCAGGGTTTCACCCCCAGCTCCCCGTGCAGCTCACCTCTGCCCCCTCAGGCTTCTCCCAGGCTAGATGCCGGTAGCACCCCGTCACCTTCATGGCTGGGTCCTGGTTTCCACGGGCCAACAGACAGCATAGCGCAAGGTGCACAATAAATACGCCTTGAATTTATTCAAGAAGATCGAATGATGGCTTAGAAAAATAATGTTCAAGTTCTCTATGTTTGGGTGGCCAGAGCCCGCATTCTTCGACATTTGAATGATGTCAAGTTGACTGCAACCTCTTTCTCTTTTTCTCTTCTGGCCCCCGACCCCCTCCTTCCCTTTGCTCTCTGCTTCCCCTGCCCTGCCCTTGGTGCAGAGAAGGCTGGCAGCTGTGTGCAGGACGGGCAGAGGTATAATGATAAGGATGTGTGGAAGCCCGAGCCCTGCCGAATCTGTGTCTGTGACACTGGGACTGTCCTCTGCGACGACATAATCTGTGAAGACATGAAAGACTGCCTCAGCCCCGAGACCCCCTTCGGAGAGTGCTGTCCCATCTGCTCAACTGACCTCGCCACTGCCAGTGGTCGTAATTTATTTATTTCCTGTTCCACATAAATAAATTACTTGCAGGTGCAGCAAATGCCCTCCCATGGATGCTGGTCATCTCTGCGAAACAGAGGGACTGGTTATCCATGGGACCCCAGCAGCTGAGGCTGAAAGGAAGGGCCACGTCTTGCTTGCAGGTTGAAATTGAATGAGCCTGAGACACTAGCGGGGGCGGTCCTCACCTAAAACCTCCCAAAAAATACACTTCCAAGATATGGAAGGACAGATGTGATTCCACAAAAGTATCCTCTCTGGAATCGTCTCCGCAAATCCCTAGAGCCGCAAGGGAGATGCCCTGGTCCGTGGGCCAAACCACAGATAGAGTCCTCTCACCCGCAGCTAGAAGACCACTAAGTATCCACTGAATATGTGGTCTTCAGTGGGGAGAGTCTCCGCCGGCTTGTAGGGAGACAGAAGACAGGCTCCCTCTTTGAACTATGGGACAGTGGTGGCAGTTTTCTTTTGTTTTTACCTCTCTTGGAATTAACTGCCAATTAAGAAGCAAGTTAATAAGGGAAGGAGGAGCCGGGCTCTGGGAGGCGGGCGGGGCTGGAGCCCTGCAGGCCTGAGCCCTGGTGGGTTTATTTGCTCCCAGCCAGAACCAGTGCTGCGGGCCCACCTGGGCCTACGTGACCCATCCCCAGCACTTGGACACAGGCCCCATCTCCCTATGGGGGGGAAGGAGGGGGAGGCACATGGCCAGGCCCCTCCGGTGGTCCTCACCCTCCCCTTCCCATCCAATGGGGAAGCAAGTTGACCTGGAAGCAAGGAGTTGCCCTTCCTTAACACTTCCCCAACACTGGCGAGCTGCCTTTGTGGTTCGGATTTTCGGATCATTTCTGAGGCCTGTGTGGAGGGAAGTGTTGATTGCCTCACTACTGTGCTGCTACAAGGGGGAAGGGGTCACTGATTTGGGATGGCCCTGGCTGCAATGCCCTCTGTAACTCCTATGCCCTGCTGTGTTTTTGTGCTTGCTTCGAGGAGACCCAGCTTGAACGTAAGACCCTTCTGACTCCCTAACTTCCTCAGGGAGGGCTCGGGCCGCGGGCAGGGCTTCCTACCCTATGAGGAGGGAAGAGGCTCGGACCCTCTGCCAGCTTCTGTGCTTCCTTTCTTGGTGCTAATTAGATCTTGAGCTCCTGGTTTTCTCTTCACACGCCCCGCTCCATTCTTTTGCATGCTGGCTGCTTTTTCAATAACCGAGTCTGGGTCGGCTCTGTGCCTCAAGGGACCTCAGCAACCCCGGGACCCCGGTGACCCTAACATCCCAGCAGGACAGGAAGCTGCCTCCTTCCTGGGTTGTGTCCTAGTCTTTGTGTAATTCATTCAAGAGCGTGGGAGTGACAAGCACTTGTTCTTCGTCCTTCTCCATCTCACAAATTTTTCATTCTTCTCTATTTTTCCACTTGCAGGGCAACCAGGACCAAAGGTAAGGACTTTCTCTCTTTTTTCTTTCTTTTGTTTTTTTGCTTTTTTCAGAAGCAATGTTATGCTCACCCAGCCCGTGGTTTTTAGGCAGCAGTGGAGGGCTGTTTTAGGGGGCACCTCAATGCTCGGGCTGCAGGGCAGGCTTTTGTGCTTGGGGCTTGGTGGGCTTGCATGGATCGATCCTCAGACTGTGTCATGTTTCAGGGACAGAAAGGAGAACCCGGAGACATCAAGGATGTAAGTACAAATTACTCGCAACAGGGGTTGGGTCTCAACTGGGTCAGCATCTTGGGCTACCTCTAACATGCCCTCCTGTGGGTGTCTCTTTCTTTGTCTCACAGATCGTAGGACCCAAAGGACCTCCTGGGCCTCAGGTAAGAAAGGGAGAAATCCCTTCCACCATCCCTTCCTCAAGTTACCGATCTGCAGGCCCCCCCGGGCCATGCCGTCATCTCAACATTTTCTTTGCCTTCAGGGACCTGCAGGTGAACAAGGACCCAGAGGTGATCGTGGTGACAAAGGTGAAAAAGTGAGTTGAGAAATGCTCCCTGACCCACGTGGGCTGCCCAGGTCCCCTGAGTGTCTCGCCCTCCACTCATCGCCGCCCCACCATGTGCTCGACCACCTCCTCAGGGGCAGCCCGTGGACGGGTGGTTCTTGAGTAGGCCTTGCTTCATGTGCGTGTCCTGTTCTCTTTCTGCCAAGGGCGCCCCTGGACCTCGTGGCAGAGATGGAGAGCCTGGGACCCCTGGAAATCCTGGCCCCCCTGGTCCTCCTGGCCCCCCTGGCCCCCCTGGCCTTGGTGGAGTAAGTATCCTTATGTCCCCTTCCTTCAGGCTGTCCCTCCAGAATGTGGCTTCTAAATTGCTACTCACACTCACCTGGCTGGCTCCCAGGGCTGCCAGCAGTGTGTACACAGCCTGTCCATGGGCTTTTCCCTGAGCCTGTAATTTAGTGGAATCACATATTAGGCTTGAGACTGTGGTGCTAAGGGCTGGCTTTTTTCACTCACGGGGCTTCTGCAAAGAAAGTCTTCAGTTACCTGGCTCCCAGGCGTCTGTCCTGTGTGCGGTTGATTCCTGGGCGTGGGTGTGGGGGCTGAGGGATGGGATGACTGGGCACTTGTAGTTCCCTGGAAGAAGAGTGACCACTGTCCTTGGAAGACATTTAAACCTGGTCCTTGCCAGGTACATTCCAAGCAACCATTCATTCTCATGAAAGAGCCCCACTGAGCAAAGGTGTGTGGTTAAAGTCAGTTTTGGAATCCAGCCAGCCAACAGATTACATTATTGTCCAGTTTTTGCAGGTTTGCCCTTTTGATGTTTGCTATGTTTTAAGTACGTAGGTGGCTTGCAGACTCTTACTCTTTCCCTTGCTGAAATATCTTAGGGCTGTTGATTTTAGTCTCTTGCTGGGCATCGAATTCCTGGGAATTAAAAAAAAAAAACTTTAAAAGCGATATTTTAGTTATACTTCTCAGTGTATATTGAATGTATATATTGTGTATATACTTCTCAATGTATAGTGAACAATGTATTAATATTGTAGAATTTAAAAAATAATTCCATAAAATGAAATGCAGGTAACTGATGACCTGCGCCTCCGAAGAGCACTTTATCTTCCAGGGAAGTGATGCCACTGGCATCTAATAACACATTTCCAGAACGATTTTTCAGGAATCATTGGCAAGTCTGTTCAATGCTAGGTTAGTCTCCAACACTTAGAGTTTATCTAAAATGGAGCTGTCGTCGTTTTTTCTTTCTATCCCAATTTATAGCTTACCTTGTTGAGAGGGAACAATCTGGGGCCTCACAAGCTCCTAATGTTGTTGGGTTGATTTGCAGAACTTTGCTGCCCAGATGGCTGGAGGATTTGATGAGAAGGCTGGTGGCGCCCAGATGGGGGTGATGCAAGGGCCAATGGTAAGAAAAGACATCAGGTTTTTTTTTGTTTGTTTGTTTGTTTTTTTTTGTTTTTTTTTTTTTTTTTTTTTTTTTTTTTTTTGCAGCCAGAGTGGTGGGAGGTGGCCCTACGCAGAGCAAGGGAATCTGACAACCTCACTTTATAGATAATTGCTTAGAGCAGCTCTTCTCCAGAGGTTATGTAACCTCCCATGTGGTTAGCCCAAAGCATTTGGTTTTTAATGGTGACGGATGCCAGTTCTAATGATGCGCTGGAGTGACCAAGAAGAATGAGGATGGAGAGACACATCTAGGCTGAGCTGTTGGAAGGCCGGTCGCTATTGCTCTTGGAATGAGAACTGAAGAATGCAGACAGCAGCCACCGTCCTCCAGCGCCCACAGGACTTCCAGCAGGAAATCTCAGCCCTGCAGCTCCGACTTGGCACATGCTAAATGAAACTCAGACTTTAGTAAACATGGCTGTGGGCCAGGAGAAAGCAGGGCCAGCTTCTCCATCCAAACGGTGCCTATAAATAAATAGATTGTTGCGTGGGGAGTGGGAAATGAGAGGGAGCAGCCACCGTAGGGCCCCTGCCCACAGAGTAACTTTTTGTCCTTTGTCTGGGCTGTTGGCTGGGAGGAGGTGGCGCTCTGGAGGCCGCTGGCGAAGCATTTCCAGTAACCCTCCTCCTCTCCTGTTCCAATGCAGGGCCCCATGGGACCTCGAGGACCTCCAGGCCCTGCTGGTGCTCCCGTGAGTACTGGGTCTTTCCTCTCCCTGGCAGGGCGGATGCTCTCAAGCTCTTGCATGTCAGTTTGTGGAGTCAATTAACCTGGTGTCCTCGTGTTGCTTTTTTAGGGACCTCAAGGATTTCAAGGCAACCCTGGGGAACCTGGGGAACCCGGCGTCTCTGTGAGTACTGGCACGGGCCCCGCCCTCCTCCTAGGGAGTGATGTACCACTCAGACCCCAAGACTGCCCAGAGCTTCCCCAGTGCAGGGCCCAGAGGTGCCACTTCTTAGCTCTGTGGGATCCCTGACAGAGGACCCCGGGTGGCAAGGACCACCAGGAACTCTGTCACCACCGTCCCCTTTCTGGCTCACCCCTGGCCTGTGTTGCCTGCTGCCCTCTGGTATCATCGGCTCTGCACTCTTGCTTTCTCAGCACAAAGTGGGCTTCCCCTCCACCCCCACCCCCACCTCTCTTCCTTATGAGAGAACTTAGATTCCAAAGGCTACAGTCCCGAAGTCTTGTCCACTGATTAGGTATCGTTCCCCCCTCCAACCATCTCTTACTCTCTCCCTTCATTTGTAGGGTCCCATGGGTCCCCGTGGTCCTCCTGGCCCCCCTGGAAAACCTGGTGATGATGTGAGTATACCTGAGTAGCGGAATGAGTGGCTGCCTCCTCGGAGGGAGGGCTTGGAGAGGCTGTGTACTGGGGCAGGGGTGCAGAAGCGCCCTCAGATTGGCCCAGGGTGGGGGTGTCCTCTGGTCCACCAGAGCCTCAGACCCTGTCTACATTCCCACTTGCAACCTAGCTTACGAGTGTCCGGGGACTGCCTTGGAGCCATCGGGAAGGGAAATAATTAAAACATCATTAGCTCCAGGAAGGGAAATTGAGAGACGGGAGAAGGGCGAGGGAAAACACAGGGGGACCATGGTAGGGAGGGGACAACAGAGGAGACACTCAGCAGCCCGACATTATCTTAATTGTAAATGAGTTAGGAAAAGTGGAGCAAGGCCTGGGCGGGGATGTCTGCAAAGGATGCAAACGAAGGGAAGAGACAAGAGTTGGCTCTCAGCTGCTCTTGGGAATCACATTGGCCCGTTAGAAGTCTCTGGGCATAGGGCAGCGCTAGCCCAGTCTGCAGAGCCCAGGACGGGAGAGAGCAGAGTCCCCGGGAGGCCGCAGGCTGGTCGGTGGCCCGTGTCACATGCAGCTGTCTGAAAGGACACATAGTGACCTGGGAAAAGCATTGAAAGTCTGGAATCCGAAGGAGGTGAGGGAGATGAGTAAGCAGGTGGGCCACAGGCACAGCGGACCGCGGAGAGGCGATCCGGATCTGGAGTGCGCCAACTGCGCTAACTTGTCTCCTGGGGAAGCTGAAGTACATCTCTCTCCTTGCAGGGCGAAGCTGGAAAGCCTGGGAAATCTGGTGAAAGAGGCCCTCCTGGCCCTCAGGTAAAGTCCTCCCACCCCTTTCCCAGCCTCAGACCTTGTTCTGAGTCTCCCTCCTTTGCAGCTGAGGCCTCACGCCCAGTGCGTCCAGTTCAGTGGGCTCACTTCTAAAATGGGAACTCCAACAGCCCCTACCTGCATCAGGCCTTCATGCTGATGTTTAGGATCCTGACACAGCCCCCTCCCCGCCCAGCCCCGTGGTGGCTGAGCTGCTGTCGTTTTCACCCATTTTGGATAAGACGGGGCGATCACAGGAAGGGGGGCTCTGGGAGCTCCTGCTAGAGCTGCCCCAGTGCTGGGCTTCTGACCACTCGGCTGGCCTGAGGGAGCTGGCTCTGGAGGTTCTCCAGCAAAGCAGGGCAGCCTCTACTTCACCCTCTGCTCTGGGCCTTGACCGTCTCCTCTTTGGACCACAGGGTGCTCGCGGCTTCCCGGGAACCCCAGGCCTTCCTGGCGTCAAGGGTCACAGAGTAAGTATCGCAGACAAGGGTTTTGGAAGGAAAGACTTATCCAGGGGGGAGAAAAAAAGCATGTGGGAGCATGAATCCCCTTATTAGGGTTCATCCCAGAAGTGTGATGGAACGTGTTCTCTCATCCCCTAGGGCTACCCAGGTCTAGATGGTGCTAAGGGAGAAGCCGGTGCTCCAGGTGTGAAGGTAAGGACCAAGGAACACATGGGGGTGGGGACAGAGGGAGACGATGAGGAGCCTTTCCCTCTGGTCAAGGAGATGCTCTTGAGTCAGTGGAGTGAGGATGTGAGGACAACTTTGGTTGGGAAGACCCAGTCCTACACCCTGATGGAAGAACAGCAGGCCGGGAGAGCTCAGGGAATGGTGCCTTGCAGAACCCAAGTGTGGGGTCTCGGTGCTAGCTGAGTTGACCAGAGCTTTCAGGTTCTTCCTTGGGAGTTTTCCAGGTGGGGTGGCAGTGGGGTCCCGCTCACTGACCCTATGCATCTGTTTCCCAGGGAGAGAGCGGTTCACCGGGTGAGAATGGTTCTCCAGGCCCAATGGTGAGTATGGACAGCCTCCCCTGGGAGGGCCTCCAGACACTCCTCAGACATCTCCTAAAGCCTAGCAGATGGCTCCGCTATAAATGCCCTGCTCCCTTTGTGCAAGGTAGATCATCAGCTTTGTAGATCTGATGATTACGATCGGATCAAAAAGGTGAATCTATTGAATAGATGATGTGGTCAAGTTTCACCAACATTTCCTTGAAATAGCCCTGTGAGCACACTTAAGGTGTGCTTCAGTTTTTACAAATTCCGTTTTTTCTTGATATTTTGGGGAGTTCATCTGTTGCATGAAGCAAGATGCACCCATGACAAGGTTCCCAGCAGGAACCACAGGGGCATCTGTGTGTTCGGCCTGGGCAGGAAGGCCTTTGATGTGATTTGGGGAGTCCTAGATGAGTCGGGAAGGCCGGATCGGGGGCATCCACACCTTTGCCTCCTGGGCGCGTGCATGCTCCCCACTCTGGTGTCTGGGAAGGACTTGCAGAGTGTCATTGAGCCAACTCATGCTTGTGTCCTCCTGCCGTGTTCCAGGGTCCCCGCGGCCTGCCCGGAGAGAGAGGACGGACCGGTCCTGCTGGTGCTGCGGTGAGTAATGACAAGGCCAAAGCCACCATTTGGCCAGCACTCTGGAGGTTGCTTTCATATAGGGCTTGATCCTCCCGACAACCCCCATGAGGTGTAGAGGGTGTTGTCATCCTGGGAGGATTGATCATGTCTCAAAGCGCCAGGCTGAGCCTGCACAGTTGAAGGGCAGGGGTGAGCTGTGGCAGGGTGGTTGGTTGGTGAGGGCGGGATTTTCTCTTAAGGAGTCTGCATTACTCAGGTACTCCCCTTCCCAGCCCCCCGCCCACTCCTAGTCAATCCAGTTTGAATTTATGGACAGCCTTCAGATGGCTACAGTGCTGGGCTACATTTTGACCTTTCTGGTTGTTGAGATGATGCTCTAGGGAAAGTGTAACAGTCTCAACTCATGGGGCCTTCATACTTGATGTCACTGGTGCTGGCAATAGGGTGACATTCATGGCCACTATGCCACAGGCACTTTCTAGGGTCAGTCAATACCTTCTGTGCTTTGACTCATCTTCCCTCAAATCCTGTAAGATAGATTCTACTGTTCTCCCTACTTTATTATTATTTTTTAATAAGATTTTATTTGAGAGAGCGAGCAGGAGCACAAGCAGAGGGAGAAGCAGGCTCCCTGCTGAACAAGGAGCCCAATGCAGGGTTCGATCCCAGGACTCTGAGATCATGACCTGAGCCGAAGGCAGACGCTTAACCAACTGAGCCACCCGGGCGCCCCTATTCTCTCCATTTTAGAGAAGAAGGAACTGAGGCCTAGAAAGTTTAAATCGCTTCAGACAGTGCTGGGCAGCCTCAGACTCTGGTGGCCTCTTGTTGGTGTGGGAAGGGCACGGCGTGGGGCGTGGGGATCGGTAGGGGATTTGCAGCCAGAGGAGTGTGCAGGTGTTTAGCTCTGATCCCTGAGAGGCAGAGCCCTTGCAGGCGCTCGCTCAGGCGAGTGATGTGATGAAAGCTGCGTTTAAGAGAGATTATGCTTTCCGTTGAGCTCATGCCCCAGCCACCCAAGCTCCGCGGCCCCTCCTCACGCGTCCTTGTGAGGCCGGCCTGAGTAAATCAGCTTCGCTCCCCGCGCTCTTCTCCAGATAATGTATCTGTCTGGCGGACGTTTCCCTCAAAAGCAGATCGGTGAGATATAACAGGCAGCCTTGACCCCTGTTTGTCAGCCGGAGCTGCTGAAGTGCCTTGTCCCAGAGTCACTCTGTGTGAGGGGATTAGAGAGTGCTGGGGCTGCCAAGAAACACCACTATTTCTGCAGAATCTTCGGCCCTGGCTTGTGGTTTATTGGCCAGGCCTGAAGCCACGCGGGTGGCGCCCCGTGCGGGGCGAAGATGAGCTGCATCCCTGCTCATCCTCCTTCCTGGGCACAGCAGGCCCTGCTTCTTGCTCCTCCTTGCTGGTTCCTGTCCCCACAGTAGTCTGGCTGGCAGGCTGTGCGCAGGATTTGGCAAAGAAAGTTGACAACGTCACAGAAGTTCCCAGTGCGGGCCTGCTGTCAAGGCTGGGCCTGGGACCCGGCTGGGTTGGGCTCTGCTGGCCGTGGTCACGCGCCCCCTTGGGCCAGGCTGTGCCCTCTCCCGGCCGTACTGCAGGGAGAGCCACGGATGCCAGCCCAGGCCTGCAGCTTCCCTTTGCTCACGCTGGGCCCCAGGCCTCTCCTCCGGCCTAGTCCTGGAGGGAGGGTGCTCCAGGGTTGCCCGAAGCAGCCAGCCTGGCTCAGAAGGGGGGTCTGGCCAATGCCGAGGCTTTACGTGCCCTCTGACATTTTCTTTTCTGTCAAGTCTCCTCTTGCTTTCATGTTTAATGCCAATGTGGAGCGTCTCCATCAGGAGAAATGGGCCATAGCCAGGAAGAAGATGTCTTTTTTAAAACGTGAGCTCCCCCTAAAGTATCCTTCTTCAGCACCCCAGAGAAAGCAGAGGCAGGGGCAGGCAGGCAGGGAAAGGTCACTTTCTCGGCTGTTCTGGTCCCCTGCCAAGGACCAGGGGCCAAGCCCTGCTCTGCGTGGTCTGATGGCTCCTGGAGTTTGGGTAAAAGTTCCCTAGGCCCAGAGGGGCTTTGAGAGAGAAACTGGGGAGTGCTTACCTCAAACCTGTGGGGAAAAAAACCCTCAAAACTAGTCCTAAGGGTGTCTGTGTGGCGCAGTCGGTTAAGCATCTAACTCTTGGTTTTGGCTCAGGTCCTGATCTCATGGACAGTGAGATCGAGCCCCACGTCGGGCTCCACGCTGAGCGGAGAATCTGCTCCAGGATGCTCTCTCTTCTGCTCCTCCCCGCACTCACGTGCCGTCTCTCTCAAATAAACCTTTACCAAAAACAAAACAAAACAAAAAACACCCAAAAAACTAGTCTGAGAGAGAAAGAACTGGCAGCCTTGTCTTACTGTGTAAAGGACTCTCAGGGGCGTGAGCTCAGATGTGGTCCTCAGGCTGTGCCCAGTGTCCTGTCCCCATCACAGGCTGCTTCCAAGGCCAGTGGCAGACATCCTGGGGCTCCCTTAGGAACAGGTGGTCTTGAGTGGCTGGGAAGGGGGTGGAGCCCAGAGACATCCCGGGGTTAACCAGGGGGAGGCCTTAACCAAGCCTTAGCTAAGGAGGTCAACCAAGCCCTGAAAGTGTCTCTCCTAGTGCGGGGCAGGAATTGAGTTAGGTTTGCTGCTCGGCTTCCATTTCTCTTCGGCCCAGTTCACCGAGTCTTTAAATGATAACCTGGCCTTGCAGTTGGGGTTATTTGGGGTCTGAAGGAAAGTTTCCAAAATGACGGAGTGGCGAGGAGATCACCAAGCTTTGTTTACAAGGAGAACATGCCCACTGCGCCCCAGCACCCCTCCTTGCGGCCACCATGGAGGGTTCCCGGCTGCTCCTGCCCGGGGTGCTGGCCTGCACCCGCACCCGCACCCGGCCAGCCTGCCTCTCGTCCCCGGGGCCCGGCGCTGCCCGAGTTCCCCGTGGGGTGGGGGTGGACCGTGGACAGGGGAGGGCCTGGCCTCGCGGGGCCTCTCACCACGCTGCTTCCCTCTCCCCACTCACAGGGCGCCCGGGGGAACGATGGCCAACCAGGCCCCGCGGGCCCTCCGGTAAGTGCCCTTCACCGCCTGGGCTTGGCCTACCTGAGTCCCGGGGGAGCGGGCAGGTGCCTTCCGTGGCCCCACCGCAGTGCTGGGCCTTGGGGGGGGGGGGGGTGGAGGGAGGATGGGGAGGAGGATGGGGAGGAGGGGGAGGGGGAGGAGTGCTTTCTCCCTATTACCCTCTTACGTTGATTACAAGCTTTGAAATGATGCTTCATTTTGCTCAGCCACTCTTTTAGCATTTTTTTTCTTTTTTTTTCTTTCTTTCTTTTTTTTTTTCCGAGGAGGGATAGCCAGGGAGGTCAAAGAGTCCCCTGCTTCTCAGCACGTATATAGTCGGATACTTGCTTTGCTTTGGGAAGCCAGGCTCGGGACACTGGCAGTGGGGACAGTTTTCATCCAGGGGCTTCGGGCTACAGGGGACGCAGAGCGAGATCAGTACGACGTGGGGAGGAGTGTGAGGTGTGGGGTGGCTCCCTCTGGGGGTGGAGAAGTCCCACCCAGAAACAGCATTCCCCTCCCCCCTCCTCCCTCCCTCCCAGGGTCCTGTAGGTCCTGCCGGCGGTCCTGGCTTCCCTGGTGCTCCCGGCGCCAAGGTACGTGCCCTGTCCCCTTTTCCCGTGACCCTGCTGCCCTTGCTGACTGCCACCGCCCCCCCACGGTGCCCCCTCCCTTCTTCAGAGTGTCTCCCACCCCCGCCCACCGCTGCTTTCCGTGGGGGCAAGGAAGGGCCAGGCCTTTCAGGGCCACCAGCTGGAAGGGAAAGTACGAGGGCATGAGGAAGAGCTTCAGACTTGGGGAGGCAGGAAGAGATGGGGGACACGGCTGAGATCTGGGAGGGAGCAGGAGACCAGGGCCGGGAGGGGAGGGAAGCAGGCAAAGCTCAGCAAACTAGACCCAGAGGCAGCCGGAGGAGGTGGGGTGGGCAGGAGATGGCTCCAAGCCCCCCCCGGCCCCCCCCAGGCTTGGCGCCCCCCAGCCCCGTTAGCGAGGATGAATGGGGGCCAGCGGGAGGCCGCCGGTCAGGGAAAGGCCCGGCCCCAGGGATGCGCTGCACGCGTTCTCGGGAATTCGGCCCCAGATGAATGCGGCCTCCATGTGGTCACTGGCATCAGGTTGCCTTTCCCCTCCTGGGGTTTCCATGGCAACCAGACAGTGTCTGAGGCCCCGGGAGCTGGGTGAAGGGGACCCATTGTGACGAGGGACAGCGGAAGGTGAGGGGGCCTGACCTTTAGAAAGAATAATTACAGAAGTGAACCGAGAACGTTGGGAGGAGGAAGCTGAGGAGGCTCGGCCCTGCCTGCAGGTCCGCGGGCCTCGGGGTGCCCTGGAAAGGGGGGGAAGCCGAGGCGTCCTGGGGCTTGTGGGCGCTGCCAGAGGCGAGAACTGAGCCCCAGAGCCCCCGGGTGGAGTGGGGTGCTTGTCCCAGCTTGCTTCGGCCCCTGCCGGCCCCCCCTCCAGCAGGCCCAGGCCAGAGCCGCTGCAGAGTGGAGCGGGGCCTGCAGCCCAGACGTCGCAGGGCCCCCACTTCCTCAGTGCAAGAACCCCGCGGCAGGGGGGGTGCCGGAGAGGGCAGGACCCCGCACCGGCCTTCCTGAGGGTGGCCGCACCTACAAGTGCACCTGGCCTGGGGCGTGGGGGACGTGGGGGGCACAGAGAGTGGAAGGCAGGGCCGGGGTGGGGCCCAGGGGGCCCAACAGCTGCCCCCGAACTGCTGCTGGCCTGTGAGAGGTCTGTGCCCCCAACCTGTCATCTTCTTGTTCCATCCCTGTCTGTCTCTACCCAGGGGGAAGCTGGCCCCACTGGCGCCCGAGGTCCCGAAGGCGCTCAAGGTCCTCGCGGCGAGCCTGGCACTCCTGGGTCCCCCGGGCCGGCTGGTGCCTCTGTAAGTGGTCTCTGGTGCTCTTGACTCTGTTTACCTCTGAGAGGAGTGGGGCCCCTGTCAGAGCTCCACT